>NC_141856.1:8919777-9258111 GCF_024713525.1 Acromyrmex echinatior
TTTCTAGGCTTGCAAAGATACGTATCTTTGCAATGTATGGTGAAACGTGTTTGGACTGTCAGTGACCTACTAGCCAAATCCACGTCCGAGAATAACGGCCGCCAATGATTTCAAGAACTCTCGAGAGAGAGTCTAGAACGTGTTTGCCGGTGCGATATCGATACACTTTGCTCTTTCAAGAAGGATCGTACGTCATCTATGACGTTTCTATGAGCTTATCGGACACTATCGAACCGTCACCACACCATGCAATCTTGTCGCACAAAATTGACTTTTACGTACCTCGAGATCTTTCATCTCAGCTAATAATATTCATCATTGAGAAAGAACTGAAGATACACAAACCGGTTTGACAATTTAAATTTTCATACATATGAATAATTACATATCCTCGAATTAAAATATAAATATAAAGCAAGAAATGTACAAAGTAAGAACCTTTGGAGAATAGAATCGACAAATCTTAAAATTTGTTTAAATTTGAGTGCAGAAATTAGCGAATTTATTCATTTTAATCTAATCTCCTTTAAATTTTCAAGTCTTTGAATCCTTCTGGGAATTAAATACAAGTCTCAATCGGGTTGTAAAAGCCCACCTGCGCAACGAATAAATTACTTATTCATTTCCCATTCCTGCCGTTATTATCATTACCTTGAGCAGCGGCTCGGCGTCGGATGCTTTTATTTCCACCGGAAACACGGGCGCTCTGGGATCTTGTAGCCGGTCTCCGTCTTCTCGTAGGTGTACTGCCATCCGGAGTTCCGCTTCCACTGTCTCTTTCTCGTTCTCCTCTTTCTCTTTCACGAGCTCCCGAGGGTGGCATAGCTTCCAACATTTGTTCCATGCTGGAAAATCCTGGAGCACAAATCGAAGCCGATCTGGTTTTCCGGCGAAAAGAGTTTTCCGCCATTCTTTCAAGTTACCACAGCCACTATTATCCCTCCCTTCCTTAAACCTAATCACCCCCTCACTCGGATCTTTTGTCTTATATTAATTATCTTTTACAAATTTTCTCGGTAATTGTGTCCTTCTTCGTGGATTAATATCAAATCTTGCTATGACTTTGTAAAGTTCTTATATTTCACTTATAATGAAGCACAAATTATATTGATTCGTATTACTCGATTTTATCAGGCACTTTTTTACCGTAAGTTTTCCACACTTAAACACGAACGTTCGTAAAAGTTTTTGCACGATTTCTTTCCGACTTGATGTTCTTCGCAGGAAATGTCTCGCCGTGTTTGATTTCCGGAATGTCTTTTCGAATGTCGCAAACCTTCCATTCGTGGAATTCAATTACCGGAAAAAATATCAATTCGGAAAAAATTTCTACAGGATATCCAGGTAGGGATGTCATAGATCCAGTGTTATAACGATCGATCTTATCTCGTTCCGAAGAGAACCCACACGTTCTTTTTAACTCTACAAATAAAATATGAGATTTTCTTTTGGCTTCGTACACGCGAATGATATAATTAGAGTAATTACGGCCGTGGCAAATTACGTCTCTCCTAAACTCTCGGTAACATAACTGACATCTATGTTTTCTTTTTGTGCTGTATCTCCCCCCGTCGTTATTCTACTGGAGGTGAACTTGCAAGCTAATTAGATCCACTCCGTTGATTATTGCCTCAATTATTCCATACACGATCGCGAAAACTGTGAAAGCTTGTATAAATACAAAAATTATACAATGTTCTAAATTGTGGATATTTATTTCTTAAATATTCACACTCACAGAAGACATTAAATAATCATTTTTTTAAATTATATTAAACTTTAGAAGGTTTTAGCACTTTTATTATACATTAAAAAACATTATTTCTAAATAATTTGGCTTATACTTCAATTATAAATTTGTTAAATAAGATTATAAAATGAATGTTTATTTAAATCTGAATTTAATAAATACTTCATTATAAATAAAAATGTGTTCCTAAAAATTTTATTATGCTTACAGCAGTTTCAGTTAATCAAAGTTAATTTATAAAAAATTCATTTTTAGTAATTCAGAAATTAAGTACGTCTAAAATTCAAGTAATTACAATATTATTTCTCCCATAAATACAATTATTAATAAAAAAAACAAATTTATATTAATTAAATACTTCATTAAAGGTTTCATTAAAAATTATATTCCGCCGAAATGACTGAGCCAAACGATCATTTGGTCTACAATTAGTAAACCTATGGATCCAAATTCAACACAACTATAAATACTTATACACGTCTACATACACTACATACTGTACATACACATATACATATTTATGTGTAAATACAATGAGAATTGAAAAAAAATAGAAATCAAAGATAACAAATTTAAAAAAGAAGAATAAAAAGTCTAGATGTTAAAAAAACTTGTGAAAACTATAAAAATTAAAAAAAAAACAAAAAAATTAAAAATGCTAAGTATTAGATATTGTATTTAATATTTCCTTCTTAATATAAATTCACTTTTTAAAACTAACTTGATGAATTTAAAGCTAATTTAAACAAATCCAATTATAAAGTTTAAACAAAATTAAAAGTGTCTTGCCTATTTATAATTAAATAGGATAAAGATCAATATCAAGAACGTAGTTGGCAGCATCCGAAGTTTCAGACTTGACATAGTTGAAAGACAATTCTGTTGATTGTCGAAGCTGTCGAAGTTAGTGAAGAGTGAACAGTGATATATCGGGAAGATATCGCTGCGTGAAGATGTTCTGGCAACTATAATCGAGTATCGACAAAGGTAAGCTCAGTCCAACTCACAAGTACAACTTTGCGTTACCTTATCAATATACTCTCTTTGATCAAGTTTATGCTTGTCATGTATTTTGTTTAAAACTACAAGAAAATGCTGAGGAAATTAAGTAACTTGATTTGAAGATAATTTTTTTTATATCCACACAAGTAATTTTAGTAATACATATTATTTTATCTTTGTTTTATTAGTTATTTAAGTATGAATTTTTTCATTTTTTATTTGTATGAATTTTTTCATTTTTTATTTGATTTTCTTTTAATCAAAATGTCTTTAAATATCCTTAATATTTAAATAACTAATTATTTTTTGTAAAAACAAATTACAGATAAAAAAAATTAATATATATTATTAAGATATTATATCATTATTTTGCTCTAATTTGTCAAACTACTCTTTCTTGAATTATATTTAAAAAAATGAGTCCACATAAAGGATTATTTTACATCTGCTATTATCACAATACAAGTGTCGCGAGTTCCTATTTATAAAAGGGGCATAAAACAACAATGACAAGGAAATATCTTCAACGAATGCAATGTTGCAACGGACTTTATTTAAAGCACTTCTGTCGTAAGGTGTTTCCTTTGTGAAATAATACATCACGCGAGGACGCGTTTACCATAGATAGACTACAGGATTAAGTAGAGAAACTGAAGCTTTCCTCTGACAGGAGTGAGAAAAGGTCTTACGAGCTCCTCATCGACATTATGCGTTAAAATCGATAGTCTGCATAAGTACTTTATGTGTTCACGTAACATAACTTCATACATAACTTCACATTATGATATCGAAATTGCGAATTATCATAAAAGTTATATGTTAAAATCTTTGACCTTTTTAAAATCTTTGATACTCTTTCTTCATGTCTTATTATTTTTATACTATTGTATTATTGTTATAATGAATAAAGTTTTAAAGTTTATGACGTAGATATACTAAAAAGATAAGTCATCTTCGTTATATTAATTTGTCTATTATGTATAAATGTATAAATAATTTAAATAATCATGACTTTCCTATTTCTTACACGTGCAACAACGTAATCACTTTTACATTATTTAATCATATGTCTCTTGTACCCAACATGAGGTATTAATTGAATCTGTCAGAATTTTTAACAATCTCTATTCAACTATACAATTTCTTCAATTATTGGACATTTAGATTTAATCTAAATTACAGAAAATGGAATGAATATCGTACACGTAAATAATATTTAAAAATATTTATAAAATATGGAATGTAACCTCTCTCTATGTTTTCTACCCTTTCGTGATAAGTTCAAATTACTTATATATATATATTTTATATATATATATATATATATATATATATATATATATATATATGCGTATAAAGCTCTTTTTGCTCAAATATCTTTGTTTCCCTTTCCAAATATCAAATCTCTTTTCTGAGGAATAATATCTTATTTCAAAGATAAAGAGACAGAAAGATAAAATTTGAAACATCACCAACTTGTGTGAATAGAATATGATATATTCATTTAAATAACACTGTTGAAACTATATGTACTTACATATTCAAATAAGCAATATTATTTCTCTTAATATTCATTGAAATAAGATGCGAAATTAAATTCGCTTAAATATAACATAAAATATTTTTATATTAATACATTGCATTAATTGACGTAATGACAATTTAATTTAATTAGTTTGTTAATATTCCTAATAAATATTCAAATATATCATATTTTTAACTTTTCTGTCATAGTAATACAATTTTAATTCATGACTCTCAAATATCTAAAATATATAATACTTTATTATAATAGAAGCTATGAAGTAATAATTATTTATCCGTTAAAATACTAACAGTACACTTTTTTATTTAACTATTTAATGTTATTTAACTCACCACGGAAGGGTTAAGGGCAAAACAAAGAGAGAGAGACCGGGCGCCCTTCGAGAATTTCAAAGTCGGAGTATCGGATTTTTTCTTCCGTACGATAATCACTCCGGTCTCCTGATAGACTTATTTTTTCCGACGACTAATTATAGATAATGTTTCGCATAAATCTTCTATGGAGAAGCATAAACATCTCCGCCGATCTGTCCCCCCATATATTCATCTCCGTATCTCACTCCTTCAAGAGCTCGCCACGTCCGTAATTATCCCTCTTTTTCGATAAACTCGGTAACCTCTGCCCTTTAACTGTAATTATATTGAGAGTAATTATATTCGCATGCCTCTCTGTCTCAAGATATTGCCTTAAGACGTTACCGATGCCTACTCTTATCTCCTCCGAATTCAGGGATCTCTCCGGATCGATATGTCGCGCGCAACAATCGATCCTTACCACTTTAGGCCGTCTACGACTGTGAGATATCTCCTTATCATTTTCTACTTCATTCTTTTTCGCGATTATGACGGACTCGAATCACATGTCTCGACTGCTCACTCATGAGCACAACACGACCGACACGATGCACGTCCGACGATGCGCGGCACACTGGCAACCCGGCGTCGTGGCGGCTCCCAGGGCGAGAACCGACGCTAGGCGTCGGCGTCGGCTCTCTTGCACGCCCTCAGCGCCGACCACAACGAAAATCACGATGAGGACTATGATGAAGAGATGACGGTAAAGTTGGTGCGTGTCCAATTATCTGTCTTTTTAGCGATTCGTTGAATGCGTGAGATGCTTTCCGAAGAATCACCAGAAATTACACGGAATCTGCATTCATCAAAAAAACACTTGTACGTTAATTATTTAAATTTAATGAAAATCAACCAAAGGAAATGAATGCTTTTAGAAAGCAGAAATGTTTGCTAGTCTAAGAAAGTTTCACTCTTTAACTCCTTACAAATGACATGCGCTATAACTCAATAAAAACTTCATCTTCATTAGATCGGCAGCACTAACTTTGCGTGACTTACTTTCTCACCAAAAAATTATTTTGTTTTGCCATAAAATTTCTTTGCTGTTAGAGCTTTAGAAAATATATCTAGAATAATATCTGCTAACTATTAACTTAAAAATAAAGTGCTAAAATTTCTTTTTAACTTTGAATAATTTAGAATATATGCGGAGTACATTTCTGAAGAAAATAAAAGTTAATAAATTGTTATTAACATCGATTAATAAAAACATTACGATTTATCGAATAATAAAATAATTTACTATATGTATTATTCTTCATACTGCAATTTTTATAAATTAAATAAGGTTTTCAATTAGTAGTTAATTATAACTTGTAATCAAAGCATGCATAAATAAAAAACATTTTATTTTATTACTAAATTTGATTTGTTGTATTACTTTAAATTATTATATTATTAAAATTTAAACTTTTAATATTATCTCAACACAGCATTATCGATTAAATCGGTGGACATTTTTGTATACATGTAAAATAATTTTGTTCATATATTTATAAATTAATAAATTTTCTTAGACGGCAAATATAACATGATTATCAGATTTTCTATATCACTGTCTCTAAATTGATCCGATGACGTAGCATGACGTGTTCGTTCTAAACACCAACCTGTTTAAATTCCGGCGATAGATGACGAGATCCACGAAAGCTGGCTCATGTCAGCTTCATGAAAATTACTGCGAAGTACAGTTTTAAATCGGTTCAGAGGAAAGTCATCGCTCTGGCACCATTACCCCACACGTTGGCACTGTGTCTTGTTCAAGAAAATCTATCTACTTTGCTTTATACATATAAACAAACTATTTGCTTAAATCTTATTCAGAGTTTAGTTTACATAGTCAGCGTATTTAATTACGAAATATACTGTGTCACCATTCCAATAAAATGAGTCAGTATTCTAATAAAATAGAAGTAACTTTCTTAAAAAAGAGAGAGAGAAAATGTATTATTATTTAGGTTTCTTTTGTTTAATCATTAATTATCTAATAAGTTGATAATTCTCTACGATTATTTAATATAAATATTATTTAATATAAATTATTTAATATAAATTATTTAATATAAAGCCGATATAAAGCAACCAAAGAAACAGAACATATAACTCTTAAAAAATTTATACAAAATAGTTACATATTTTAAGTTTCATCGCTCATATAATTTCACAATGCATCATGTGTCAAGCAGAAAGAAAATTCTAAGAAGATATGCGCTTCAATAAACGAGAATAGAATTCTAAACTATGACGTTGATTATTAGTTTAAGAAATGAGGATTTTCGTCGGCAGAGATAACAAGTCTTCAGTTTTGGGATAAATATATTTTTCCATTGAAAATATATTTCATCAATTCAACGATTGTTGTTATATATTTATAATTCTAAGAATTTAAGAAAATTCTAAATGCCTAGATTTTATTTTAATATACTTACAAATATCTAAAAATCTCTTACAAGCATCTAAAATTTTTTAATTTAGTAAATTCTTACATCTATTTGTATGTTATCGGATTTGTAATAAATACTAAATAATAATCACAGAATGTAGTTTAAAAGTTGATAGGCTAAATCTGGGTATCGTACATCCAAAAGTGTTTGTGATAGGTTTCTGACTTGCTGACGAAACACATTTTAGAATCATAAAGTTCATCCAGAATTATCATTAAATCTCTTTCTTTCTAGTTTTTGTCAACGATATTGTTAATCGATACCATGAAGAAAGAATAATAGCACTATTTATTCTACAATCTACATAACTTAAAAAAATATTCGCATAATATAAATCGTTTTGTTCATTCAATGATTGTTTTAATTGGACCTAATTCATAAAAATGTCTATTTTACAATTAATAGGGAATCGAGCTCAAGATTTGTTCCTAACAAGGAACGCATTATTCATCGACATGCATTTTTCTCTTCATCCTATTTCGTCTCGTTCGTCCAGCATTAGACTCAACGCCGTACAGTATATTTTTGACTTGTAGTGGTCTAAAGCTATTTCAAGACGAAGCCGAATCAACCTTCTACACCAATACGATTCTTTGCTCCCACTTTCTTCTCTGGCCTCTTTGTGGGCCCTGACATCCTCCCTTTTTTGTCCCTGAAAACACTTTTTCTCTCAAGGATATTCTGTCGAGCTGTCCAGCCAAAAATATATGTATATAAGTACATATAAAATGTTAAAGAAAGAAAAGATCGCATTTGTGTAGATTATCTAAATGGCTTATAAACAGTCGAGTGAATTCATACATAGCCACTGGAAGAATAAGAAAAAAATCGTTCAGTATGATTAAACTGACACAGCTAAATGTGATTATTAATTTTGAATAATTTCTGGCTTGCGTAACTGCGAATTGTCAGTAAAATTTATTCAACATGGTTCATGGCGAAACTTCTCAATGTTCATTGCAATCCTCCTTTATTGTATTAAAAGACGAGTTTAACTGAGTTTGCAATTGAGTTTACAACCGAGATCCCATTTGCTCAGTAATCAAATTTGATTTCTGCAAACCATTGCAGAATTTCCATTCTCTAGTAATAAATTTTTTAAGTTGATTAATAAATTCTTTAAACTATTTGTAATTAACTTGCTTTTTATATAATCTATTCAAAATTATTTTTGTAAAAATTATGTTATATTATTTTACATTTCAAATATTTTCATATTTAATCATACAAATTACTAAAGCACGTATACAAAATGGCTTAAACAATAATTCCTTACGGGTCAGCGGGATAATCTATATGATGATTCAACACGCACAATCTAATCGTGGTGCGCCACATTCGAAATTAGCTAGTCCTAATTGCAAATGCCATCCGTTGCGGATAGTTGCTATGGGAATGTGTATGTATTTGTATATGTGTGTGTTCAGAGAATTGCTTACTTCATTAATTCACCAGATCCGAGCATCTGCGGCAAACATACTTGATTCCCTGTTAATTGTAAGATAGACATTATCATGAATCGAGTCCAATTAAAACCGATCAGTGAATGAATGCGACGAATCGAATATTGACATATGAATAAAACGGTGCCAACTTCTCATTTACTGATACTGCAGATATACTTTTATCGCGCATAAAAATAAAAAATCAATTTTTAAAAAATAAAAAATCAATTATTGAAGTTGAGTAATGAATTAATACCGCTGCAAAAATCGCATTAAATTTATCGTTGACTTTTTGTTAGCCACAATTATTATTCGCACGTATTTATATTTCCTCTAAAAAAAATGACAGTAGCACGTTCCAGCAAAGCCGAAAATATTGCTGTGTCAGAAATCTCATTTATCATTACCACAATCCGACGCTTTGTGTCAAATGACTTTCCCATAGTACGTCTGTCAATCAAAAAAGACGCGCCTTGCCGATATCTACGTGTGTATCTTCTCTGAGAGATCTTATTGTAATCATGCTAAAACAAGAAATAAAACATTCGAAGTTGATCGTCCATCAAAATGTAATTTTAAAGTAATTTTGTGAACCTAAAAATGGCAAGTCATGGAATTGATCTACGAAATTTACGGAACGCACACATTAAATTTATTTTTAAACATATAACTATAGATTTTTATATACGGAAAAAAAATTAATTGGATGATTCAGCAAACCTGTAACTTACTGAGCAAATTCAACATCTATAATTAAGAAGATGGGATGGTTTAACAAATCATTATTTTAGCGATTATTAATATTATTCAGTCAACTTTGCTACTTTAATATAGAAAATTGACTATCTGTATATTACGATTGTAGATTTGCTAAATTAGTGAAGTTTTCAGCTGTTTTTTTCCATGTACTGCATTAATTATAAACACCTTTCTCTTTTATCATTTTTTCTTATCTTTTGCAATAATAATAAACTACTTTTAACTTTTTTAGATTAACTATCGTTTGATTAAGATTTCCTTATTATAAATAAGGATTAAGATAAATGAAATACGTTTTATAATAAATTATGTATTCATTTTAACAATACATCTAAATTTATTGTCAAGTGCATCTTGTATTTTAACCTGACGTACACTTAACAAAGGGAGCATTTGATTGCAAGGTAAACGAATATACCTGATGTCGCATCGAATGCGGTTCTACAAGAGCTATTGATAACGTTGACACACAGAGATGCACTATCATGCGTATTAGAAACATAAGTGGTATGTCATGTTGACGTAGCCTGCGTAAACGGTCTTAAGTGCATGTACATAAAGGTCAATATAGGATAAAGATAGAAGTTATAATGCATAAATAAACGTGAAGTCATATACAATTATCCACGTCCAAATTATCGACGAATGTTTAATTCATTCAACCTTTTGTTTATTTCATTTGGTTTAATATAATATAAATTGCTCAATTACTAAAATAAAACGGCAGTAGATTAACAGTAAAGTATTATATTATTTTAAAATTAATAAAATTGATAATTTATAAATTTTTGAGAAGTTAAAACTGTTATTAAATTTTATTTTTAAAAAATATTGCTTTTTTTGTTTATAATAATTCAGGAATAAAGAGTTGAAAGAAGTAAGAACTTTTTCTCCTCATCTTAGAATTTGGAAGATAAAAAAGTAGATCTTATTTGGATAAAAGGATTTTGACAGGCAAAATAATATCCAGCTCATGTATTTTGCTCGTTTTATTATTTCCAAATCTTGCTTAGAACCTGAAGAAATTCTTTCACAATCTAATAATTAATTAATGATAATTAAGTTTAACATTAACGCCTGACAACGACGAAGTAAAGATTATAGATATATATATATTTATATTTATATATATATAAGCTAATCCTTGCCCAGACACACGAATTGATATGCAATGTTTAATGTTTACTTGTTTTCTTCCTTGTTTCATTCGTCCTATTTCATTTTTTTTTCTTTACGCGGGCATATAAATAAATTCTTATTGCTTAATATTTTCTTGTTAATATATATAATATATATATATATAGTATTATTACATATATGATGATATGTTTTTGTAGTCCCAATGATTAATATGCACGCGTTTGTGCAAATGTCTCCGGCGTGAGACATGTTATGGACGGATTGATCCAGATCACGTCATGGACGTTCCGAATTGTCGAACGGTCACCGACCCACAATATCTACTGATAAGTTCCGATGAGAGAATAATCAATTTTTCTTACTCTTTGCGATATACTCTCTTTATCATATTCCGATCGACCATCGAAATATCCGTCACGCATCCGGCAGTATTTGACGAGGCCTCAGATTGTCGTTTCAAACCTCGTCCGTGATATATGTTGATAAAACGAGAAAACATTTATATAGATGTACATACATATAATATTAAAGAAAAACAAGAAAATGAAGAAGAAGAAATGAGAGAGAGAGAGAGAGAGAGAGAGAGTCGCGATCGCCCACGGCTATGATTTTGTACCTCGCCGTAGATCGATTTTCGGAGAGGCGTGTCCACTCAAGCCCCGTCGACATACTGATTAATTATTAGTATTATTACTATTACATTATTATTATTAATATTATTATTCGCTCACTAAATATCATACTCTTATCTCTGAACATAGTTTAATGTCGCTACGGTAAAGTTATTATTCTTTAAATATCACAATAACCTTACACAGAAAGCTGCAGCTAATTTTATCATAATAATAGTTATTATTACTATTCATCATTATCCATTATTATTACTATCGGTATCGGTATTGTTATTATCTACGAATTTACGCGCGAACTTTATCTCATAAATATGTCAGATGTATTGTATCCCCCTCTTTTTGTAACGAATACGAAAGTATTACCGTTATTTTTACTACTATTTTTATTTAGTGTTGCAGTTATTATTATGCACGCACAAACTTTAGGGTAATCGTCGTCGTGTCAAGCGACGCACGCTTGCGTGAACTCGATTTTGCTGCCTGTGTACTGGGTCACTTTCGATGATTAGCGTGTGTGATTGCTCTCGTATGTGTAATTGATGAACAAAAATTGTATGTTGCCAATATAGTGTACGTTTCCCGTACTATTCAATTATTATTGAACAATATTGACACAGAATCGTTAATTACATAACCGCCAGCTTATATTCTGTTATACAATACATGTATACGTAGTGAACCCCGAGTTTATTGAGTAACATGGAAAAAAACATCTATTGAATAACATAAAAAGACACTACAAATGGTCGAGATTTTTATTCATAAATTGCATGATAAGTAATTTAAATAAGTAAAAAGATACATATAATAATAAATATTAATTTCACTAAATGTAATTGTTCACGTAAAATTTAATAATCTAAACAATTTAAAATAATTTATTTCAATTTAGACTACAAATTGCATTGTAATAAAATTTATTATTCGATTATAATAACCATCTTGCCGCATTCGTGAAAAAAAGAGAAAAATTAATAAATAATTTTTTGGATTGTGAAATTTGCAATATGTAAGACAATAATCTATAAAATGGGTTCACTATTATTATCACAATTATAAATATGTAGATTCGAGTTTTCAACACTTTGCGGACTGACTGTGCTGTTCTGTAGCGAGCGCAGGGGACGGACTAGTTTCTGCAGCTGTATGCACATGATATATATGAGAGATTAAATATAAAATTATAATCTCAAAGGTAGCGATTATACCTAAGCGAATGTGTGATCGTATTCAATCGCAAAAATAACATTTGTATTTGTCGCACCGTATTCTTCCAAAGCGGACCAAGTATAGGACGTCAATTCTCACACACTTCCGTCCGCAAAGCGTTAAATTCACTCGAGCGTCAAGTCTGTCGACCAATCAATCAAATGTGAAAAATTTTATATTTCCACAACACTTCACTAATCTTTCTTTTGCAATGACACCTGCTATTCCGTAAATAATCTTTGCAATATCAATCATTTTTACAAATAAATTGCCTCTATGTAAACGCATCGCAGGTGTTCACATAAATCTCTTGCTGTGTGGGAGGAAACCGTCTGCTACGCAACATCATACATATTTAATAGAGAAAAATCACACTGTTTCGCGTTCGAGTAATCCAAATGATCGTAGAATTCCCATAAACAACGTCGATTACGAGAGCAGAAGCGATTATTATAATAATCATTAATCGATTACGCTCCCGATTTGTAAGGATTCGCGAGATCTGCAGGCGCGTTTCTGACGATTATTCATCCGTGCGGCTAACGAGTGTACGATAACCAAGTGTAAAGAACAAGAAACGGCAAGTGCAGAGCTCAGCATGGGACTCTGATGCCAAAAAGATTGTCAAGGAAACACGCCATCAATCTCCACGTAACCAGACAAAATTTCTCCCTTCTATAGAAATATCACTCGCGAATTCGTTTTTATATACACATCATCATAACTCTCAATTTTTGTTTTCCTGAATTGAATCACAATTCAATTTCATGGTTTGCTCCCAAAATGTCATTTGTATATGCATCGTGAAATCGCGAAATTTTATACATTCAACACATTTATATATATCTGAGAATGTAAAACGAACTTCTGAAAAGATTTAAAAAGAAGTCTGCTTCTATTCTCAAACTTTAGAATTTTTTCCAAATAGTAATAGTAATTTTAATAGTAATTTTTTTCTACTAGATTTAAATTAAAAAAGTATTTATCTATGAGGATGTAAAAACTTTAAAAGATAAACAAAATGTACGTTTTAAATATACATTAAGGCAAAGAGTCTTCACGATGCATTGGAGCCAATCCTAATAAATGTCTATGCAGATCAATAAATAATTACATGTTTAAATGCACATATTACATGTACATATATACACGCATACGAGATTCACGTGATAGGGACATTCCCATTTTCCTTGAACGCTTCCATCGATGTTATATGCATAATTACACATCTCTCTCTTTCAATTATATCTCCCGCTTATCTTCCACCCAGACACCGGGCGCAAACCGAAGTCGCGTGCATACGCGCATTCACGCATGCAATACGCGCGCGATGTGAATCTAGAAACAACACGCAAATAAATACACGGACAACGTAGCTACACAAAGAGACACGTCCTTACATACATACAGACGGATACAAATGTAAGACACGGGTGTATCTATCGATTAATAAACGCCACAGAACGCTCGCGGTTGTCTACGAACGACGAATGTGGTCCAGTGCGTGCCCTTAGTTATAGCAAGATTACTTCGGCGAAACGCTCGATCATTTACTATGCCGGACGTATTTATCTAATTGCCTGGAAATAATTTATAGGTCATCTTTTAAGCTGACGTTATTAAAATCATAGCCCCGTATTACGAAAAAATAACTCATTTATTGCGTTCGATTAAAACAAATCTATTTTCCTAAAAAAAAACTAATTTAAACTACTTAATATTACATAAATATATGATTTGCAATGTGAGGAAATTAAGTGTAGTGCAGATACTAGTGAGTTGTAAGTTTGTAGAACTTACAGATCTTCTTTTCTCCTCAATAAATACTAATACATTGTATTATAATATATCGACTGCTGAAAACGTAATTCTTTTAGACTAGATAGATTTGTATTATCTTCTTCATCTTTCACTCATAGATATCATTCTTTGAAATACCCTGAGATAAGCAATAACATAAATAATAAAACAAAACAAGATACTCTAATATGGGTTCTTTTATGAAATGGAGATGGGCCCAGCATATATTATGAATGATCGATCGATTTCGCTATTTCTGATATGTTAAGAATGTAAGGGCGTGTTTTTTTATCACTTTCAAAATATCGTACGTCACTGTACAATGTATAAGTATCAAAAGCAGTTACGTGTTTTCCCTCAGGAATTCTCATTGCAAATTGAGCGATGCCGAACGATCCTAGTATCTCGAGTTACTGTTTGATCTCGTGACACGTGTGATTGTCATATTCTGTCTTTTTTTTTTTAACTGAGATTACGCATGTCGCAGCATTGACAACGCGAATTTGCCTTTGAAATATTCACAAAGTAGTTATCACGAAATCTTATACAAATTAAATATTCTCTCAATATTCGCAATGTGCATTTAATGGTCAACTGATTCTATTCCCTCGGCTCGTGGAATGTATATCAAAACACAAAATCGGTTGTCGCCAGAAGATATATCATTGAAATTTTGTTATTTTGTTCCAAATGTATGAATTATGATAGCTCGATACTCCAATATATATTGACCCTGTCAAAGAATTGCTAGTTACACAACGCTAACTTACACATCCACAACATGCTTTTTAAATGTCTGCGAAAACGCAGATTTCAATCACGCGTGGCCGATGTATATTGGACGCGATACAGTATGTGTGTGTGTGTATGTGTGTGCGTGTGTGCAGTGTCCACCTGAGCTCAGATTTATGAAGCTGAATTCTGTATCTACAGATCCATACGATCAAATATTCACAAATCAACGAACGTATCTCTCTGTAAAATAAGAAAAGTTCCCAGTTTACGGATCCATAAAGAGGGAATTTTATAAATTCAGGTCTTCAAAGATCCGAAAATGTACTGATATTCACAATTTCATACTAATCCACGTACATATGTATATATCGGCACACTCACGTATTCAGAAAGCGGAATCGGCGAGGTCTATAACAGCATGAGACTTCCACGGAACACACTATGAACACGCTAGAATAAGCTTATAATCCTAAGAATTCTCGCATGCCTCGTATAAACTGCTCCATCCGTCTCAATTTATAGGATCACCAAGAATATTAGTATTAATTTTCGTTGACAGATGGTTAAATTATAATTCATCGATTCGTAAGAATTTATAAGAAGAATTCTTCACGTTTACTTTGACTTTATGACGCTTAATGGGTATTACTTATCACGTTATTCTAAAATCAGGATAAAAATGAAAAACTCTTCTCACATATATTTCATTCACCTAATTATTTTGTCAAGGATTCCGGTTTCGCATCCGGAAATTGTGAACGTTTGGTATATACTACCACAGTTCGTCGTGTAGACATCCGTTCATATCATCATCTACTAATATTTTCATCTCATGAACGGGTTTGCCCCACACATACCCATCCAAACACACACGTACATGCACGCATGCATTCTCTCATACATATACAGACGCACAAATAATTAATTAAGCAACTATAAGTCCCGACTCTTCTCATCTCGAACGATCCTCTAGATAAGTACATACTTCGATATCCAAACATTGAAAAATCTCTTTTCTAGGCGCCCTCCTTACTTGCTCACTTGTGCACAACCTCCCCCCAAATTTGTGATCTCAATACGTAATCGTCGTTGTGAATCGATCTTGCGATCGTGGCTTGGACGGGTATAAAGGCTGCCATCGATGATTGAATAGGAATACGTCATAGTGAATAATATTCGCAAAAATCGAATCCCTTTAGATAATAAAAAAAATGATACAGTATTACGCTATGAAATTTGCAAGGAATATTAATTTAGTTTATTTTTAAAGAAGGACAAATAGAAATGTTAACATCATAAATTTGGCTACAATGATATGTAGACGGATGGAGTTAAATAATAGTTGCGTAGTTCACTGTGACAATCATCCAATCATTGCCTTTGAAATTTCAAAATAGTCTTAATAAAAAGTGTTTAACGCATGTCAGATATAGCATATCGTTATAATTGCACAAATAAATTTAGCCATTTTTCTACAGCAATATACATCAAAATATATTCTGTGACAAAATGACTGATGTAAATTCTTTTTCCGAGAATCGATGTTTAAATGTCAAAATTTTATTTTTTTTTTTTTAATAAATAATCTTTTCTTTTAATTGGTAATTAGCTTATGGGATTTAAAATCAAATTTCACTCATACTGATAAATATTACAACAATGTATTATATAGAGCTCATGCAATAATCGCTACTATTCGTGTAACAAGATGCACGAGAGAAGAAAGATATAATTGAAGTTAAAGAAGTAATTGGCGATAAATGGCATGAGCCAACTAGTTGCCGATTCTCGACTCTCTTGGACGATAATTAGGATAATCATACGCGAGAATACTTTCGTATGAAGGCGCATAGTAGCATTTTTAACTCTTTGGGATTACTTGCACGAGTCGCGTAAATAATAAATAGTCGAATAGCCTCAGGTACTTATACCTCAAAAAATATTTGTCTCAAGGGAATGCATTGAAATACTGCGCGGATTTCCGAATTTAGAGGATCAACGCGAGGATGCCGAACGATCGTGTGAGATTGTTCTTCAACTTGTTCGGGAAAATTCGAGAGCTTTTAAAAGAAATTAATCGAATTTATACTAAAGCTCAGTTAAGGCAAAAATTACAAAGCGATCTAATAATCATATCGATTCCCCTTTAACAGTCTCATAAATTAAACACAATAACCAGTCATAACATAAGAAATCAATGAATGCCCTATTAAAAAATTAATTAATTAATTAATTAATTATATTACTTATTTGACTTAATTCATGCGGAATTTTTATTAAATATTTAACTTTCTTTCAATCTCTCACATTAACTCACAATTCTTTTTACGTAGTTTTAAAAAGCATGTTTGTTCACCACACTCACATTTAACTTCAGATTTAATTTCATTTCAATTTTAGAATTCCAATTGTTAATATCTTTTTTACAACCATTCCAACGCGTCGTTCAGAAATGGTATCAATATTTCGCTTAAGCGATACCGATGTGCCCGAGCAAAGGATACCCACGTTAATCGATTACACGATACGCGCGACATAATCGTATAAATATAATATACGTGGATTACCTGAGCACGACCGGCTTCAATAAGAACTCGCAAGCCGTCTATATTTTTGCTACATAACGAATCAAACTCGCCACCAGGCTGCGACAATTGCAATATACAAATTGACTACACTCTCGATTTCACACGTACGTGCGTCGCCGAGTTGCTTAATTATTTCAATTACTTTCAATTAAAATACCACGGATTACTTCGATCTTTAATGGCTTCGAACAGACATCATATTTTTTGCCGCGCAACTATTCATAGATATTTTTAATGTAAATCCATTACTAATAAAAATATCATGACAATTATGATAGTTTCCGTATAAACAAAATTGCAACGTACGAGTACTTTAAAGTGAAAAAAAAAATACAGATGTCTGATCGCAGTTATATTCTAAGATATCGAAGTCCACGGTACATATACATATATATATATTCGTCTAGTTTCGTCTTTACTTACGTCGCGCGTCGTCAGACGGATGTAACATCAATGACAGAATCAACTAAATACCACAGAAAGCGCGTGTGATACTACGATTAACAGCTATGTAGAACAGTCTACGATTACTTAACTATCTACTCGCAATTGTTATAAAACTCCGAAAAACATCGTGACGTATTATAATCCGCCGCTAGAACGAGTTCTCGCGGTTGCTTAAGTCAATTAACAAAATCGTATTCAAATAATAAGAAAGCTGTTTTTTAGACTATCATACTTCTCTCTACCTTCACCCTCTTATTCACTCCCTCCTTTCTATAGATCATTCGTCCGGAATGTATAAACTCCCTTCCATCCTTGACACTTATCACTGATATCGGTGCGAAGCTCTGTCTATTTATCCGATATATATCGCCGCGGCAAATCCGCTTCGCATTTCGCGCGCTTTAGAAAATTGATATGTATTTTGTCTACGCATATCTTATCGTGCCCTCTCACTTTCACTTTCATTTTTGGTGTCTCGGCAATACTACTATGGTCATTACTTTCGAAGTGTGGTCAGGCTCGAAGGAGCACTTAATCCTGGTTGCCCTATATGCTCATATTTATATTATGATAAGGTACGTAGCCTTTTTTCGACGCTGGCAAATTTGAAACGTGATTTTCATAACCAATTTTAAACAAAAAAATATAAAATTCAATCATTCTATTATTTTTTGCCCGATTTTTTTAATCGTTAAAAAGTCTAATGACAATTCATCGCCATCAATTGTAAGTTTTTACCGGCGATCTCTGACTACCGCAGTGCCAATGCAATCTTTTTACTTTTCATGTGTTATTTATTGAAAAAAGTAATGGATTATGCAATATTTATCTTGATATTAATCAAACGTAAAACTTCAAATTAATATAATTTTGGATTATGGTTTTCGTATAATTTTGTAGATGTGTAGAAGCTTTAGAATCTCGAGAATCGATCCTATAATAGGATGTTCTACGAGGACGGAATCGGGATCTACGAGAGAAATTCAAAAAGCAAAGGCAAATTATAATATTTCCGTGCAATTCAAATATCTGCCTTGATTTTTCATCGCGCTATTATTATGGTAGATTGGTGCAGTCTAGCATCAGGTGGTGCATATTAACGGTTTTTTTCACAGCGTGATATAGTCTTTGTGAGGTCTATTGGTAGTCTTTGGATCGATACATTGCCATCTTTGGTGATCTCGCGTTCTTCGATCTCGCTTTCTTCCCTCTTTCAGTGAGTTTCACGCGAAATTGTTATTGTAGATCAAATTTTATAAGATATTTTTTAGTATGCAAACCATTCGAGTTGTAATTTGCCGAAGTGTACAGTGGATCAATCATGCGAATAAATGATATCAAAGCAGGAACGTGTCTTCTCGAAGGAAAAATCGTACAATCGATGAAATCAGTTTAATGCTGCAGATTTCTTAATTTTCAAAATATTTGAACATTTCACACATATCTTTTATATATATATTTGTTAATTAATTGATTTCGTAAATTGTTATATTCATGTAGAAAAGAAAGATTCCAGTGTATTTATATAGATAACATTTGTTTTCAATCCCCTATATTGTTATTAATTAATAATTGTTCATTTATATTTTATTTGTCAAATGTACGATTTTTTCCCGAGTTTTCCGCTCAATAAACGATACTTTTCGCTATTTTTCTTTCAGAATAAAAGAGCGCTATAGGGTCCCGGTCACGCTCACATTTCGCATGATTCATCTCGCAGTGCGTTGCGCAGGATTCGCTTTCACGATACTGTATTTATGCCTATACACGTGTATATTTATATACGTATATAAAAAAGAAATAAAACGGACTTGCTAGAGTAATTTTCTAGAGACGGTACAAAATATCTGATTGACATGTACTTCTCGCCCCTGTACTTTAAAAGTGTGGTTTATATATATTTCTTCTTCATATATATATATCTATCTGTAGATATATGTATATATATATATATATATATATACTTTTTCATATTTTATATTAACCTCTAATATATCCTTACGCGAATACCACTCTATGTTAATGTAATAATAGCGTACTGCCTACTGATATGTGTTAGTTCACTTGTAAAGCACTTTAAAATTCAATCTAACGATTCATCGATTGCAATCGTGAATAACGACGAATCCGCCTCTTAACGGCTAATTACAAAATAACGAACTGTTGAATACACCGAATAATGCTTTTGCCGCGCTGCATCCTCGCATCTTTCCAAGATCGATGATCATCCCTCGCGATCGCGATACTCGAGCGATCACGGTCGCGTTATCCAAACTCGTCTGTTTACATTTTTCATTAGCCTATCTTCGCTATATTTCTCTCATCTTCTTTTTTGCTAGATATTTATCTTATTCGTGATTCAAAAATTCATAGATTTTTATCTGTGGACACTGACATATTCCATTAACCCTTTGCACTCAAATGTTATTTATTCTATTTTTCTTAATTGCAAAAGATATGCATTGAGAACATTATAATACTTCTTTTTAAGAGAAGGCCAACCATGTGAAAGTCTGGTTTCAAGCGCATGAAAGTTATTCTATCCGCAATGATATGCTAATCAAGTTTTTTTTTTCATCACTCAATTACACGTTAACGCAATCATTTGTTTTTGAATATCTGAGATGGATACTCTTGTGTATGAGAATTTTAGTCCATTTTACTGCTCCTCGAATTGTAAGGCCTCGATTCGATTATAACTTAGATTATACCTCCTAAAGTTTCGTAAATTACATTTTTTTATCGCAGTGGTTTGTTAGTTAGTTGTAGCGTTAAATCCAAAATTTGTAGCATTACAAAATATCAATTTTTTATCCCTTTCGATAACCTACATTGATATGTAAAGTAGAACTCGAACGTAAGAGCACAAAGAGTTAAGTGGAAATTCGAATATTTTGCCTGATAACAGTATCCTTTTACTTTCCATTATCTCTTCTTCTATTTCTCACGCGTATATTTAGATGTATCGTGTATTCGTCAAGTCCCAATATCGCGGAGTGATTCTAACGTAGTGCTCTCCAGTCGCTTTCCGTAGAAAAATAAAGAACATACTGACGCGATCATGACTTGACGATCGATGACGACGATGATGGGAGATCAGTGGATGATCGATCGATTCGCCCGAGCACGCCGGTGGATAATCACCTTTACCAATATAATCCACTGTTTAATCGGCGGCTTTTTTATTTCTTAAGTAACTTCCATTTTCGTTAATTGCGGATACATGTAATAAATGCCCAGTGATATAACGGGAGATACAAAGGTTGGTCATGTAACTCTAGGATTCGACGGAAGCTGCGTTAAATTACGGAAAGATACTTTAATGATCGTTGTTACGACTATTTATCAAGATTGATTTATAATCTCATGTTATAATCAATAAAAATACTCGTCATGTAATCTTATTAAAAATGTAAACTTATTAAAATCATACATCAAATATAAAATGCAAATATCATTATAATTTTCTTTAGTACGTACGCATAGTTGCATGAGATTATTTATGAAAGCATTCTACTATTTAAGAATATTTATGAAAGCATTCGGCACAGAGTCAAAGAAAAATCATATCAAAAAGAAATTATCAAGATAGCTATTAATGAATTTATTAAGCTATTTCGGGAAATGAATTTTGTTCGAATACTTACTAAAAACTCGCTTCTGGCCTTTGAATTATTATGAGATCTTTAATGCGTCCTCATTGCAGCTTTCCGCCACCGAGAAAATAAGGAGAATGCGGGAGGGAAAGGGAAGTACAATAGGGCGAAATAGAGGCGAATGGGACGTATTTCGGATACGGTTGCATGTTTAGAGAAGCGCCGGGAATTTTCTCTTTGGGAGTTCGAAAAATCGGGACAAGATCTATGTGTGTAACACGCTATCGATTACAGCTTGTGACTCGACCAACAGAAAGGCACTTGGGCAAATTACGTGCCGAGTTGGCCGCCGTTTCTAACACGCGGGGCACATCACCTTCACTACTACTCTCTTTTCTTCCATCCGCTCTCGCGCGATTTTTTTACTTTATGGAGAAGCGGACGATTCAAATTCTCTTCTCGCCGTACTTGAATTTTCTTCTACAGGCTTAACCCTATGATATGTTCGCGTTCGTTATGTATATATATGTATAAGATTATTACTTACAAACACTCTCTCACCTATCATTCTCTCAATTTAATCACTTTTCCTTTCTTTCATGTTCTTTCGTACATGTTCTGTCATCATTTGCAATTCCATTTTCACTTGCATTCCTGCTCAGGCTCTCCTCTCCTCTCCTCCCTCCCCCCCCCCTCTCTCTCTCACACACACACACACACACACCACACGCACGCACGCACGCACACATATACAGGCACATACACGCACGCACACACGCACACGCACACGCACTACATCTTCACCTAGGACTTCACACTAGACTCTTTTTAACAAGATACAATAGTTAAATGTACGCGCGTTCATTTTACGCGCGCGACGCGCCGATGATAAAACATAAATACACACTTCTTAGGGCACCTTTGGTATTAAGCTTGATGTACTCATCTTCGCCTCGCTTGTTTCGTTTCAGTATGTAGAATATGCAATTTCGTGTTAAAGCCACCACCAGGATTCGCATTGTGCATTATTGTGTATTTTAATCACGCGCTAATGAGCTTAATTTTTGCGAGGCTCGATACTTATGACTATTACTTTTTCAACAATATGAACAATTTGGAAAATTCGAGCTCAATGTGACTTATTTAAGAAATTTGTCAGAAATTTGTTTCCAAAAACATCCAATAGATTTATCGTTGAATGTAAATTTCATGGTACGTGCGGATGTATCCCAGGGTGGCATGGTATGTTTGAAAAAATCTTCGCGATTGCCGCATATAAATGTATTTGTTTGTATGGGTGTGTGTATGCATGGTACATATACATGTACGTGTAACCAAATATCGCGATATGACGTGCGCGTGTAACTGCGAAGAGTGCCATTCTTCTTTACATATGTATACACATACAAGAAATAAAATCCGTTTCCTCGCTTGCTTCATTCTTCTGTTGCCTTTTCCTCGATGCTCCACCAGTCACATTTCTATCACCCCCGCCCCTGTCTCTCGCTTCGTCGTCGTCGATCGCGATCAAAGACACGGTGAAAATAAATAGTAGGTAAAGGTAGGTACGCGAATCGATAAGTTAAGTTCGTTAAAAAATATATATACCTAGGAATTATTATGTGATTATATTGGGCCCCCCGCTAGAGTCGCGCGAACCAACACGCCTCTGTTCTGCAACGTTGAAGAATTTACAAGAATTTGCCGATGTGTTCGCTGTGTCCCTTTCGGGCGGAAGAGCGAAATCTTGCCCTTCCACCCACGCTCGCAATTTTTTGCATCTCTTCTCTTCCCTTCTTTCTTGTATATATATGTATGTGTGTTACTGCTCCTGCGTCCTTTCGCTTCCCGCGATCTCTCGCCGACGAATCTTTTAACTGCTCCGACAGTGCGACTTCTTGTATGGTTCTTCCTCGTGTCTTGTTTTCCGGTGGATATCCTGTCCTAAAGCGCGTTCTGTCATCTCCTCGGGCTGCCCGATACTCTGCCTTTTTACATGCCATTGATGTCAATCTTAAGGTTGGCCGTTTTCTTGTCTCTTTGATCCCTGAAAAATTGATGCAAGCGATTAGGACAATTCATGATACGTAAGAAATCCTAACTGCAACGAGACGATGTTTTTATAATTAAATCGCATGTCATCAATATGTGAGACCAGATAAAATTTAATTCTTTTTGGAACACAATAATTCTTTAATTATGCCACTAAACATATATAACAGACATTCTTAATAATATATATACAAGAAAGAAAATTGCATCATTTTTAAGCTATAATTATTAATATTACTCAATGTATGTTCAAAGATATTGTAAAAAATTCATATAAATTTTGAATGTATCTATATTTGAAGTAGATCTAAAATCGAATTATAAACTTTCGCAATTGTCGAAAGACATGAGGATTCAAAACCAAAAGTCGAAGATCATTTCTAACGAATTTTTTAATACCGGTTCTCAATAAGTCACGTTGTGATAGTTTGAAAAAGACTCGGTCGAGAGTCCAAACGAGGATGAAAGGACAACCTACATTTGTCTTGTTACCACATGAAGAGTGTCCGCGTGAAGCTGAAGAGACGACATTGCCATTGAGTAATTTGCGTACCTCATTAGGACGTGACTGTGCTGAAAAGCGCTCTTTCACGATTTATTCAAAGCTCTCGGTCGACGAAAAGGTACACACACGGCCAAGAAAAGAAAGGTATAATAAGGGAAGCACAAGATATAGAAATATAGATAGATTGAGTTTTGTTATGTCTGAAAGAAATCTCGCAGGAACAAACAGAGATTTTATGAATAAAACGTATTTACATAGCAAGAATAGATTCAAGGCGGAGCGATGTAAATATGAAAATAAAACAACCTAAATCTTACGACAATATTTTTTCACGACGTATTAATATTGTAAAGATTTTTGAACGTAAAAAAAATTATAATATCAAAAATATTCAATATGTTAAATAAAAATAATATATTCCATTATACATAAAAAAACATTTCGTAATATAATTTAAAATATATTATGTATAGAATAAGGTGATATAATTTCGAATATGATAAAATTATGAACAAAATAAAATTTGAATCCAATTCCAAAGTTTAACTTTTTTTTCCTCTATTTGATTCCTTCCAATATCCTCCATACAATGAGATTATGTTTATCAAACTTGAACCTCGAAAATTGGATTATTTTATTTCATTCAAAATTGTACTATGTTCGAAATTGTACCATCTTACTCTATGTGTGTTTGTATATGTGTAAAGAAAGAAATACACGACGTATTAAGTAGTTCAAGAAATTTAAAGTTTTCAGTGTTTACATAAAAAGAAATTAAACGGTTTAAAGATTCAAGAAATGAAAAAGTCTTGAAAATTCTGTTAAATAAATCAATGCAAATAAATTTCAAAAACACTTAAAAACTCTTCTCCCAGAGGTAGAAAATTAAAAACTCGACTATTCAACTCAAATCTCTCTCTCTCTCTCTCTCTCTCTCGCTCTCTGTTGTTCCTCAACAATTCTATAAAAAGATTCACCTTCATCTATTAAAAGCGTAAATGCGAAAGATTTTCTGATATATACGCTTGCAGGACAGAGGAAGAGAAAATATTCATAGGATTGAATGTGTTTGCTCGAAAAAGGGCAAGAGTTTTAATTCATCGTATCTCACTAGGTGAACGTTGCGGTGCCAGACGTCTCTATAAAACGACATGAATTAACAATGACGTATTCGGCCGTGCCCAGCCCCAAGCGGACCGTATCGATCGTTTAATTCGAAAATGGGGGTCGATCCGTAGCCACAGCTTCGTTTATAGCGTGACCAATCACAACTTTTCGACGTCATGTATGAATAAACAAGTTGCAACACAATTGCAATTGGAAGTGAACGGTATCGATCCACCGATTTCAAAGAGTAAAGTCGAGTGATCTGAAACGCTCTTTTATAACGCCTCTCCGATCAATTTTTGGTGACACACTTTTGCCCTGTCGGGAATCCATTTTCAAACGTGTCGAATGGATTCTCGAGTTCTTCATTTCTATCTCTCAATCTCTTGCATATTTCAAAAATGTACATCTTATATTTATATTTCTTCGAGATCTTTTTAAATCTTTAAAAATCAATTTTTTTCCAACGTTTCGTATAATATAGATGTCTTTGATTAATTAATTTTCTTTTTTACAAGAGCCAATAAAGACAAGGCTATATGGAAAGGAAATAACTAATGATAAAAAAATAAATAGCTGTTTTATTCAAGTTATTGATTTTCAAATAATTCTTTATATATTACATATATTTTGCGATTTAACAGAACTTCACTCAAATTCTTATATTCTTCTAACTTTGACATGCATGATTATTAACCCCTTTTTAAATGAAAAATGATGCAATTTTTTTTTCTTGACGTGTCTATTATATATCGAATGTCATGCATAAATAATGTCACAGTTATTATAAGCTTTGCCGAAATATTACTATCATTTTGAACAAATGAATAACTTCACCAGCTTCATTTAACGCGACTTAATTACTTAGTTAATTAATTAGTTCAATCCTTTTAGCGGTTGGATAACCTGTGAGTTGAACTTAGTTCAGCCCTTAAATTACGTAAGTGGGATCGATCCTTAAATGTCCGACGAATCTTCCTTCATCGGCGGAAATACGGTCTTGATTAAAAGCGGAACCTCAGAATCATCGTTTTGTCTGACTTTCCTCTTTTTTTATCTTACATGGCTTTTTATCGTACAATCTTTCCAATTCATTTTGTTTAAACGGATTAAAGTTAAACCAAAAAATAAAATGAACGTTAACATATCAAACTCACTTTGTCTTTTGTACAAAGATTTTTAAAAAATATACGTTCCGATAATGTAAGAATAGAAAACAATTGCATTTCAATGAAATCTAAAACTGTATACAACATTTTATCGTATCAAAAAATGTAGTTAAAAATATTTTATTATCAAGGATCCTAATTGTTAATAAAAAATAATTTTAGTCAATAAAATTAATCCTATTACTTTATATAGCCAATGTTTTCCCAAGCGTTACTACTGCCGATTAATATAAAGTTGCTACAGGATGGTGCATAGTG
The DNA here is from genome assembly GCF_024713525.1 of Acromyrmex echinatior. Lineage (NCBI taxonomy): Eukaryota > Metazoa > Arthropoda > Insecta > Hymenoptera > Formicidae > Acromyrmex > Acromyrmex echinatior. Next base: position 8,946,315 of record NC_141856.1, read on the forward strand.
CTCGTCATATCTATATAGTACAGTAAAACGAAGACAGATTTAATACAGCGGAAATAAAAAAAAACATATAGGAAAGGAAAGGATTTATATGAAGGAAATTACATCATAAAGAACGAGCAAATTGACAAACAGGCAATAGAGGAATACGAAAGGAATACAACAGGAAAAAGAGAAAACTTGAAGTCTAGGATTGAAACATATAATTTAGATGAGTTCAATTTTCAATGCTATGATAAAATTTACTTTGCTATCAGTATCGCATTCTCATCAGTCAGAAATAGATATCGAGATCATTTTTGCTTGTCTCCAACATTGAATTCTGAACTCTTCGAAATTATAATTTAGTCTCTGTTTGGAATCGTGCAAAAATTCAAAAGAGAGAAAATCATAAAAAAGTAATTCAAAATAGATAAAAAATTGTACGCGTTCCGATCGCAGAAACGGGAACGTGTATCTCAATCGAGCGATAGAGAGATAAAGTGAGATAGAAAAAAAAAGAAGGAAAGAAAGACGGGCAGATTCGCCGGATTTCACGTGATCGGTAGGCGATTAACGACGGATAATTGATAATTGGCACCAACGCACGAGAGCGCATCTACTGTTCGGATACGAGTCCTCGACGGGACAGCCGTCGTCGGTCTTTCAACTAGATTTAATTGGCCTTCGAAGTGACGGCCTGTCTAGCGCCTCGAGGCACAAACGCTTTCGAGGGCGAAACCGCGTGAGTTTGATCGAATAATGACCGAATAATTGGATCCAGGATCCACTGGGCCCAATGCATTTCGGTACGGTTGACAAAAGTAAAAATCCGAAATCAATATTATTTCAATGATGTCTTCTATGCTATGGATGCAGAAAAATGCCATTTCCGCAATTCTAAATATTAAAGTCATTTTTTATATCTATAGCATCAATGTACGTAAATTCATCGAGATTATACCGATTTCGGCCCCTAGACGAAAACGCACAGCTGTGCTTAGAGTTCCAATAAAATATTGTTCTAAAAAAAATTTTATTTTTGAAGTAAATTTATTATTTAAATGTAATATTTTGAATCGTATTTTATTTGTAATATCATACATATATGTTTTCAAATTAAACTATTGCTTTCTTTATAAAATTCTAATTTCATTATATTATAAAGACCATAAATTGCAATTTCCTTTTAAAAAAATATTATTAAAACTTTATGTTTCGTGTTATCTTCATGACTCAACAATATATTCATTAAATAGAGCACCAAGATAATATATTCATATTTTCCATACATTTATTAACCGTTATAAAGTATTTTTGTTTAATGAAGTATTTTAAATTTCATAATATATAATAACAATAATTATTACACCAAAATAAAATAAGAAAATAATATGAAGTATCGACAAAAGCACAACCCTACGTATTCGCCGTCGATCGCATTTTCGCGGAGGCGGCTCTACTGTAGGTCGGACCACCCAGAGCCTCGTGTATGTGCGAAAGTCTCGTGCTAGACCAACGTAAACACTCGTGCTAAGGACTTTGGCGCATAAGCAAGGCCTCTGGATGTTCGGAGGTACGGAAGCTCTACTCTTGACCGCAACAAATACTCTCATCGAGGCTCTCTAGTCTCTCGGCATGTGCTAAGTGCGCAAGAAACGCCCTCGCTAAAATCCTCGCGCTAAGGTCTTTCTCGGAACCAACATCTTCGTCCTATGAATAACGTCAGAACAAACATCGATGGTTTCGAGTTCACGAGTACCTCGTACAAAACCTTCGCCTAGTTCACATAGAGCCGCCCCCCGCGTCCTTTGCAGCGGTCTCTATCGTAGCATAAAGTGGAACCTACTTCGATCCAGAGATTTGTAAAGCCCACCTCGGCCATTTTTGACTTTGCATATTCGATTCGTATCGCTCCCCGGTCGGAGGAGAGGAGAAAGGATCCTTGGAGAGTGGCCATCGCCTGGGCCGCGTAGCGAACGTCTTGATATTCGACAAAGGCCACTGGCGACCCTCCCTTCGTGTGCATACGAAGCCGGGAGAAACCAGGAAAACTGTGCACAAATAAGAGAAGCGTACAATACGTGCTCTAGTTAGTCGTAAAGACAGTACTCTGGTAAAGGGGGAGTTTAGAGAGGTTTTAGAGGGGTTTGGTTACTGCTTGGTTGCCATTAATGGTGTCGGTGGTGTCAGGCGGTGCCGACATGGGGTGATTACACGGAGGGGATGCGACACAAACTCAGGATCAAATTCAAATCGTTAACAGCTGTGAATTATTTCCTTTAGCATATATGTGCTAATTATTTTAGGGGAATTTAAGATGTACAGAGATAATTACATACAATAATTATATACAATACATACATATAATATAATTGTATGTAATGAAAGAAAATTATCGAAGTAAATTAAATAATAAAATAATTTGTACAATTATTATTTTGCAAAATCTTTAAATATATATAATATTGCACAAATAATTGAAATTATTTTTTAAAACGTAATCAAATGTTTGAAAAATTATTTTGAAAAGCATATCTATTATGTATATATAATTATATATATACATAATATATATATACATAATTTTATATATATATATGTGTGTATATATATATATATAAAATTTGCATCATTATTTCTATTGTTATACTATTCATTTTATAAAAGAGATTATTTATAAAATTTATATTTTCCTTTCTATATACTAAATTCCTTCCTAATCATAATCCTTTCGCATTAGGTTTACAGTGCATTCACAAATCCGCGATTAATCGATAATTCGCGATGTAGAGACATTACCCTCCGTGCAAACCCGTTCAGCACACCGACAATTAGTAAACGGCACTGGTCGCATGGTATTGGTACGGGTACTAGTACAGGTGCGTCCTATATGCCTACAATCTACGACGGTGGCAAATGATTAGCGGATGTCAGTGATGTTTGGAGGCGGTGCTGTTAGTACAAAGCTTTCGGCGTTCACAATGGACAATTTCGACCATTATTGCGCCCTCGGCATGACGATTAAATTTAGGTGCAGATACTTTGTCGTTTGCTCATTATCCCTTGATTACTATGGTTATTAATTTAATTTACCCATTTGTTTATTTACAAATCTACAAGGAGAATAAATCAGAAGTAATAAATTTAATGGTTCACAGATTGACGTACAAATCTATAATCATATGTAAGTTCACAAATTCATAGATCTATAAAAACATGTAGTCTTAAAAATTTGTATTAAATATCTTCTATTTGTAAAAACAATGTATTCTTTAATTAATTTAATATCCATTTTTAATAAAGAATTTAAAAAAATGTTTTTTTCTCTTGAAAAATCTATCAAAATTTATATATTAGGTGTTGGAATTAATTCGTAGCGTTTTTAATGAAAGAATGTTATTTATTTCACATGAGCATTAAAAAATACATTAATGAAAGTACTTCCCATCACTTGTAAAACGCTACGAATTAATTCCAACACCTAATATATTAATAATTAAGTATCATAGTAATTATATATCGATTAATTAAGATTGAGATTTCTGATACATATTAAAGAAAAATTTAATATTTTATAAAAAGAAAAAGAAAACTTAAATAAATCTTAAATAAAAAAAATTGTTAATATAAAAAAAATATAATACATAAAGAATTAATATAAAAAGTAAAATTAAATCTTAGATATAAGATTTCCAGCTGTTAATTTTTTAAATTATTTGAAAATATTTTTAATAGAATATGTTTATAAATGTTCCCTTTTCAATTAAAAAACACTAAAGAATGATGTAAAATTGTGCTCATATTTTTGAAGCATTGTTTACAAATCTTTTTTAATTTATATTTCTTCTTATTTAGTACAAGAAATTTATAATTCCTAAATATTAATATCTAAACTATCATCTTTAAATAATCTAATATGATACGTGTTCCATGATCAAAAATATTTTCGCAAGATTATAAAATTTTTTTGTCTTAACAAATGTACTTTTTCTCAAGCGTATCAACGTGAAATAATTGCTCGTGTAAGAACAACGGTTGAATTACATGCGACGAGGACAATGTATTCACATCGTCGACGACGAAATTCCGTCGAATACTCCCGCGAGCTACCGAAAATTGTAGAATGCGCAGGGCGCCTCTCGCACGTGCAAACGCGTGTAATTAACTCAGGCACTCACTTACGAATTCATACTGCAGAACTCTGGGGTTTGCGGGATAATGAGATTTCGCAGGCTAATTATACGAGGGGAGGAAGAGCTTCTCTATTGGCGTTAGAACTTGTGAGACAGTCGCGCGCAGACTTCCGTCAGCTGCGAAACTCGAAAGAGTAGATCGCGTCTTTTAGATCGTTATTCGTACCCTGTGTGTTCAGGACGCTGTTATTAGCAATTCTTAATATTTTGTTAAAAAATTTTGCATCTCGAATATCGATAAACCCATTACTTTATAACTAACGTTTAGTGTAACAAGAATAAATAATGTTTGGACAAAAATACAAATTCAAAGATATACAGGAAAAAAATTTAGATAATATAAATTGTGATAGTGTCTCATAAATGATAATAACAATATAAATAATAATAATATAAATGATAATAACAATATGATAATTTTATACACTCTGCTTTTCATTACAAGAAACGAAATACAATTGACATATTTGATAGAATAATTAATGTGTTAAAATACTTCTGTCAATGTCACTTTTTCACTACTGTGTATCACAAGGCTCTCACTAAAAATATAAAAGTGTAAATGAATAAATCCTGTGCAAAACTATTCTTTGTTGTTCGAAGAATAAAGTTTTTGAAGCGTTAAAACAAAATTTGCACAAAAATATAAAAACTTTTACTCTCCTGCTATTAAATTATTTTAAACTGAATAAAATATATTTTAGTTTCTTATTTAAACTCTTTTCTACTTAAACTCTTTCTATCCAATAATTATAAAAAAAGTTATTATATTTCTAAATTTTTCTTTTTCTTTCGATTCAATAATTATTTATGTCTAAGGTAAATTATATTTACTTGACTTTATAAAAATAATTAGACATTATATCATTTCCTTTTTTTACAATTATACATTTTTTATATTATAATAAATATGTAAATATTTTTTACTCTATATTAATATTAATATTTAGATCCTAATTTCTGCGTTTTTAATTTTGCAGTGAACTGCATAAAAATATGAAGTACGTCATATCATATATTTTATTAATTCATAATTTTTATAATTTAACTATTAAACTCTTTTTTTCTTTTTCTGTCTGTTATTTTTCAAATAACCATAGTAATCGGTGTATCAAAAATACCAAACCCCCGACTACTGTCAATGTTCTATTAAATAAAAAGTATCCACAAGTATTATAATAGTTTCATATTATTTTGCGGTGCAGTATACAAAAATCAATTCATGTAACTTTCTCTTTGTACATAGATAATAATTATTGCAATCCCGCGACTACAAACACGTGATCGAGGTTCGCAGCATTAATCAAAGGTAAATGAACGACTCTGCCGGATCTTCAGTTTTTCCCATTCCTATGTAAAAGTATATGTACAGCGAATATATTAGTTGCGGTCTAACCGATTTAATGTAGATATATCGAAAGAGTTCGTAATTCTCGATTCAATGATTCACGACGTACTGGAGGCGTACTCAGGATCGTGGGAAGGTTCCGCATGGTAGGGCACGTGAAAATAATTTATTACATGAGCGCAACTGTAATGCCCGGCCGGATAACATATTTTAACTTCGCCGCTTGTTGGATAGCTGACACTTAAGCGAGCAGTTTAATTGCGAATATCTCCGTCCGTAATTAGCGGGTTATCATGTTTAATTACAATTTTACGTTTTATATTTTTTTAATGACCTAAAAGTTTCGCCCATAATATATACCAATTGGAAACCGCGTAAAGTATAATAATATGATAATTAATAGTAAATATGCTAGTCCGCAAATTTTGCAAGCATGGTAAGAATCGCATATATTACGCGCTATTCATGTATGCTTGCGATGTATACTTTTTAACTGCGTTTTTTGTCTAATGCAAGAAATCCTTGAACGCATATATCCTTGCTAAAGTTATATAACTGTAACGACGTAAATCACTAAGAGCATAACAAGTTGTTTCTATAATAAACGCAAAATTTCCGGTCTTTAATCTATCTGGAATTTATTCGTGTGAGTTCGGTTTTAATTCAAAAATTGTTGAATTTATGTATATGATAATTATAGAATTTTTTTATTTAAACATATATATTGACAAATTCAATTGTTAGACAGATTCAATGTGATTCTAGAATTTACATAAACAAAAAAATCTACAAAAATCAAGAGATCTATTAATATTTCCATTAAAAGTCTCCACTAAATAAAGTAATCTAAAGATAAAATAAAAAATATTTTAAAATCTAAAAATTTTTTATCCAAAAAATTTTCCACAAAAATTTTATTCAAAAATCGAGGCCTAAAAAATTCAATGATTCTAAAATTTGTGTTTTATTCATAAATATCAAAAATGTTTTTAAAACCATTGTATTCTTGCTGTTCGTTTGTCAAGAATTGCAAACGTTTCGAACACCACGACATCGTGATATCACCACCACGTGGTACGCTGATAAGACCCACGTGTATCGGTACCCGTATCGCAATTGGCGCGCATTTACCGCCAGCATGTGTATGTCATATGAACGTGACTTGGTTCTTTTAAGTAATCTATTATCATTGCTATTATTATGATTAATATACGTATTTTCTGACATATTGCATTCAAATAAAATTAATTATCTACCTTTATTATGATAAACGTAGTCTTTAAATGTTTTAAGCACCAATATTGCATCAAATTGAGATCCCGCTAAAAATTTTAATATATAGATACGTAGATAATAATAAGAACATTTAATTTCATAATTGTTTTATTGAGACTTTTCATTAAAATTCAGAGAAACGAAAAAATATTATTCTAAAGTTAAAAAAATTTTAATACATACTATTTCTGCAAATTTATCTAACGATGCCTACACTTTTACAGCGATAATGCACACAACTTGCAGTCTAAAAACTGTGTCCTTAGAATATCTTGATAATCACACACATGGTGTAGGTCATAAAATATATAAATATAATAAATCGATAAGCGAGCCAACCAACTAGTGAGCATATTCGATTGGCTCGCATCCGGCTATTAATTAAAAGAATAAGGTAAACAATTAAGATGTCTGACCTGCTGAAGATGTCCTTTAGCTCATGCTCAGACACGAACTGGCCCAGGTTCGCCACGAAGAGGGTGGAGCACTGCGCATTGCTGACGGCTATGTTCGGCTGTGATGAGGGTGATCCGACCGGTGACGCCAGTGCCGGCGACGGTAGAAAATGAGGCAGCGACGCGTGTATCGACGTCAACGTCGTAGGATGCGGTAGGGACATAGGCGCCTGGAAAATATAAATACTTCTGTCATACACTCGCTGCGCTTGACCATGAGTCGGTCTGCTCGCACAGATCGACGCATTTGCGTCAATCCGCCCCATCTTTTTCAACCCTACATTTGTCCCTATAATAAAAAATTGTATCTTTTCGTTCCGATCTTTAAACTTTAGTAGACGAATGTATAGATTCGAACGATATTCTGGCAAAGAAAACATCCCACCAAAAAATATACCATTTGTGAAAATATTGAAACAAGTAAGCATCACAAAAGAATTAAAATCTAAAAGAAATTTAAATTGAATGTGTTTTAAAGTTAGAATTTAAATATAAGGAATATATAAGTATTCCAGAACTTTCAACACTTTTCAAGACGATAAAATAAAATTTTTGAAAAGTAAACACATATTATCATATATTCCTGAAGTCGCTTTTTATTATTTGTAATGTTTATAATTATAAATGCATGTTAATGCATGCGTTTATAATGTTTGTAACTATAAATGCCTGACGAATATTGAAAGTTTTTTTAGAAAATGAAGCCTCGTATAAAAAAATTTTATTTTACATTTTCAACAGATATGTTTAAGTAAAATCATTTTCTTCATTTGTATTACCAGTATTGAAACATTCTGTATATCTTTTAGACATCTTTTTTGCTGGAATATTATATTTACGTTGATGGTGACATTATGCAATAACTTTTTTTTTGTAATAATAACTTTAAATTGTATGTTGCAAAGCACTATGAAAAATAGTCGACTATTACTTTTAATAACAGAAAGCGACTAAATTAACTTTTTTTTTAAATATCTTCTTTTAAATATCGTGCTTAATGGTAAAGTTATTTCACAGTCATCTACCAACAATATCTACTTTTTATTGAGAAATTAAAAATAATAATTGATATAAGTAGCTAATCTTTCTCTCGCATTGAAGTAAATTATATAACGCAAGAAAACGCAACAGATTTCTTATTTAACTGTACATAAAAATATGTTTGTAAAAGATATCATCAACATGAAAGGAATGATTTTAAATCATTTGCATTGAGTATCGTTATTAACTTATCAAAGCAATGATAAATCTCGCCAATGACATTCTCAGTATCGTCAAGTCGCTCGAGAATGCATTTAATCGAGTTGGATCGTAGAAGATATTCAACTTAATAAGTTACGACGTTATTGCTACCAGGTTCTCGGTTCGTTATTCCTTGAGTGGATATCTCGAGATTCGCTTCCTTTTTACTTCCGTTAAAGGAAAAGCAAGATGCGTACGGAGAAAAAGGAAATAATAATAGCTAGCAGTCCGGACTCAAGAGCTTTCGATTTATCAAACGTTCAATGCAACGGATTTTCTCTCTCGTGCGGATAAATTCAAGGAATATCGGATTTTAGTAATAACGATATTTTATGTTTGAAATTTTGTGTGAGCTTTAAAAAAATTAGCTTATAAACTTTCAATCATTTCTAAAAGCTTTCTCAATATAACCGTTTCAAATTTTTACTGAATCGATAGTCTGTTGTAAAACAAAAATTTCACGTATGACTATTACTGACTTTTCTTGTGTAAAATTATTTATAAAAATTTAATTTATGTTTTACAAACAAGTATAGAAGTTTTTTTTGTAACGGTATTAAGCAACAAGAAAGAATCACAAACTTATTGAATCTTAATATTAGAAACTTTAAGATTGAAGCAAGAATGATTTATAGATTTAAAAAGCTTTATTGAAACGATAACTTAAGAGTATAATCTAATAACAAAATGTATCTTTCGAAGAATTCAATTATATAAAAATATTTACCTATAATTTAAAATGTAAAAGAATGATATCCGATTAACAAACCTAAGTATAATTTTTTCTAAAGTGATTTACCTATATAAAATCCAAAAGTTCTTGAATCAATCATAGCATTTAAAATCGAGCATGTTTAGCTCTCCAAAAATTTTAAAATTTTCAACATCAATTTACAATTTTCAATCGAGATATATTTACAAAAACATTGATCACAATTCTTTTTCCCCGCATTCTCGATTAATCCGTGATTCGCTATGGCGTGTTACAGAATAATTTTAGTCGCTATTACGGTATAAAAAACATCATATAATATCATACGCAATGCGATCGATAAAATAACAGATTATATCGCGTTTGGACACATTCATGACTATGTGCTCTCGCATTATTTGCTCTCGTAGAAATCGATTGTGTGTTGTACGGACGTTAATGCGTGACAGATATCTGGGTAAACCTGACATAGGTTCATACATTAAAAATTAATAAAGTTATGTGATTTGGATACCATCAGACCGACATCGACAATATTTTAAAGGGGATTGAAGATGTACTTACGCTGAACAATTTTTCGATTCTTTAAACTTCAAACTTCTCTTGGACATTAGTCTCTCCTTTTAGTATTTATTAATAGATATGAATTGATAATATCAAAAATCATAAAATAGAAGAAAGATTCCTCTTTTCAATTTTATATTAGATTCTAATATAAATTTAAGTAAAAGATAAAATTCCAAGAATAGAAGACTGATATGGAAAATGTTTGTACTCTCATTTCTATACCTCTCTTCTCATATCTCTTCATTTAACTTTTCATATACCCTTACATTAGATGCTGCTAATTACCTAACATGTGGCTTATCGGTGTTATTTATGGTTTCACCTTATATTCTTCATCTATCTTCATTAATAACCATGAAGAGTAACCCCGAACTGTAAATATCATCAACGCAACGTATAACATCCATAAGTTTTAAATATACTCTTCCCATAAAATTAAAATGATGGAAAATACGTATGATGCTATTAGAAAAAAGTAAACCACGGATTTATTAACATCGGCCATAATTAATCCATGTCGCGACAAACTACGGAGACATTGTAATAGCTTCGAAACTCTGCGATTCGAACCTTGCGTGACATACACCTACACGACTACACGTTCCTATATAATACATGAGGACACGCAGTGCGACGACAAGTTACGTTATCGATTTTGTGACGATATAAAAAGTAATATTCGAATACACTGACTGACGTTACACGCGTATGCGGAAAAGTTGCTATTTATATAGTAATCCGCATAATATTATTCATTCTTCTTGATGCTTCCATGGGTGCTTTCTATATAACTAATCTGTGCTTCGCGGGTTTTCTCCATGTCTTGGTCCATTCTTAACTTCACTCTAACCCCCCCCCCCCCTCCACCACCAAAAAACTCCCATCTCAACAAGTAGCGTAACATAAAAAGGAAGGACCTGGAGGAACAGCTCAGTATCAGGCTGCTCCTCGCCCTGATGAAGTGGACTGCAAGGTCCACGAAACGTTGGCACATCAAGAATGGACCAAGACATGGAGAAAACCCGCGAAGCACAGATTAATAATATTATTCATTGGTTATTCTATTAATTCTGGTTTTATATGATGTTTATACTAGGTTATCATTATCGCATCAAATTTTAACAAACTTTCTGATTCAATTATGACCCCGACCTTTTCTCAACAAATATTTTCTCAACAAATATTTTAAATTACAGACTATTAATAACCCAGGCAAAATTTTTTATATATGATGATGTATAAAATTATTTTGATATTAAACTGATTTATGACACATATATATGTATTAGCATTCAGTGTTCATAAATTATCGAAGCATCAGTTCCCGTAAGATCACAAAAGTTAAGCAACGTTAGTCAGAGTACAGCTTAGGATGGGTAACTGATTAGAAAGATCTTGAAATTGTATATATACTTTCCAAATATATTTTTTTTTATTATAATTTTATTCTATATAATCTCATCTCTCTTTTTGTAAAAAGTGATACTAATTAATAAATTTCTTATTAGGTGTTGGAATTAATTCGTAGCGTTTTTAATGAAAGAATGTTATTTATTTCACATGAGCATTAAAAAATACATTAATGAAAGTACTTCCCATCACTTGTAAAACGCTACGAATTAATTCCAACACCTAATAATTTTTTAGCAACAATTTTCTATATATAATCTAAAGCAAAATATATTTGTATATAGACATATATAATCATATATAGTCATATATTGTTATATATAATTGCATAAAATTTTTTTCCTGAGAATAAATAACATTAAAAAAAATAAAACTTTAAACTATAAAACTTTAAACTATAAAAAATAAAATAAAAATTTTATAACCGTTATTTATTTTTATTTCAATAATTATATAATTTAAAAAACTGATAATTACAATGGAAAATATATTAGATAATTCGCTCATATAAATTTCAACAATAAATAAGGAGCTTCTACCAGGTCATTTCAATAAAGAGCTCTGGTGTAAACAGTAAATTTTATCATTCTTTTATTATGATTTCACGGAACGTTTCAACTATATTAAGATCTCTCATCAACCGTGTTTATATATTAGGTGTTGGAATTAATTCGTAGCGTTTTACAAGTGATGGGAAGTACTTTCATTAATGTATTTTTTAATGCTCATGTGAAATAAATAACATTCTTTCATTAAAAAACGCTACGAATTAATTCCAACACCTAATAAATGAAATAAAAAAACCCCGAAAAAAAACAATAATTTATATAGACATATTAACACTTAGAAATTATATAATATGTCTATATAAATTATTGTTTCGGGAGTTTTTATTTCATTTATAAACACGGCTGATGAGGACTTATGCCCGTATTCATAGTCAGACCTTGTACTTAAGACTTTCTTAAATTTATCTTTAGATGCTCAAAACAACCGAAAGACTAAAACGTTATAAAAAATTCAATATCCAAGATTCTAGAATTTAGGAGTCGAGGACTCAAGGCAACCATGATTGAAAAGCATCTTCAGTCCTTGAGCCCTCATGAATCTCCCTGTTACCATGTAAGAGTAATCGAGTATAACGATCATGTATCACTAACGTGCATCGGGGCGCTCGTCGGCGGCTCCAGAGCTTTGTCTGCAGATAGTCAAAGATAGGAACGTACGGGGACCTGAGGATGTAACGCCGGATGCACTAGCGTCGCATGTTGCAGCGTGCCCGGTAATTCGCCAGCTGTAGAGTACGCCAATGGATGATGCCACAATTCAGGACCACCGGGGAAGAACGGACTCCCTAGGTCTGCAATAGAGCACAGGATTAGATAGAGTCGCTCCCTTGAGTAATTTAACGCGCGGTTGCGAACCGCGTTGCGCGAACACGCGTTCTTGATAGCCAGGATATCTACTGATATCTGGAAATGCCAGAAATGAATTTTATCTTGATATCAGATATATCACAGATATATTGCTGCGATAAAAGTGACACAAATAAAAAAAAACTAGTACTTTTTAAATAATGAAAAGAAATCACAATCCCCTCTCTTTAAGACTAACATATTATGAAAAAAAATACATTGCTTATATACTGATAAGGGATAAAATTGACATAACCCTGTAGGATTGCAGTGTCCAAATTTTGAAAACGTTTAACATAGTTTTAAAAAATACGTTGTAATTATAGAATACGTTAAAAATAATTAAAAAATATATTAAAAGTATAATTTGGAAAGAAAAGTTTTGCATATTTAGTATACTAATTAAAACATTGCTCTATTTCACAAAGAATTTTAGAAATGTTCTACTGAAAAGTTATTAATTTTGAGTTGTTCACTTTTCTATCATGCAGCGATATTTAAATTTAATATAGTAATATTTTTCATTTTACAAATAAAATAATATTATATAAACAAAGAATGATTGAATGTTAACTATAATTGTATATATTTTTTAACAAAATTAGTAAAATCATTTGTAATTAAAAAATTTAAGTATAAAAATAAAAAAATGAAACTCTTAGAAATTTTAATAAAGATAAAAGTATATATATCAGAATGTGTTAAAAATTTTGCTTACATACATACAGTAGATATCCTGTTCATTATAATTATTTATATTAGTTTTTTAAAACTTTTGGACGGCTTTTATGTAAAGTTTTGCTAATTTTGGTACGTGAAATATTATTACATTCCTTCTTATAGAAGAACTTATGTACAATATTGTTCTACTTATCATAATATCTTTTACGTAAAAGCTGCCTACTGATCTTTGCTCTAACAAAATTAATAATATTTATTATTAACAGGTCATGAAAACGTGTTATTCGCAGTCAAAACAAATTATTTAAATATCGCATAAAACGTATTGGGTTCGAGGTGAAACTTTGCAATGCGGTCATAAAGGTCGCGCCAATTTACCACGCATATCATTTCAGCATTGTAATCGTCGCGCTAGTTTCGATGCACTCTTTATGAAGAATACACAAAATTATTTGTTCTATTTACGATTGAGATTAGACATGTAAAAAAATTAATTAACGTAATTCGCGTAATAAATGTTTGCTCGTGGTTGAAAGAAAGCGAACACAATTTAATCGATTTTGCGAGACTATCAATTACATTAATCGATAATGTCCAATTTACAAATTCTCTTTTTTGCTAAAAATTACAGAGACTACGAAAATGGAAACGATAATCATGATATTCGAGGATTTCCGAAAATTGAACGACGAGATTAAAAAAAAAATCAATGAAAGCTCAGATGTATTAAGGATTATCTTGATTTATTCTACTAATTGCAATAAAATAATAATTCTAAAAGATTATATATATATAAATTATTATTTATTAATATAAATTATATAATAAAAACCATAAATTTATGCGATATTAAATCAATATCAATGTAAAAAATTAATTCTTTACAAACTTAATTTTCTTATTTAAAATAAATAAATTAATTTAGCAGAGCTATTTAAATTACAAGAAGATTTTAAATCTTTATTTTGCCATGTAAAATATGTCTTTCTTTTTAAATTAATGTTTCTTCTTATAACTAAAATTCATTCTTAATGTTTCAATTTTTTCTCTTTATATAAACAAATAATAGATTTTTTATAAGTAACTAGTAGAAATTCATTTATCGCTTAAGTAAAATTTAGAAGCTTCGTGTCGCGAATATTGCCACTCGAGGGAGTACCACGACGTAGATTATTCGCAGTGTAATGGCAGAGTATAGTGTGCCATCGAGCGTAATCGCCGACGGCACGACATGAAAAAAATGATCTTCTTGGAAGCCGGTAAATCGTTGGAGAGGGACTTATGATTAGGCGTTACAAGCCACAAGTGACAATGGTCAAACCGAGCATATCTTCCCAACGATTCATCTGCGAACCTTTACTTGTGATTTCGTTTGCGATACTAATCTCGTTACGCAATTCATATTTACATTGTTTTCCTCAAAACAATTTAGTTATTTAATTCTAATTTCTAAGCGAGTTTATCGTTATCAACTTAATGGCGTGTATCTAACTGTATGGTTTTGCCATCGTGAAGAAATTCAAATGGTAAAAATCTTGGTGAATTTTTTCAGAATGAAACTTTTTTTGCCTATTTGCTCCTCTTTTTATTGATATTGGCATAAACGATTGTTACTGCAAATGTAAAATAGCAAGAAACAACAGCGACGAAATTGATGCAGATCAATATAAAGTTTACCTCCGCGTAGAACCGCGCCTTTCCCGTCATGAATGCGCAATTACTCCAATATTTTTTTTATTACTATATGAATTGCTAAAGCCACAGTGGCAAATATATAACAAAACGCTCTTTCATACAACCACACAATATCGCGATCGAATATCGCGAAAAATTCGCATCGTTCACATATGTACATCAGCGTGACTAGACAGCATGTGTATCTGCTCTATTTCTTTCGAGCTTTGAAGCCAGTTATTATCTTGCATAGATCTTAATGTGAGATAAAAATAACTTTGACATCAATACATTTACAAATAGATTAAGATTTGTTGCTGCAATAATGTATCTCGATAATCTGATAACAAAATTATATAACTTTCTACATAATTTTATATTCTATATAATTTTATATAACTCTCATATATTTAATTGCATAATTGAATTTAACCAAAATTTCTTCAACAGCATTTGTCTAATTTGTATTTTCTTATTATTAATTATAATTTGTTTATCAGAATTATAACATCACATAGTAAAAATTAAATTATAAATTATAATTTTTAATACAATATATATATATATATATATATATATATATATATAATATAATATAGTATCTATATATTTATAATTACATAATGCAGCGAATTCCGATTAAACTATCATTAGTTAATCAACGGTAGTTTATACGTGAAATAATTTTACAACATAAACATGGAAAATAAAAAATAAATAATCAAAACTTTAATTGTGGAAAGTTACATAATACGATTATAAAGTATGTTTTCAGATCACTCATAAAGTCCAATTAATCAAAATCTTTATTTAGTATGAGCGTGATATTAAATTATGAGACGTCGAGTAGCTTGCCTCTCGGTGCGATTGACTCGCGATTATCTATAGATTCTGATTTAATCCCACATATGCGATTTTTCACGTTTAAAAAGCCGAAAAGCCGATTCCATCTAGTGATTAAGAGATCTTTGATCATCAATGCCGTTCGGATCTGGCGTGAAACTGTAGGTCTATATATATCAGTAAATATATGTATCGATCCCTCAGGCTGGAGATTGGATAGTAGACTAACAATTCCAAAAAAAAATTCATTGTTAAAACCTCATAAGCAGTAAGCCCTGTCTGTCGTTTGAAACGTCATTGACATCTCGAGCGAGACCAATATCACAAATCGTGTTATAAATCCCGTTGCTCTTTTACCGACACCGGCAACATATCCCAAGAATACCGATACACCTAAAAAAATGCTTTTTATTTCGCATATTTGATGAACAGAGGGATCTCCCACCTTGATGATTTTTAGGCTTTTCATAGTACGCTCAGTACGATTGACTGTTTAGTCATATGCATGACTAAAAACAACATATACAATTATAGTACATCTGCACAACATCATTATGATGAATCGCGTTGTGCTTGGTCTGGAAATGACTGATTCCTCGGTCATTTTGATCATGATTCGTCGGTCATTTTGAATTGGAACAAAAAATAGTAAAACACGTATACTTAACACGCGCGCATACAAATACACAGAAGATGTAATGGACACATAATCTATTACAACATCCAATGTAAGCAGGATGAGTTTTATATTTTTAATTTTATGTTTTATTGAGAAGGATTAAAACATGATGTTTGAAATTTTGTATTCCATTAATGTAACAATTTATAAGAAATATACACGGCACTCGAATACCAGCCAGACTCGAATAACTCATATTTAACTTATAAAAATCTTTTCCTTCTTTTCTTTCCTTTTATACTTGTTTCTTATAAATTAATTTCTAAACTGTGTTGAGACGTAACTATTCTCTATATATCTTTTATATACAGGGCAGTGCACAAAATGTCATACTATTTGCTTTATATATATTGTATAATATTTATTTTTAATAAGAAATAGTATAGAATTAATTACCAAAGCCTGAAAATTGGATAATTAAATAGTATGACATTTTGCTATCCTGTTCATGGAAACTAATTATATCTGCAACGGAAATCGTACTGTTTCCGTCTGCAAGCCAACATTTTTATGTAACAAAAGAATTGTAGCAATTTAATTTTCCAAAAGTTGGGCAACTATTGTAAATCCCATGAAATCTCCTGAGATTTGTATTCTCGCCCCTCTTCTCCCCCCGAGAGAAGAACTGCTTTTATTTCCATTAAAATGTGAACGTTCGCCAACAGAAGCTACTGCATAAGCCCTTACGTGTATAGGTCTGCCATTCGGTGGTGTGTTTTAGTCCCTGCCAGGACTGTGCACTTTATTGATTCTAGGCTGACCTCCGATTCGCATGGCGAAGCATACAAGCTCGAGTAAACGTACACCGTCTAGATAGGGAGAAAGCTTTGCCCGTTGTCGACGATCAGACTTTTTTTTATTTTCTTTTCATTTATTTCGCAAATGACAAGTGAATCCAATAAATTGGAAAACAATGCGTTACCTTTCAATTCATTCAACTATAAAGACGTCGATTTATCAAATATAAACGTATTCGTGAAAAATTATCTCATTCTCTGCATTAATTTCTAAATTGAGTTCCATCAATAATAAAAAATCGACAATAGAAAAATATATAGAACAACAAAGAATTAATTAGTAGTTTAAAAGGTTTGATTAAACATTAATGTGTATGTTAAAAACCGTATAACGTATTTTTAATTGATTTATAATTTATTACAGTTTGATTACAGTTCTATCGTTTCTTCTATCATAATAATGCGATTTGAATATATAGTTGCAAGAATAACTTGTATATTTTATATCATAATAATAATGAAAAATTTACAATTTTGATGATTCAAATTCTCCAATCTTATTGCCTTCTCTCACCGAAGTGATTCAATTCTCACGCACTCGATAATGAAAGTTATGACGAAACATTGTATTTAACACCTCTCACGTTCACAGAATGTCCTCGAATCATTGCACAGTAGAGATTCATTTGCACAATGCGTGTCTTCTTCGTGGTGCGATATGATCAAGTTGTTAATTTTAATCTTAGGAATATATTTTGCAAGACTCATTATCATTTTTACACTACACAAAAATTGTATTTGTTATTTGCGGTTAACGTGCATTGTTCAGAGCTTATATGAATTACATTTTCATTCTAATTAATAATTGCAATAATTAATTTGAAATTCTCTTTCCTCTTCTATCATGTACATAAAATTCATCATTAATAATTATAGTAACATAAATAATACGTTTATAAATATAAATGAAAATATAAATTTCTATAACATAACAACAATAAAAAAGGAATTATAGACGTAAAATATTAAATACCTATTATGATTCATAAATATACTAATTAGCGACTATATATACTGAAAATTTTCTACTGAGTTATATACTGAAAGTTTTATACTGAAAATTGAAAAAATTATATACGTCGCTTTAATAATTTATTGTTCAATGACGTCAGTTGTTATGCGCTATTCAAATTGATATACCAAGGTTAATGCTATGTTTACAATAAGAAAATTTAATGCACGATAAAATGAAAATAAAATTTTACGTCGATTTATAAATAACTTGTTTCAATATTTGTCATTAATTTCGTATTTCTAACAGCAGTATAAATCAATATTTTTCAAAAAATAAATAACTTACTAGTAAATTACTCGATATGAATCAACTGGACTTATTTTCTATGTAGCACGATTCTAAGAACTAAATTTATGCCCATTAAAAAAAAAGTAATATAATGTGTATATATAATATATATACAATTATATGAAAATGTCTTGCACGAGTAAATGCAATTGCTACATTGTTTATTGTCGTCGATCACGCGAAACGAGAACTTATAGGCATAGACAATTATTCTCAAGCACGTGCCGCATTCAAACGCGAATAAGAAATGAGATATGTGCGCGATGAGAAAAAAATTCTACAGAGAGAGAGCAGTCTTTTCTAAAAGGACGCGCAGTTTCTATATCGATTCCAGGCCGTCATTTGTGACACACGCAACCCTCGCAACTACGCGAACAACGCACGTGGCCTTTCGCACGAACCTATTCCTACAATACCTTCTTGGCGTCGCGTCTCGAACTCAATATAACGCACATATGCAGATCTATGTTAACGTTAACGCTATTGCGGTGCATGTTCCACACCGACATCGCGCCGACATTGCGCGGAGGGCTCTGGCAGCGTGTGAAAAGCCAACCGAGCATACCATTTTCCGGGAAAATGCAAGCTGCATTCCTCCGCGCGTAGATAATGCATAATACGTCTGAGCACGCACGGTCAAACGTGGAAGACTCGGTTAAATGGACCATGAATTTCGGAGCGTACAATCAACGTGTGCGTCTTCTCGTTGCGCGAATCTTGTATCTTAACGCAATATAAATATGACAATTTATTGCATCAATTTCGTTTCTGGTGTATTTTGTACTATGCACAATGAATCTCTCTCTCTCTCTCTCTCTCTCTCTCTCTCTCTCTCTCTCTCTCTCTCTTAAAATTTCGGAATTATGAAAAAAATAATAATTTATTCAAGTAGAAAAGTAAAAGATAAAAAAAAACATTATCATTCTACACATAAAATGATTGATGTATCAGTATTTTTAGAATGCTGTGTTTATCCATTGATTGCATCTTATATAAAAAAAAATATGAAAGCCATTTAGTTGGTTAGCATACTTAACAAAACGTCGAATATTAATGACCACTACCAGCGGTCGTTTAGATACAATTTGACCTGATTATTTCTTACGACTATTCTCCTCCATAATTCACCAGCAAACAGTTTAGGTGGCGATCATAAATTTTATTAAGCTCGCGCGCGTCTCATATAACTTTTGATATGCAAGATGCCAGTGTTTCCCAACCAAAAATCTGTCTAAACTTTGACGATGTACTGTGTATGTGAAAAACTCTACACACAAAGTTTCTATATACTTCTATTACTTTCTATACTTCTATTATTTCTATACTTTAATAATAGATTTTTTTATCATTTCGATCATTTAAATGACTTTCTCTGAATAAAAATACTGAAAAATAACATTTATTGTCATAAGTTTCAATATTGTAAATAACATTTTTGTTTAAAAACAAGATTTAAATTAAAATATTATCAAAATTTGTAATTAATAAAAATTATTCGTAAATAATAAAAAATTGTCATTTATTATTTTGGAACTCACATTAATATATCATATTTTTTTTAAAGATATAAAAATAAAAAGTTATATATAACAGTATATAGATATACGATTGAATATACATGTAAAATAATTCTATAAAATATTTGTAACATTAATCGGTATAAAATAATATTTTTTCAGTTAGAAGTGCTTATGTAAACAGAGTTGAGAATCACCATAAAAAGTTGGCATACGTTTATATTTTTCTGTCTCGCTTCTTTTGCATGATCAAAGTACAGAAACTTCCCGTATGAGTCACATTTTATCATCGATACAAACATTCCGCGCAAAGTGAATGGTAACTGAAGCCGTTACGAAATCTGTGCCAGTTACCGTTGTACCGTTGATCTAAACATGTATTTCCATATATTCTCAGAAATAAAATGGTTATGAAAATAGTAGTATAAAATTTTTATTGCAGCTTTCTTTATTTCGTAAAAAAAACCGATTCAAAACTTTTTTATAGTATATATAATTATATGTAAAATCTGATGGATATTAAATTTATATTTTAAAATAATGTATTATTGTTTTCAAGAGTAAGCCATTCTTCGGATTGAAGATTACTCCATCGATATACTTTTATGTAAATTTATCCCGAAATATCGTTTACATATAAATTCGGTTGAGACCAACGAATTACTTTGGATAAACTCAAAGCCGAGGCCTTGTTTCCCGAAACATAGAAGAGGGAAGTTTCGACGAATATAACTCCGAGAGTTTGGAAAGCGTTGGCAACAATTCCGAAATCTATCAGCCTAGAAAACACACATACACACACACACACACACACACACACACACACACACACACACATATAAAACTTTTATACATATTTCTCAGAAATATATATCATATCTTTACACAGCCAGAGATCAATATTCCCTCAATATTTTTTATGTTAAACGTTGCAATTATACTTGCAATTATATTTCATCAATCTTTATTTAAAAAAAATTGAATCATCGAAGAAACCGTCATTTTTTATTCATTATTCCGTGATAATAAAATCTATATGTGTCCATATAATTGTATAACGTGTCAAATAGTTATGTAATTTTAAATGATTATCTCAAAATTAACAAGTTTTTAATTTGTAATTTAGTTAAAATGGTTTATTAAAAATTGTTTATCGATAATCTTACGAAAAAAAATAAACTGAACATTTATGCCCGTTTCCACTAATATAAATTAATCTAATTAGTTTAACTTACTTTTTGTCTTTTTTTCTAGTTCTAAAAATTAGAAAAAGATAAAGAGTAAATTGAACCCGAGATTAAAATTAATTTACATTGGTGGAAATGGGCATTAGTCAAAATTATTGAATGTCATAAACTTTCATAATTATTTTCATAATTTCATTTCTCTAATTTCTTCAGTATTTAAGAAGGTCCTTCGAAACTACATTTGACGGTTCGATTATGTCTTATCGACGTGGCTTGGCGTGCGGTGCGATGAAATTGGGTCATCGTACGAAATTGCTACCACCTAAAACGAAATTATTCCGCGAAATTTCTCGACGCTGAATACGGTCTATTTGCGCGATATTAAGAACGCCATTAATAGTTGGTTTCAGTCGAGAAGGATAGTACCGATGGTACTACTAATTTTTAGACAATTAAATAATCGATTTGCCTTTCCAGATACTCTGTAAAACGTTTGTTTAAATACCCAAGAAAGTTAGAAAATTGATTGAAAGATTATATGGAATTATTATCCAAATGCTCCTCTATATAACAATACATAATCTTTTGTTAAGTCTTAAAAGCGGTGCATCTTAAATCGTTTATAATCAATTTCAGCATGAAAAGAGCACTGTAGAAATTGAAAGACTTAAATGATTTTATTAATATGACATGAATCTTAAATTAGAAAAATAAGAATACTTTTTAAATATAACGTCTTATTTTATATTTAAAATAATTTACTCTAATCATATGTTAAAATCCTAATCTTATTATCACAAAGATCAGGGGCGCTAACTTGCCGATTAGCCATGTGTGGAGTTGGACCAGCTTTGCCATATGAAAAATAGACACATAGACGAGTCTACGCGTTAGCTCTGATTAGAGCTCTAGTTCTATTCTTGTTTTAATGTTTAATAAAAAATAAATAGTGACGCAATAGCGCTGACAGCGCGTTCCCCGCCTTAACCGCCTTTAAGAAAAAACATAGACCACTAGCGATTTTCTATATTCGCGGAGAAAAATATGGACTACGTTACAAAAGAGAAAGAAGAAAGCGTGAATATTTTATCGGCTGCGTTCAATTCGCTCAGTAATTGAAATTTTGAAATAAAAGTTACAAAAAAATTTAACTATTTTTGCTCAACACTAATTATTTTAAAAAATTATTCATGTGTGGAATTCCACATACGAAAAATTCTGACGTGTGGAGTATTCCACATACTCCCCACAAAAGTTGGCGTCCATGACTGATCCAAAGATCATCATATTATAGTTGGAGTTTATTCGTCACTGACACGGATAATAAATTATCGCTCGGCAAATGATGTTTTCAAATATCATGGAAATAAAAATCATCTTATATTCTATACAAAAATCAGACAGCGCCTGCAACAAAATTTATCACAGTCGCTGTTTCTTCGGAAACTGATACGCTTTACGTCCGTCCTGCAAGTCTGTTTCCGTAATGTGACATAAATACATATTTATTGCGTGCGCAAAACGCGCACGTAGCCCGTAAACGTACAGACCTTTGAGATTTATTCAACTTTATTCTACCCCTCTCGTTCCATTACCCATGATCGATCTTCGAAATATATGTACATGTGCTTGGCTTGACCACTGGTAGTCATCTTTCTTCTGTTCACTTTTATATATAAAACATATATATCTATAGATTTTCTACATTCCTCTATCGTACTTCCATATCCTCTATCATTAGCAAGATCACGTACCGTTATTACATTTGCCATTAAGCTGTTTTAATTAGTCAGAATAATTCTACGTAAATGTACAATCGACATGAATCAATTATACAGTGGATCAATTATAAATTTTTTCATAATTTTTACACTTTTCTTGTGACCTTTAATCTTTCAACCATCAGTTTTACGCTTATAATATTTAATTGAAGATAATAATTATCTTTACCGAATAAATTTTATCAAATATTATTAGAGATACTTTTACATATAAAAAATAAAGAGAAGGTGAAAAATTCATTTAATTTCAATTTAATATTCGATGAATAATGTGTCATTTGTTATCATTATAAATTTTCTTGTCATTTTCCATCCATCTGTACCACGCAATGCAGATAAACAAATGATTGACAATTCTTACAAATATTTTTAATGTTATGATTCATAATATCAATTATGATTCATAATAACAATAACGCACACATGGCACAAGTGCGATAAGATTTATACCTAGAATACCTCAAAAGAACGCATATCCGTATGGATTAATCATAACCGTCCAACGACGATAAAAAGTACACAAGCGTTAACATATTTTTTAAATATTAAAATATCATTTATTAGAAACTAACTTCGTTTGATAAATGCATCTCATATCCAGAAAATTTTAAAAATAAATTTAGTTTTATTCGAATTGAGACTTGTAACATAGGTTTCAACAAATTTAAAACGTTACTCTTATCGAATGTAAATAATTTAAAATATGTTTATAAATATACATTAAATGATAAAACAATAAATCATCAAATAATTAATTTTTCAAAGTTTATGTATAAATTTAAAGTTTTATAAAATCTTAAGAAATCTAGAATATAGGTGAGAAGAAATTTAAGAATTTGAAACTTAGGTAAATACAAATGAAGATGTAGTAGGTAGATAAATAAACAAATCTGAGTTAGAATAACACATCACGAGAACAAAGAACCTCTAAGTCTAATGTTGTCTGAGAAAATAACAGCGCGTTGACTTTAGATGGATTGCGGATTCACAGTATATAGTTACCATGGAAATCGGAGATTATCTATACTCGACACAAATGTTATTATCGTTAGTCCTATACCATAATAAGCACGATAATTTCCTCAATATGATCACCATTGTAACCGCACACCGCAAGTGTATATTACCTGTGTAATATTCTATGTATACACCTTACATTGTAAAATGATATTAATTGCGAAAGTTTACCGCGAGAAATTCCTTCGTACTTTGATCGATTGTCGTACGATTCTCAATGACGAGATCTCATCAGATCTCGCCGCGAAGGCTGGTGGAGGGGCAGGGGAGGGTACGTATGTAAAAAAAATCCTTTTGAAAAAAAACAGCCGAGTGACAACAGGAAGTGGGACACTTTGTAGTCGGTGCAGTGGGTGAGAAATAGTAAGTGAGACGTATCCAGCAAGTGAACGAGTGGCGGTGCATACTTACGTCCCGTTAAAGGGTGCATCAGAGCGGGGTGCGAGGTGGCTGCTGCAGCGGCTGGTTGCTTGGGTTTGCTAACCTTTGTGTTACTTTTTGCAAATTCCAAACGTATGGTTTGTGGCATATCAGGATCGAATCTAACCCCCTGCTGCAAATAGATTCCCTAAATTAGTAAATTGGGAGCACACGTGGATGGGTGGTGGTAGTGTAGTAAGGCAAAGATGAGAGAAAGAAAAAAAAAATGAAAAAAGAGAGCGATAGTGGAGAGCCATTCTTTCGTCACTAGCGTTGAGTTAATCTTCCATCAGAAATAAAATTACGCTTTTAGTAGATCTTGTTTTTTTAGCCATATTGTGTTTTTTTTCATAACAACTTCTTAAAAGTGATTCTTTGGTTGAAAGGCAAAGAATTGTCAATTATCTTTAAAGAATTTTCCATGTATTTTATATCTATCTTTAAACAAAAATTAACATATTTATAGTACAGTATAAAAATATTTATCATTTTACGTTTATATATATAATAAATGTGTGTATATATATATATATATAAACGTTTATATATATAATATATTTATATAACATATACAATATTTTTTCGACAACTGTAATAATATTTCTCATTTTCTCGCAATTTCCTGCAATTCTATCCTTAGTAATACAACAATAACTTCTACAAAAACATTGACAGATCACGCTAGCCAATGACGTCCATCACGTTTTCAAAAATAATTTATTTTCTTTTTATATATTTTATTGAAAACGTTCATTTTGCGTAAATTTAACACGAAAATAAGCTAAATTGATGTTTAAAAAAATATGAACGTTAATCGATATTCCATAAATCGCCATATTTAATCAAAATAATTATTAACTTCTATTTATTTTAGAACTGAATGCAAAACTATAAAAATGTATGTTACATATATTACTTTCTCAATATAATCACAATAAAACAATGTAAAATTAATTATTTATTCAATTATTTATTAACTTTTATAAATATATCGGTAATGTCCATAAATCTATACAAGTATTCATTCACATAAGTTGTATTTTAAATTGTAAAAATTATTAGCATCATAGATATCTTCATTCAACAATATTTTTTGTTATAAATTATTTAATATATATAAAATTTTTTAGAAATTACCGTTAGCAATATTTTATCTTAAAAAGAATCTACGGACTACGCATATATATATATATATATATATATATATATATATATAAATTGTCACTGATTTATAAAGAAAAGAAGAATATTGGAGACTCAAAAGCCAAATGCAGCATTCAGACTCACTATGGCATACATTTTGCGCGTACGAAATCAAACCGAAAGGGCCAATCGAATCACAGGTGGCTAGCGACGAAAGTGATGTAGGTATAATAATAACATGGGATTATGCCAGGTAGAAGAAAAATTAGCACAAGGACGTGTAGATATGTATTTATGTATGTGTGTGTTGTGCGTGTGTGTTGTGTGTGTGTGTGTGTTTGTGTGTGTGTATGTGTTTTTCTCTCCTTGTACGTGTATTCATAAGATGGGCTCGTTAATTCGTTTTCTAGGGTGTTTCCAGCGAACGTGTCCATCCGACAAAAGGATGTTTCTCTACGCGGTACGTACGTACGTACGTAGTATTATACCGTTGCCGTACTTGGGTTATATAACATTGCAGATTGCGTGAGGTCAGTTGCAACGGTATGGTAGATCTATACGGGGTGACCAACTTAGCCAGAAAACTCGATCTGATTGCCGTCGACAAAAGCTGCAACAAAAGCTGTAAAGCTATTCCGCGCCCGAATTATATATAGATATATGCTAAAATATATCGCATGACGAGGTACAAACGTTTTTTAAATCAACGTTGATCACCCCGCAGATATATGTATTTACAGATACATATATACACGTTACATATAAATATATTCGTATTTCAAATAGTTAATGTATTCATAGTCATCGCTTATATAAATAAAAATTATTTTTAGCATAATATTACGTTGTGTGTGAAATTTCAAAAATTTTAACAATTAAAAATTTTATAACTCTTGAGAAAATGCACAATGTGTAAAAATCTGAAACGTTTAATCCAGAAAATTAAGATATAAGCTATTACAAATATTATATTTTAAATTTATATAAAGTAATTCCTTTTTTAAATTTGAAAGAAAGTGATTTATCAGTAAGATCATGTATCTCTACTTGTTCTTTTGCCGTACTCCATTACAGTCTAAAGATAATTTTTTTCGCAGTATCGGTGAATTTTTTGAATACATTTAAATATATGTATATGCAACGAGATGACACTTGTCGGAAGGCAAACAACATCATATATAGATATATCAATAATGCCACACGGTGCAGCGTTATTACAATACGCCTTGGTACGTATACAAGTAGACAAAAGGTAGTACTACGTTTGGTCCCAATGAGAGAAAAAGAGAAAGATAGAGAGAAAAAGCTACGGTAAAGAGAAATGAGTAGTTAGATGGAGAGGTCTCGTGGATGTAGTAACTAATGGAGGTAAGAGCTAAAGGTAGCATTAACCCGTGCCAGCTGGAAAATCTAAGGCAGGGTGGAGTCGTAAAGAAAAAAAAAAATACTGCCGGGCATATCTGTACGAGTGAGTATCACAGTGTATGTATACTATATCAATCGCGCGTCAACCCTGAGACCCTTGCGAGAGCCTATCACTTTCTCCCCGGCTTTTTCTTGCCTCGCGATGCCTACGAGAAAAGGGCTATTACCTGTAGATCCTGCTTCGCCGCCTCCGCGCCTGCCCTTGTGTGAAAAGTCACGAATCCCACCGGCTGAAATGAGAAAGAAGAATACAAGAAGCATTTCGTTAGTATCCATGATTAGCATCTCTCTCTCTCTCTCTCTCTCTCTCTCTCTCTCTCTCTCTCTCTCTCTCTCTCTCTCTCTCTCTCCCTTGGCGAGCATTCATTACGCGAGCGCCTCATCGCCGCCATTAGTTTGCCCTCGAACGAGCTTAGAATCACCAACGCGTTTCTGCCATTTGTATCATTGTTTTCATTTGGGAACGCTCGTTGCATCGTTCATAATAAGTACCCCAGTGAAATAAAAAATTATTATGGAAAGTAATCCGCGATTATTGTATAATGTTAAAAACGAAGTCCTTGTTTAATTTTAACAATAAGATAAAAAGTCTTCATAAAAAGATATCGATAAAGATTATCATCTCGATAATTTTTTAATTTATTGGAATGATATTAAATAGCTTCGATTATAAGATCATAAGAATCCGTTGAAATAAAATAAACATATAAATAAATATATATAAAAGTTTTGTGTTATTTATTTGCATTTTTGAAACTTTATTCGCAAAAAAGCCTTTATTTTTATTTCTTTCAGAGCAATCGCCCAGAAAGCAAAAGATCCGAGTTCAATTCCCGATCCAATCGATCGCGCTTGAATTAATTTTTATTTCTTTCAAATTTTTATATATTTAAATAAAATAATTAGTTAAATGCTAATTGCAAATTACCGACTGCATAGATATTTTATACAATTAATCTTCTAAAATTATTTTCAGAATGTATCTGATGGAATCAGATCCAATCAGATGCTTCGTTTTATTCATCTAATAAATGGATAAAAAGGTAAATAATAGTATAAAACTTCTTCCCTTACATTTCTAGATGAAAATATAGACACAAGCAAAAAAGGCTATATATTTGGTCAAAGCAAATATATAAAAATGTCTAACAATATTTTTAAGTGAATTTTATTATTCAAGTAAAAAAAATACAATA
The DNA here is from genome assembly GCF_024713525.1 of Acromyrmex echinatior. NCBI lineage: Eukaryota > Metazoa > Arthropoda > Insecta > Hymenoptera > Formicidae > Acromyrmex > Acromyrmex echinatior. The sequence continues at coordinate 8,974,574 of NC_141856.1, forward strand.
AAGTTTACTAATTAACTGCAAATAATTGCAGTAAAACAAAAAGTACTTTGACTGATGAAGTTGCAAAATCGCATTTGACCCCTACCTTGCCATTAAAAGGTTAATAATATCAAATTTTTCTAGAACCAACAACATAAACACATACATTCAATTCATTCTTTTATATAATAAACAACAGAGAACAATATAACTTCTTTAATCAAATAAAATTTTGAATTCATTATTGCTAATGTTATCATGTAATTATTTTATTTTAAAAGTAGAAATGTAATTCTAATATCATATAAGAATTACAATAATTCCTTTCTTGCAGAAACTGTTAATAAATGTAATGCAAATTAATTAAGTATATTATGAAAAAAATATATTATAAAATAAATTATTTTACTTATTTATGATAAAATTTCATTTGTAATTTTGTAACAATATGCAATAAATCCAATAAATGTAAAAAGATATTCTATTATCAATATAGAGGGTGAATCAGAGTAGTTAAACCAATTTTTGACCCTACGAAAAAATTATCGACTTCACACCTAATCGACTTAGCGATATAAATCAGATGTGTGGATACATCGTGCGAATTGCTGGGCTCACTTTTAATATATTTATTTATTAGGAAAAAACGCATTTTTAATATATTGTAACAATTTTCACAATTCAACATCAAACGTGTTTTCGCGCTCAAACCAGTAATTCGCACGATGTTATCCACGCATTTGATCTATATCGTTAAGTCGATAATTAAGTGTATAATCGATAATTTTCTTATAGGATAAAAACTGGTTACACTACTCTAATTCACTTATATCTAGAACTATAGTTACATTATAGAAAATGCCTGCCTGACCAAGATTATTGAGAAGTTGCACTCTCTCTTTTAGTTGTGCTTGCACTGTTGCATTTCTTAATATCATGTATTTGTTCTTTTACCTGCGCGCGCATTCGCTAATTTATTCGGTAGACAGCATCGATTCCATCGGTTTATACGAAATTAACGGAGCAATGAGGAGCATCGCGACGCGAAAATGCGCCGATCAATTCACACTAACGATCGCCCGTCAAGGCGAATCTACTACGCTTCATAATGCATCGCGTGATTACACCAACTGCAATCGAAGGTGTCGATTCTATCGAAGTGAGAGATAGAAATACCCTCGTTAACGCGGAGATTCGTTACTCGCCGTTTACTTCCGCGCCTCATCCCTCGAATATTCATGCATCCGAAAGAATAAAATTGGATCCGACTCGATTGAGTGCGCGCAATATCGAAACACAGAGGTGCCGTGAAAAAGAAAAAGTTAAAATGTAAATGATATTTAGCTGTCCGTAAAGTTCTAAAAAATTTCGCAATAATTTTCTTTATCTTAAAGATCACATTTTATATATATATAAAATTTTAGAAAGTATGTATATATATATATATATATACATACTTAAAAAATTTAGAAAGTATATATATATATATACTTTCTAAATTTTTTTGGAGAGAAAATTGAATCTAGAAAAAAAAAGTGAAAACTTTTCAGAATGACAAATTTTCATTCTTTTTCGGAGTGAGATTTAAAGGAATGAAATATTTCATTCCTATTTTTTTTTATTTTTTTTAATTTTTTGAAATGAGACTTTATTCCTTAGAATGACTTTTATTCCAAAAGAGTGAAATCTTACTCTTCTAAAGAGTAAAAATCTGTTACTCTTATTCAAGGATGAAATTATTTTCACTCTTTTTTTAAGACTGATTCACTTTTCAGATTTGAGATTTCACTCCAAAAGATTTAGAGAGTGTATCCTATCAATCAATAATTATTAATAATATTTCTAATGGTATATTATATAGTAAAATATATATACTAGGTGGGGTGAAAAGTAACCTCCTTGGGAATGAAAAAAATTTTTTTCTTATGCAGAATCTCGCCCAAAATATGGCGTGTTCGCTCAGTACTAATCTTTGTAACATCTGCTAGCTCGCGCACCTTCACTTTCCGGTCAGCCAACACCATTTCATGTATTTTTTTGACATTTTCCTCGGTAACCGCATCGGAGGGCCTGCCGCTGCGGACTTCATCGGTAGTGGAGTTGCAGCTACCACGAAACTCTCGAAACCAATATTTGACGGTGTAATCTGACGGAGTATTAGCCACATAATATTTATCCAACTTTTCTTTTGTTTCCTTCGCCGTTTTGCTTCTCAAAAAATAATGTTTTATGAGAGAACGAAAATCGTTTTCGCAAACACGTCAACAACAATCAGCTCTCAAAACAAAACTAAGGGCAGTATCGCACTGCCACTTGGCATGTCTGCCTAAATATGAACGGACTACAAGGCACCATAAACTTTTTTGCAGTAGTGGCGCATTCTGGCGGTCAAGGAGGTTACTTTTCACCCCATCTAATATATAATGAAATATTAAACAATAAAGATAAATTTTTATCAACATTTGATCAGCAATTTCTTAAATATTTTGCAATGAAATAAAGCGTGTCAAGGATTATTGAACAAAATTTTAATTGCATCTAGATTAATATTCGTAGAAATTCTGTAAAATAATTCCATGAGAAATTCAGGTTCAGTAAATTCGCAACTACAGATCTTGAACTAATCACAGTTATCACGGTTAAAAGTACAAACGGAAAAAAAAGCGGACATGCCGCACTTTCACCTGGCGCATGTAACAGGCATTCAGCTCTCGCAATTGAACGCGGCAGGCACCACCGATCCATACCCGTTTTTTATTTCGCGATGATTACCAATCCATTTCCATCTCGATTCGAATATCAGATATAGTCACGCCGCGCCAGAGGCGCACGCGGGTGGCGTGCTTTCTTGCGTGCATCGCACGAATTCGCAGAATAATTCTTTATCAAGACACGGAATACCCAAACGTAATACATATCGTCGTTTTACCGTCGAGCAGTTTTTTTATCGATACATGCATCGTGATACGATGTAGGTTAATGGTCATGCGTGCAGCGGCCATGGAGACGATCGATTTCCTTCTTTCTCCTGTGTTTTTCTTTTTTCTTTTTTTTTGTTACTGTTGTCGCACACCACACTCTTGATATATACATGAACCGCGACGGCGCGACGTTGGTGTATCGGCTTTTCTTCCGGGCATCGGCGTTCTTTGTGCCGCCGCGACGACAACCCGTGCCCGTATATGCACCATGGTCATGTAAATGTGCATGCAATTATGCATGTAACCCTAGATAGAGGCAGGTAAAGGTACTACTTTTGCAACGCGGTCATGTATAATCGAAGGGTCTGGGAATTATAATATTGCCTACGCCATTAATTCTTTTAACAACAGTTATTCAGAAAATTGTCAAATTTAGATGCCCCGAATTTCATGCGCGCGTGCATTTCATACGTGTACGTTTACAGAAAAAAAAATATTGCTCTCTTCATAGAAAAACCAATAAATGTAGGTTCAAACGTAAACAACTCAAAAATAAAACGCGTAATGCGGAATGATTGACACACTCTTGACTAACTTGTATAACGAAATACATTTTCGATAAAAATGATGAAAAACGAGACGAAAAGGCTCAGAAAGATAAAAATTGAATTAATAAATCAAGAGCCTAGCTAGATGTTTATTATTAAATTTTAAACAAAGTACAGTTTAAACAGCAGACAACCGTCTAACTTTTAATCAGGTTATCGATGTTTTAAACTAGTCTAAGAGTCATGTGCGATATATAATTCAAACTAATTGTAAGAGTTTCCGACATCTACTGTGAGGTAGGTGTCCGGTAGTATAAAAAAACTTATCTATATCTAAATTCTAACAACAATTATAATAAACGTAAAATATAAGACGCAATAGTACATTATTTTAAGCGATTCGAATTAAATTGAAATAAATATCTTATAGAAAAGTTCTCAAACTTGACTAACTTCGCGTATTTTATGATAAAAATCTAGATAATAATTACGTTATATAAAATTATTACGAAAAGCCATTAAGAAATAATACTTGTTAATTTCAACACTCGAAAGTTATTACATTTATCGCATTTATCCGATAATATCAATGTACAATGTAATAACGAAAGAGAGATAAAAAGTTTTTTTATAAAAACGAATAAACATTGCAATATTATCTACTTGGTTATTATAAATCAAATTTACTCCGAGCTCTGAGAATAATCAGCTATATTTAAAACTAAAAATTTTCTCGAGTTAATCAATAGCAGGTGCGAGAGAGATTTTTATTGGAGAACACTTTATTATTATACGATCGATTTAATCTTACTAAATTGAAATCAAATCGAGTTTATTCTGCGAAAAAAATCGAAAAATCTGCAATCTCAATTGGATTAAGAGAAGATAAATTCTCACGTTTGTAGGAGATTTCCAACAGCAACTCCAAGACGGAGATAAATCATCATCACCGAAGCTACAAAGGAGCTTTGTACAAACTCCGCAATGGCACATCGCACTAGATAACGGAAGAATGCAAGACAACAAAAGCTTCTAACAACATTTGAAAATCTTTTCAGGGCGTCGCCATTTTTGAGAAACTGCTCTTCGGCTGCTGCTTTTCGTTCCCGGCGCAACGATGACCGAAGGAAACAAATGGTAGAAAGGTTGGTCCGACCCGCTATCGATTCGCACAGTCAGTCGTACCCAACCGTGCCAGTGGCCAAGAAGGTTTAAGCACCGTTCACACGGAAACCGTGCCTCTCCGGCTGTGCCTCTCTCGTCCGTTTTATTCGCATTCTGCTCATATTATATCCAATTACATCACCACGGCCATTACGAGCCGCCGCTTGCGTTCCGCGCTGGTTACAACGAGGTCAAGCTGCATGCAGGAACGAAAACATGTTATTAACTTTATTCCACGTGGTATATTTGCGGATTATCCCGATAATCGATATCGAATCTAGACGGAATTTAGAAAAATAGACGAAAAATTCGTTATTTCGACATTTGCCAAATAATAAAAAGCTCGAAATTTATCACATTCAATAAACTGACATGAGGTTTTGATATTTAGAAATTTCCATAAATTTAAGTATTCACACCTACACACATTGTGTTGAAGTTCAGATTTGATGTGGTCGAAAATTCACATAGTAGGGAATTGATTGATATATCCCAGTGTATACAAAAGCGGAAAGTGAGGTATATTCAAAGATTCATATAAAATCAAATTGATAGATTTCCATAGATAAATGCGAAGTTTTGTATCAATATAAAAACTATAATTTCTCGAAGATTGATAGCCTCAAAAATTTTACAGCTCGGAAAACTAACAGATTTTAAAATTCATTATACCTTGCAATCAACAAATTCTAAGCGTGTGACAAAACTATGAATCTAAATTAAATTTTGACTCTTCCTCGTACCTTAAAATTCCATAATTTTCAATATTTACAACTGCAAAGAATAACAGATCAGAAATCAAAGATTTACTATATCCAGATTCATCGAAATATTTTAAACTTCCATAACTCGACGTACTTCGAATGAAATGAGATTCTTTAGTAATCAATACAATCGTCGTAGTTTTATTTTAGAAAGTCGTAATATATCTATCACGTGCGAGATACAGATAAAGTCTGGTAAAGGATACAGAATTAAAAAGTAAATACTAAAATAAAAAAATGTTAAAATGCTTTATGGATTAAGGACTTTACAGCGTCAGAGTATGCTCTCGCGTGTGCTGTTCCACCGTCGCCGCATAAATTAATGTTATCTCGGGGGATTATACTGGGTTGAGTAGTGCGCGCGATGGCATTGCCGCATGATGAAATTTGATGTATTTCTCTCTGTCGGCTGATTAGATATTTTTAAGGCTTCGTGACTCACGTAATCAACGAGTACGCTTTGAATAAATAAAAAAAGCTTTTAGCATAAACAGCTACCGTTTTTTCATTTAAAAATGTAATTTTAATCCTCACGAATTCGAAAATTATATAATATATGGAATAGTAAGACATCAAAATACTTTTTATTTTTGTATATATAAAATAAAAATTATTTATTTCTACAATATTCTGCGAGATATTATTTCGAGAGAGATTTTAAATGCAAAAATTATGTTTTTTATAACTTGTAGAGCGAAGTTATTTTACTTATTTTATGTAAATTTTATGTAAATATATTATAAATGATGATATATTATACAATTCTGTAAATAAAAATAGATCGATAAAGAATTGACAAGAATGTATAACAGAGAATGTACGAAATCACACAAACTCCCCTGTGGTCCAAAAATTCGATCGAAACTCATGGTTTGGCTGACAAACTTTTTCCATTCGTTTTTTTCCCTTGAGCATTGTCATGCTAGAAAGAGAGAGAGAGAGAGAGAGAGAGAGAGAGAGAGAGAGAGAGAGAGAAAGATAAAAAAAGAGTTTGCACTATTTTCACTACTCCGTGTAATTGATTCGGAATTTTCTTGAAATGTACGTTTTCTAGAAATGTGCTCGAGAAAAGCCGGGATCCAATTTTATCTCTTCGTCTTCTCAAATGTATAAAGAAACGACATATATCGACAGTATCGAGCTACCTCGCGAATCTAGGGCAAATGTATCTATGTTAAAAGCTCGATAACGCTTTTTCGGTATGAATGTTAAAAAACACTATGTTGAAAACGTAACATCGGCTAATCATATTGTCAATTAAGCGATGGCAACTTACCGACGCTGTTTTCCCATTTTTACTCGTGACTTTTAACAGCGACCCTTCGTACCCCTGGAACAGGAATAAAATATCACGTCATTAAAACTTCATATCATATCAAAATACTGTTTGCAACCGATATGGTTAAACAAAAAATTGACTAACTTTATATGAATTTGATATCTGTTATATATTTTTATTTTTGCTTAAAAATAAAACAAAGATCTGTATTATTTTATAATAACTTAAACTTATATAAAAATGTGAAATAAGCGTTAGAAAATAGACACATGCAAGTCTATTTTAAATATAATAGTATAATATAAAATAAAACAATTGTATTTTCGTGTATCCTGGAAAATTTGGATAATTTTAAAATGTTACTTTAAAAAAATTCCCTTTTTAAAGTAACATTTGAAAATAAGAAACGAACATCACACACAATACTCAATTAAATATTTAAACACTAGCAATAGATTAACTAATACTTGCAAATAAATAATATAGAAATTTCTAGTCTAAGAAATTATTTTAAAAATATAATGCACATACAATATATATGGTGATTTATTGTTAAATGCGCTCAGCACGGTTCTTTTTGCAGCAGAATTTACGGAGACTATTCAGAATAGCAAACAATATCGAATGAAAAATAAAGCAAAACATTCACATATATTATTAAATATCTAACACATGCTAAGGTATCCATGAATTTTTTAACGGCTATCGCTTAAATTATCCATCGTTAACGTGCTCTATTCCATTTCCTTACACGAGAAAAGTGTATAATAGACTTTTTAATTTCCTACGATCTTAATGCATAACACTTCGTTATTGCGTTATCGAAAATCTTGTTTCATGCTACCGCTAAAGATAAAGGAATCCTTGCAGTAAGGTAACGTTTCCGTAATTTTTATAAGAGAACTTCAAGTAGAACGCGCGAGATGAGCACTCGGTTACATGCGAACGCTGTAAGTAGTATTCATTACCAGAGTACCAAACTGTTAATAATTGCACGATCGCGATGGAAGTGCTAATTAACGAAGCCGCAATTAGAGAGCGCGGTAAGTCTCGGAACATTTATCCAACGTGCTACATTTTTCGAGTTTAAACATTTCAAACTTGCATACGTGAGCAATAGCAAAAATGCTCCACACCATTTTCCAAAGATTTCCAAGTATTGATCATCAATTAATTGTAGCTGCAATTATAATTATCCAAAAATTATATACATTTAGAACTAAATTTAAAACTAAAAATAGAATTAAATATCTATTGCCAAGATAATTTATAGTTTTGTAACAATACGTGAAAATGTGTATTGAAAACTTTAAATAATTAATTCCATTAATTGTTCTTTATTACAATTTTTTATTAAAAATTTAGACTCAGACACATATGTTATTATTTAAATAATTTAGAAAGTTTAATGATAAATTTGAATTTCACCTAAATGTCTCACTTTAGACGCACAGATCGATGTGCGAAATTTCCCAAGTATCTGTTACAACATTCTTGGCACTCGCGAGGTTCTTAATCTTGCATCATTAATCAGCTTGTCCTATCCATGAAATATTACTGCTTAATTTTTATAACAAATAAAATAAAGATTCTTAAATTTAATTTAAAATTTAATTTCGTATTATAATAACTATAATATATAGGAATTAATAATTGTATTTAACTCAGATTGGTTAATCAATTTCCTGCTATTTCTTACATTAAGAATATAATTAACACACGATATATTATAAATTTCAATATTAAATTTTCATTGTCTGTTCAAAAAATATATGTCTTAAATCATCTTAGATATATCATCTTAGATATATCGGTAACGCTACGTTATATTTCTAAAGTATCCATTTCAACATTCTTGGCGCTGAGTTCAGTGTCTCGCACATAATTAATTAACTTCCCTTAACTATGAAATATCGCAGTCATTAAAAGACTGGTCTCGCGGGGAAACATAATCGAGTTTTCGACGTCACTCGCATATGTTGTGTTCACACGATACATACAATGTGCAAATAGTTCCTGCACTTTTCTGAAAGTTTCGCGGTAGTATGAGACGTTGGCGAACTGATCCGCCTGGCTCTCCTTCCGGCGCGAAAACTCGTCGTAAATTCATAGAAAACGGGTCGCATAGATTATGCGTATAACGTTACGATATCTCAAAAACGATTAATAACTGGATTCGCGCGACGGTATTCTTCGCATGTACACCAAGAGATTTGCGAGCGAAAATAACGTGCGTGGTGATGCTACTCAAGGTTTATTGTTCACGGTATGTCGCCAGTTATGTGTCATATCGATGCCAAGAAATCGCGTTCTCTCTTGATTCGCGTGCAGAAGACGGCCGCTGTCAATATACATCACTCCTACACCACAATCGGTGCATACTGTATACGAGACAACGCGCACGTTTCTGCGATTAAGATATGTTTGCAGCCTTTCTCGTAACAAATTTTCAGAATTCCGATCTGCAACTCTTGTCGTTTCAATAAAAGCGATTCTATAATAATTTCTATTTTTTTTTATTCAACAATGTCAAGCATAATTTAGTGTTTGTTCGCGAAATAAAAAATTCAATTCGTATTATATGAAAGATACAAATGTATGAAAAGATCGCAGGCAATTATTTATGTAGGCAAATTATTATTTCTGGTTATATCATATATAGAGCGCATATCAGAGGTATTGTATTCAAAATTTTATCTGAGAATATTATTATCGTAATAGAAGGCGAATAGTGTGTATCAATTATAAACAGTTGAGTGAAAGCAATATTGCATTGGTTAATTTCTGGAATACGCGTAGGCAACAATATTTCATTTTCTCGTTTCAATTTTAAACAAAGTTTACTTTAATAGAGTAGAAATGAAGATATATATATATATATATATATATATATATATAAAATGTAATTATATATATATATATATATATATAATTACATTTTTTAATTAAAAAAAATAAATTAAAAGAAACTGCAATTTATAGAAAATAAAGAAATAAAAAAAATCCATTTCAATCACAATAATGTTAAATGGATCGATTTGCATAATCGATTTATACAAAGAATTTCACATTACTATGCACATTAATTTATATGTTAATAATTACGTCATTAAATCTTTTCAATTCACATATTCTATATTATTGCGATTATCTTGCAACATTAATATAATATATTAAATTATTACATACTATATTAAATCATTATATAATAACTATCATATACTTACACACATATATATATATATATATATATATGTAATAAGATATATAATGCCGATATAATAACGCCTTTCAGGATTGCAAACGCAATTTGTTCATCGACTATCCTTTCTCTTTTATTAGTCTATAAACCGATCAGAAAGGTACTATATTATATTTCGTCGCATAAAATCATTATTTAAAGTGCTCCAGAATCGAAGAAATGCTCTAAAGAAGAGATGCTCTTTGGATGTATATCTCATTCAAGGCGCAACGTCCGCGGTACCGATGGAAAGGTAATTCTCAACCATGCAACTAATCCTAATCCCTTTAAGCGAACTACTCACAACGATTTCATGAATATACAAAACAAAGCTCGAAGCAAGGAGCAAAAAAAAACCGTGTCGCGCCGCACCGCCGTCGCCGTCGCCTTTTTCGCCGTCGAATAACGACACGCTCGAGAGAATCTCCCGGATTTAACTTTCGAAGGAAATTTCCAAATGGAGCGAGAACAATTTCGCCGTTTTTCCACCTGTCCTTCCTTTCCCGGCAACAAATAACCGCGGTTTCTCTGCACTCTATAGCCGCTATCGATCTAAATCGCGATTGAATTTCGCCCCGAATGTACACGAAAGATATTTAACTTTCACGAGCGTAATCTTCAATAAATTTTCTTAGATTCGTAATTGATTAGAATTTCAATATTGATGCGGAAACATTAATTGAATAGATTATAATTAAATAGATTTGCTTATATAAATTTACCTTCCATTTGCAATCGTATTTTTATTCTCTCCATCTACAATCTGAATCTTCTTTATCCAATCCAAGTTTCTTATTATTTTATAGGCTTTCCAAAAATTTTCAAAAATTCAGAGCTACTTCACAACATTTCCATTATATTACTAATTAGGTTTTTAAATAGGTTTCAAACGTTAAAACCTTTGTATTTAATAAAAATTGAAAAATAAAGAAAAAATTTGAAAGTGAAATTTTGCTTATGCCAAGAAAGACTCAGATTGCGGACAAAGGATTAAAAATAAATATATCTTTTCTTTATAAAAAAAAACTTTAAATTTATATTTTTCTTCGAATTTACAAAATTTCATTTATTTGCACTTACTGATTGCGTTTTGAATAAAATATAAAAAATTAAAAATGACAATTTTTGCACACAGATCAAGATAGGAAGAGCATCAAATTCCATGGCTATCGATTTTTCGTCTCGGCTGGTGTCGGAGCTCGAAATGCAAGCTCGTAATTGGCACCGACATAATTAACCCTCTAGACAAACTAAACTAGGATCCCAAGTCGAGCAAATATGACGTTATAGAGGAGTACCGTCTCTCCCGTGGCGAATGGTCGGCGTAGACGAATATGATTCATAAGGGGAATATTCCCCTTGTGAATACAGTTCGAACGCTTCAGTCATAATGTTGCGTTTCGCATGAAACCACGAGAACCGTGCATCACGAGAACCACAGTTGAACTTATTGAACAACAAGTTAAATGTGCCGGCGAAGAGTGGGATGAAGTAAAGAAAGATAATTGACGCGATAACAAAGACAAAAGGAAATTACCCAAAATATGAAATATACGGATAAATACAATATACAATGATGTGAGATCAATTGGAAAATATTGGAAATCAATACGTTGCTGTCTTCAGCAAAGAAAGCAACCAATTATTTGTTTTTTTTTTTATATTTCGCACTTTTGCATACAAATATTTAGAGATTTAGATTTAGAATGCTGCAAAATTAATTACTAACGCTCATAATCATAATTAAATAACTTAATTATAATCATTAATTAATTTTTAAAATTTATAAAGAATATTTTTATTCTCTTTCTCTGATAGACATTTAAAAATTAAAATCTTAAAATGTCAAAATACATAAAATTTCAAAGATTTAAAATTTTAATCATAAATACCTCGAAAATTATAATTTTAAGCATTCCACGTTCTTCAACTCTGAAAGCTCTTGAATCTTTGAACTCTGTTTCCGTGTATGTTTTCGATTATACTTTACGATAGAATATTAATGTTATCAGAACTTTAGGTCCTTTAATACCGTATCATTCACATTTGTGAACTCGCGCATTACTGTTGGAATATTTAACTTTCCAAATCTTGAATTCTCCCGGACCCTTTGATCTCAACATCACGAATGCATGTCTATATATAAAATAAAGCGAATAGAGAGAGCAAACTCTCTGAGAGAGATTCACCTCGTACGCTCTGAAAAGCAGATAGAGCTCCCTCGGCTTGGTGTCCATCGGCAAGCCGCTCACGAACAAGGTGCGCACCTGAAACAGGAGAGAAAGAGAACGATAATTGAGTTAATTAACCTAATTGGCTAGTGTAGAGGGAAAGAACAGCAACAGAGAAACACAGAGAAACACAGAGACTAAGAGAGAAATACAGAGACGAACGAGAGAGAGAGAGAGAGAGAGAGAGAGAGAGAGAGAGAGAGAAAACAAGCAAGGAGGTGTAGTCCAAACTCCAGACTGGGAGACGAGGAAACCAACTTCCTTGACTCCTGCCCTCGTCTTGTCAGATGAATCGATAGCTAATTGCAGAATCAATGTAAGATGCCCCAAGACAGGAAGAAGTCAGTCCCCCTCGTTCGTCATCCTTTTTAATTTCGCGATTAATTCGGCAATTTATGAAGGCGATCCCAATTAATTGTGGCACAACTCTTAGAGATTTTTGAAAGTGATTCTCGAAGATATTTCTTCCTTCCTCATGATATCAATCATCTTTTCCGGCCGTTCATCATTAACATTAATGTGGCTGAATTAATGTGATATTATTTTCAATGGAGAATGTAAATCGGGTTTTCGTATTGTGCTATCATCGGGAACAATGCGGCTAGAAAGGAGACTGATGCTGAATCGAGGCAGCTTTCGCTAGCGAACGCTTGTTAAATACAGTTGGTGCGCAGATAATTACTAATTAAGTGTCCTCAATAAGAATATTAGTAATTCATCTATTTATTACGCACAGTTTTTTTTATTATGTTATAAAAATAAATTTTTATAACAATTTAATACTTAAAATTATTATAGTATTATATATATATATATATATATATATATATATATATAAAATAAATATTATGATGTATATTATTATACATATTAAAGCTGAATGATTTATATATTTATACGAAACAGAATTATTAAAAGAAAGCACTGTCTAGTATAAGCAATTCCATGAATAAAAATCAAAGATATAATATATTCGAAAAATATTTGTATGGATAGAACGTTTATACAGAAATTATTCTTCGCGGTGTAATACTTAGTCAAGTTTCTTTAACTATTCATGAATTAATAGCCAGTTTACCGAGTTTCTTGTCACCTAAACTTACAACATTGATAAAAACCCGACCGCGTGTAAACGCTGAAGCGAGACACGTAACCACAACCGTGTCGCAGGGCGGGCCATACTAATGGATGAGACTAAGAGAGTAACCGGTAAAGTTTCGTCGGCCAAGTTACATGAGCGTCTTACACCGACTCGGCCTTAAGTAATTGCTACGGCTATGTACACACACACTTGCACATACGGTGCATCGCGGGCGTAGGTGCGCAGGTAAGTGCGACACTGACGTTGACTCGCGCTCGCGCTCGCACCGTCTAACTTATAATGATCTCTAGAGCGGAGCATCAAATTGCCGCAATGAGGTTGCAGCAATTAATAAAGTTAAGAAACATCGCGGCGGTTGTAAAAGTATGACGCACGCGCGCAAATCTAATTATAGAGTCTTTCTCTTTCGCTTCGCTGCTCGCGTAATTAATTTTTGTAAGGACGCTTTTATTTTACTGTCGACCATCAAATGACGACAATCCCAACAGGTTGAATAAGATCAAGTTTAAATGAAATTAAAACAAGCCATCAAAAGAAGACTCTTTTATATATATGTGTGTGTGTGTGTGTGTGTGTGTAGATAAGAAATAACAGAGGCTATAGATGGTAATAATTCTTAGATTTCAAACGTACTTATATTTATAATTGAATTTACATTATATAGATATAAGATTTCTCTGAAAAAAGCAAAAAAGTTGCTTTACGTTAAAAAAGCTATTAATGATTTTCCTTAAATTATTTAGAACTATATGAAACTTCGAGCAAAGTCTCGATAGCTATCGGGACTTTATTACACTTGCACGTTGATATCGAGCCTAGTAAACCACGTCGATCAAGAAGGAAGGAACGCAAATTATCCTTCTCGGCAATTATCCGATTAGATCGCAGAATAGATCTCCGCCTACTTGTGCGAAGCTGAAGTCAGTTGAGGGGAAAAGGCAATTCCTAAATCGTGTGAAATTTATCAGAAGAATGTAATTGCTCAATACTATGCGAAAGCCTGATTTATAATTTTCACATCAGAGTAGATTGCCTTCTGCATCCTCGAAAAGAAAACAAAGTATAAATATGCAAAAGTTGGGAAATTCAATTATTTAGAAAACTAGTTCATTTTAACAATACTTCAAATAATATAATAAGGTTCATCATTTTTTTAAACAAGTTAATAAGTAAACAAAGAAAGAGCTATGAGACAAGCTAGATATTTAATGCTACATATTAAAATTCATGTACATTGCACATATGTTTTTATATGTACACGAATTTTGATATAGAGCGTTAAACATAGCTTGGCTCGTGGCCCTTTCTTGATTTACTTAGTAAACTAGTTCATTTTATTTAAAAAAATCAAACATCCATAGAGTTTATAATATTTCAAAAGTTTCAAATAATTTCCATTTTATTCCGATTTACGAATAAGTTAATCAGCTTAATCCTAATCTTGATATGAAGTAATATGACTATCTTAAATATGAAGTGCGTCTTCTGTTCCTTCATCGTCGACGCCATACTTTTCACAGAAAATTGAAGCGACTTATGTAATTATGTATTTCTTCTGTTTAACAACATAGCAAAATTCATTCTGCTTACAAATATTATTCGTCCGTTACGCTAATTAAACACAGCACGCATCAGATCTTTATCTAGAAGATTGTTAGTTTCCTATTCTGTTTTTCTCTTCGCTTTTTTTCCATGTTTACAATCTTAGATGGATTTTGTGAGGCGTAGCTTCTAAATGACAATAATTGATCATGGACGAGCGAGTCCGCTCCCAGCTTGCACTGACCGTGTCGCTAGTTCTCATTGTTTCATCTTCAAAACTATGCCGCGTCGTCACTTGCACATCCGTTGGCGACACTCCTCGTTCCATATTTGCGTTCCCCTTTTAACGATCCTTGTTATTTAGAAATAATCTTGTATACTCTGACGAACGTGTGTAATAAATACGCAAGGTAGTTCTTGTTTTTTTTTTTATTAATTTATTGGTTTTTTAATATATTATAAATTAAGTATATAAATATAAAATATATTCTCGTCTGGCAAATTTTATGGATACAACCTTCTGTCTTCGGGTTATTTAAATTTTTAAATATCTCATATTTAATTAAAATGTAGTTATGTAGTTATGTAGTATTAGATTTTTAACAAGCATTGAAATAGCATTTTATCTATCTATATATCTAAAGATTAAAATTATTTAGCTTCTCAATAATTCATAGCGCGGAAATTAGTTAGATGTAAATTAATTCCTGTTGTAATAAAAGTAGTTTCAATAGGAAAATATTAATCGCATACTCGGTTTATTTCAAGATGCACGATTGACAGAAGGAAGGCAGCGATTCGTTACCGTCCCCTCGCTAATTTCCGGCAGGAAGCGTCGAGGACAGAAAAACGGTGCAAGCATGAAAGAAAAAATATCTATAATCCCGAATTAATTTGCTCCAGGCAACTATAACTCTCTGCTCCTTCAGCAATTAAATATCCTTTTATTTAAATCTCATACGCAATTAAACATTATATGTTTTGTTTCAATAAATTTTGCAATATCATGTGCTCAACATTATACATAGTATCATAAATCGTGTCAAAGATTTTTTGCAAACTACAATATCATAGACACAAAATTGAAATATTAATTTATATATTAAAAAGGTTCGAAATCCATCATGAATGTATATATAGTTCAGCATTATTGATTAATTAATATTATTTTTATAAATTCCAATCTTTTAACTTTTTAATAAATTCTTTATCTTGAAAATTGAGAGTTAAATTTCAAAATTCCTATTATCTTATTTTCCTTACTTTCTTTTTTATTCTCATTGCTTGTGTTTTTATCAATATTATATCAAATATAGCTGATGTTATCAAGGAAGTAATTACTTTTAGTGTTTACGCTTAGATAACTAAAAATTATTTTAATATAGATAAGATAAATCACACAAATGTGTATCTTAGATAGGATAAAGATAATTAACTTTATATTAATCTAGATAAAAAATGAAATAAAAAAAATTTTTATTTACATAATTTTTAAAATAATTTTGTTTTTAACTAATTATTAGACAGTAAAACAATTTAGAATACAAAAAATGTATTTATATTTTCATTTTAATCTTTATTTTTTAAGAATAACAGTTTTTTGAACATTTCGTCTGACAAACAGTTTCTACGTAGAATTAATATTTGTTGTCCACAACTAAAAAAGCGCTCTACTGGCATTGATGATAGCAATAATGTGTTATATTAAAAAAAAATTTGTTTGATACGTGGATACAAATTAAGAATATCTAATTCCTTAGATTTATCTTCTAAATATGATAGTACTTCAATTGCTTTAAATTATGACTGATATTATACTAATCCCAGTTTTTTTATCTACATATATCACAAAAAAATTCTCATCACTACTACTACTACTAAAAGTTATATAGAAATTTTTTTACAATATTCTTCTACAATCATATTAGGTGTTGGAATTAATTCGTAGCGTTTTTTAATGAAAGAATGTTATTTATTTCACATGAGCATTAAAAAATACATTAATGAAAGTACTTCCCATCACTTGTAAAACGCTACGAATTAATTCCAACACCTAATAATTAATTTGAAAAAGATAACATTTTATCTAAAATAAAATAAAGAAAATCTATATTCTTAATAATCTAGATAAAAATAAGATAAAGCCATTTTTTCAGCTAGATGACCTAGATAATTTTATCTAGACAATGGAAAATACTGTACTTAATGTAATCATGGATCAGAGTCCTCGAAATCATTATAAAATTCATATGAAATTTCTATGTATAATCCGATAATTACATATGCAATCATGAGAAATCATTGTATAATATTAAATAAAATCGTATATCAAATGACTTTAAGTAGTGAAAATGAAATCATGTAATATCTGTGGGACAATATTTCAGCTGGTTACCCCCTCGGATATTATATTTACATCGGAAGTTGAACATTTTAATTCTGCCAGAAATCTAGACTTACAGATTCGAAAGCGTAAACCCCGAGAATATTTGCATTGTATGTACGTATATTATTATCCAGTACAATTCGAATGAGAGACAACCACTGTCTGGCTCAAAGCTCATTGCTTCATAGTGTTGGCAGCGTTGGTCAAACGCAACGGCTACTGCGGATTCGATTAATCTTGAATCAGAATTTACAGGTAATACAAGAGCATGCCGAGAGGAACAATTTGTAAAATACACGCCTCGCCGGATTCCAAATGGAAATGCGCGGTTACAAACATATCTCTTTACAGACAGACGGAGCAAAGCCGCGCGAGATTTATACAATCCAATGAAGCTTTCGAATGTGCATGCGTATCAACACAATCACACGTAGGTATATTAACGTAACCAGTGCAGATGTGAACGTAAACACTAGCGAACACAGGAAAAGCAGTAATAAAAGACTACATGGGAAATAGTGATAAAATAAAAGACAGCACAATTTTCTCTCCGACACAAATTATTTTATTCTTTCATAACGTGAACGTGTCATGTTGGAAACAACAGACAATTCGCTAGTAAAAATATTCAATGTTCTGCTGGCAGCAGTTGAGAATACAAGAATGCTGAATCAAATTAACGTAGGCGAATAGGGAAATGTTTTTTGACTGTGCATATAGTTCAAGAGTGAATATTTTTGCACGTAAATAATAAAAAAGAAAAAAACAATTTATATATTCCTTCAATTATTAATATTTTCCTCCAATTATTAATATCATGGTTTTATTAATTTATTATTTTATTATTTGTTTTATATTATTTGTTTTATATTAATACTCTGTTATATTTTTTTAGCTTCTGTTATAATTCAATAATATAGCAATTAAAAAATTGTTCAACGATACGTTTATATATAAAAAATTTAGACTTTTAAAATGACTTGTAATTGATGTGTATACAACTAAATAAGTGTAAAATTAAAATTTCTAATTTAACTCTAAAACAAATTTTCTTCGTCATTTGTCAATTACAAATTAACATTTTTCTCGTCATGTTTAATCTTGCATAGATAATAGTTATTTGGCACAGAAAAATAGGATCAGAAAAGTTGCTTCATAAAAGTAGCTAGTTTTGATGCGGTAATAAGAAATATATTTTCTATTTTCCTTTACTTTTTTATTTCATAAAAGAAGTTAGAATGCGTCAAGTACTGAATCGAACTGCATACGAATTGCAAAAAATGCGTATCATACGACTTCACAAAATACAGAAACGCCGCATTTGGAGCGCATCTGAGCAATTTCACGTCTCGGTCGGCAAGCCGGCCACGATGACACCAGAACGTGAGAGAACAAAGTTTGCGGCAGATTTTTCCGGCTATGCGCACGCAGGTTTCCGCGACATGTTCTCAGGATTTAGATGTGCGACAAGTGAACGGTTCTGCACCGTGTAATAGCGTTTCTTTAATTTTTTACGGTTAGCTCAACAACCGCAGTGAAACTTGGCGTCGCCGACAAGAGTCTGATTTCAGCCAACGAACGGAACAAAAGATCATAATTGCGATCAAAACGGCATGATTAGATTTTGAATGAGAGATTAATCCGATTGTTCAGTATTTTATCAAAAAGTGTTCTATTTAGAACCCCGTATTTAAACCCGCAATACCACTTTAACACTCCCCAATTGTATATTTAGTTTTTTTCTCTTTTTGTTACAATTTGAGCAATTTTTATCTCTTCAAAGCTTTGACGGTACTGACAAGCTTACATTTTGGATAGCTGAGGAAAAATGTGCACTATAAATAACATTTATAATTGCCTTTATGAAAAAAAATACTATTGTATTCGCGAAAAAAATGATTGGAAATAATTGGAAAACTATCTAAATCAAATGTTGTATGTTATTTGTTTATTCCCTACAGTTTCCCAATAGTTTTTTCCCTAATCCAATAGTATTTTCCCACAAAAAAGTGTACATAATTATTACATTCTCGCTTTTTGTTTAAAGATAACACGAGAAAGATTATACAAACGATGAGATAGCATCCCATAAGATGAAAAAATCAACACAACGAGTCATCGTAACTCTCGACAATTAAATCGTGATTATACACGTTAGTGAATATTCACGCGACGCGTCAGCTGGCGGATTCACACTTTTCGATCTAATCTTCTCGTAATTACAGCGAGTGGAATTTTCGAGCGCTGATCCGAGCGAGGCGCGCCGAGGAGCAAGGAGCGTGCTTCCGTTAGCGCGGGACGAAATAAAATACCGGAGCTGAGGTTCGATGGGCACAGACTCGCTTTCAGCGTATACGTTCTCTACAGATACACGCACACACAGGTTCGCATACGAACATAATTCGCATCATCTCCTTACGAGCATATCAGATTTTACAGTGATCGCGTCGTGCAGACCGCTTGTATCTCGTAAATTTTCTGGCATTTTTTGTCTGCTTGAACATCTTGAATTTTAAAAAATACTACAGTGCTAAGTTTATAAAATATTGAGCACAATAATTTTTCTTTTGTAATTTAGCAATAAAATTTTTAAAGTGCCGAACAAGAAATAATCTTATTTAATCATATAAAATATAATTGAGAATATGAAATGTCTAGTATCATAATTATAATGTTTAATATTATTTTGAATAAATCTACTTTAAAAATTAAATTGTTTTCACGGATTTGTCTTTTTTGGAATATGTATAAATATTTTCATTTTGAATAAGTGGATACAAATAAAATTGTTAAATTCTAAAATAAAAATATGAATCCTGTACAAATGCGCTTTGATAATTAATTAACTCTTCGATATATCATATTTTTATAACATTCGAGAAGAAATTATTATTATAAAACATAATAAACGCTCCATCTATCTATGACAGAGACATGCACTGGATCAAGACGCTGGAAGCGTCGTACTTCCATTTTTCTTCACCTATCTTTATTCTTGCCAGAATTTTCGCGGTGTGAGGTATAATTAATAATAGATCAACCAGAGAAGGCGAACTATATCTTCGAGCCTTTAAATATAGTCTCGCACAGAAGTGCATCGCCGGCTGCAGCGATGCAACTCTGTTAAGTAATACCGACGATAATAATCGTGTTGCATGAAATGTCACAGAGCCACCGACGTTCCTTTAACACATTTTATAGAAAATTTAATTGCAAAGTTGTTCAGCATTGAAAATTCGATTTTCGCTCAATTTGAAACAGTTTCTACTTTTTTCGAAACTCATTTAGGACAGGATAATTAATAAAACGAAATACTGGAGAAAATAGTGGTTAAAAAGTATTAATGAAATAAATTCAAGAGTTATATAGATATATATATTTGAGATGTATTAATTTTATAAAATTTATAATATACTTGTCATAAAGGATATATGCTATCAAAAGAAGAAATAATTAATTTTAATGCAAATTCTTTCCCTTTATCGTTATTTCAAAAATGTTTAAATCATCAGATATATCCGTATGAAAATCCATTCGAGCAAAATCTATCAAATACAATAAAAATTGACCCTATTTTATGCGCTTGACATATTTAAAGTTTGAACGCCGAGCTTATCGTCGAGGACAAAAATATCGAAGAAAATCGATAAACACGCGCAGGACGAATGTGAAATACCGCCGTGTAATGCAGATCGTATGTATAATGCCAGTTATTAAATTGCGTGCGACCGTATTACTGTAAGGATAATAAAGCGCATTATTAATTATCTTTCTTTATGCTAGGCCACGGCCATTATCCTTCTCAGGCAGAAACCGAAGCGATGTAAGTAAGTGCAGGTAAGATGTAATTAATAATAGGATCGCTAGGCGACGTGTTATTTTTACGTTCGCTCGGATAACGTCGCTGGGCTTTCATCGCCGATATTGAACGTGCCACGCAAAAGAAAAGCGTTCATTCTTTCGTGAGCCAAGAGAACGTCTCGCACTTGTCATATATCCCCTCTTGAATTTTAAGTGTCACGGAAGCGTATAAGTATCATCCATAACAAAAGAGCGGAATTAATCGTGAAATCTCGGACACGCACGTGTTGAATCTTTCGTCGCGGTGAGTTACGTGCCAACTCATCGCTGCGCTAAATCACAGTTTCGGTAAGCCGCAAGATCGCACTTGCGTGCGGCGAGCAGAATATCGTTTTGTAAGACGTCCCTCGTCTGTCGGAAGTGACCTCCTCTTAACGAAGATCATTTAACGAGGTAAACATCTCCGTGAAACTAGAAGCATGACAGTTTATCTCATACCGTTCAACCGGATGTCGGGGTTATTTTTTCCGCACGTTGAGCAAATATTGAAACGGATAATTTAATGCGATTTATAATAAATTCATTTACTGTTGAACCTATATATCATTATCTCTTTCATGAATATTTTATTTTATTATATTATCGATATCTTTCTGATCTGCTATTTTGAAGATATTTGTAATAAATTCTGATTTAACACGTCGGTCGCATACTTTCGTATGTATCATATGCATATATCTACAACTGATTAATGTATCTATCACAATTACAAAGCAATACTAATTATAATCGATGAGTTAGACAACATTGTGTTTACATTTATTAATTTTTGAAATTGGTAACGCACAAGAATTTATAAGAAAATAAAGATTGTAATTTGTCATTCGTCCTTCTATTAAAAAAATTATTTTTTTCGTAATCGGTTTTCTTTAAAAACAAAATCTTCTTAATCCTTAATAAAGAATTTTATTACATATTAAAATCAAAATTTAAGTTAAGCTAAAGTTCATTGAAAATTAAACAACTGATAATAGGAAAAATATTTTATATTATCGCATCTCCGAAAATTCATTAAAATTCTTTAATAACACATATTACAAATTTCCAACGTTTAATCGTAGAAAATTTTAAAAATATTAATACTTTTTAATTAAGATAAACAGCATTTCTCTTAATTCTCTCTATTATGGCATCTTACAGGATTCCATATTCAGTTTACCCTTGACATTTATTAGAATGAGCATCACGTCTGAATACAATCTACTTCAATCGTTTTCCACTAACGACTACCGTAAGCGCCTTCTCTTGAGTTCTCTCTGCTTGGTTTTGCACACAAAGACGCCCCTTACAATGCAAATGAACTAAACTTCCGATCGTGTTCATGCACTCCCGTGTGTTCTTGCTTTTCTTATCATAAGTATATATTCTTCCACGATGTGGCATTAGTGCGCCCTGTTCTTTTTTTCTTGTTTTCTCACAACACTCGCTTTCTCTATTCATACATAAATCTAATTAAATCATTAGATTTTCAGACAATCCATTCATTCTAGTTTATTTTTTTACATTGTTGCTTAGTTATATGCGTCTATATAAAATTGTTCATTCTTCCACTTTTATGAGAAAATGCATGCATTTCTCTTTTACGACTGTACAATTTCTCAGTTTTCTTGTAGTATTTTTTTTTTAATTTATGATAAAGAAGAGCGCGACTTACAATCATAAATGTTTTATTCATTTATTTATACTCTGCGATCAAAAGAAAATACTCGTTCTGTCCGAGACACCATGTATATGCAAGCGATTCGAGTTCCCGGCAGTGTGAATACCGGAAGCAACGGGGTTGCATTAATATATCCCGTAATAGCAGCGTGGAAAGTAAGAGTAGTGATCAGCAGCCAGTGCTATGGACGCTGCAGCGAAATGAATGTGAGGATCGCGCACATGGCGCGCGTTACAATTGGTTTGACCTCGCACGCTTTCATTATTGATGTCGTAGTGCGCTGTTCTTTGCTGCACTGTGACAGGAGACGCTATATCGCACGGTAGTTGCCGTAGAAACAATTCTTTCCTACCTTTTGTGAAACGTTTCCCTCGCGATTTCTACGAAACGCAGGAAATTGTGGCAAAGTGGTCGACGGTCGCGTAAACGTTTCTCAACCTGCAAAATGCAGATCGCTCGCTGGTTTTTACACGACCGAGGAGTAGCTAAAGCTGCCACAAAAGCCACTGTAAAACACCAAAATCGCTATCGAACGTTTACGAGCTTTCTATAGAGAATACAGTTTGTAATATTTTAAAATTCTGCCTTTCTTCATCGCCGAACCATTTCAAATTTATCTTAATTTTAACAAAATTTTGATAAATGTTTTCTTTATCACACTTCATCACACATTCCAATAATCCTTTTAAAACGTATTATACTCGATATATTCTCTATGTTCTCTTCAGAGAATAGAATAATTACAGAACATTCACAGAATTATATTAACTTTGTTCAATTATAACTTTCCAAGCATCATGAATAAACAAACGTTGCTTGCATATGTTTCCAAAGGGACTACGACTGATCGTATGACCGATTTAATTTGTTGAAATTACCGATCAAATGATACATTGGTAATGATGGTATAAATTAGATACATCTATGAAGTTATAATTCAAAACGTATGTAGAGTACACGCTCACTTTTGCTTTATTATTCACACGACAATGTAACTGGAGGGAATGTCATCCCCCGACATATCACAGACCGGAACAAAATAAACTTCCTGTGAAAGGAGAGAAGAATATATAAGACAATTACACGATATTTTTAAAACGATTCTCCGGACTCGATTGTCGAATCGGATTTGACGCGTTTGACCTATTCTCTTCACTGAACAAATATCCAATCCGCAGCTAAGTCATGACATAAAAATAACCATTGAGTTAACGCGATTTTAATGACCAATCTAATTATCGTTCAAATGAAAGATTAAGAGAATATCACAATAATGATATTTCTATTGCTTAATAGCAAATATAGTCTTCCGCTCTTTCAATGAATATTAATTTTCACCGATATTTTTCTCTTAATAATGATAGATATATTATTCTTGCGTTTAATACGTCAAGTTAATGGATATTCGAAGTGTTGATACATATGATTGATTCAATGCATATAAATTGTTTATAAATGTCTAAACTTCATCAATCTTGGTCTTCTTTTACCTTATATTTTTTTTACATTTCACGCTCTTTACGTATACGATACAAGCATCTTTAAATTTATACGAATTGAATGCAATGTTTTAATTAATTTAATATTTGTTAATAACATTAATAAAATTTATGAAACAGTTTTTCAATCATATAAGATTAAAACAAAAATTTATTTACTAAATTTATCTTCTCTCAAATAATATACACATATATATATATATATATATATATATATATAATATACAAAGCACAATTTCATTCTAATTTAAAGTCAAATATTTAAATTTCAATTGTAGCCTATTTTTAAAAATATTTTAAAAATCGAAACAATATAAAAAGAAGACAATGTTTGATAAATTTTTTTCTTCATATTAATCAAAATATATATAGAAAATGAATCATAGACATTAATTCCAAGTCGATCAATAATGGGAAAGTCAATTCATAGTTTTTATATACATATATATTACTATACAGATATATTTGAAATAATTAGTTTCTATCGTGCAACATTTATTTTTATGTAAAATTTAGTTATGTAAAATTATATTAAATTGTTTAAAAACATATAATGAAAACATATATAATAAATATTTTATTTATCTTATTTATTTTATTTCAATATTTTTCAATAAGATACATGAAATTAAGCGATTTAGTATAAGTATCGTCGATTTTGCTTTTGAGAGGAATATTTCATTGAATTTACACGCGTTTGCGATGAGATGCGTGCATCTGTCGTAATAGCATAGTTCATTATTAACGACATGGTCGACAAACTGAAAGAAAGCTCTCCCACTGTCGAGTCAAGAGAAAAGTTCGCGGTGAATGTTTCGTCGATGTAAGAAATTCTAAGGGACGGCACGGACATGGAACAGTATAGAGCTCAGGCCTGGCCTGAAGCTATTACGAGTGTACAGTTGAAGGCAAGGAATAAAGAGAGGCAAATCGAAGGAGAGAGAGAGAGAGAGAGAGAGAGAGAGAGAGAGAGTAAGCAACTGAATAAGTGAGAGTAGAGAACATGCTAAAAAAGAGGAAGAAAATGCTTGAGAACAGGGATAGAGAGATAGAAAGAATATATAATGAAACGAAAAGAGAAAGGGAATGTCTATGTGAAAAAGATAGGATTATAAAAAGAATAGGAGAGAAGAAAGGTAGAGGAAAAGAGAAGAAGAATGTAAAAGAAAAGAGTACATGAGACGAGGATGCATCTACATAAAATGAAGAAGAAAGAAGATAAGAAGAGAACAAGTATACACAAGCGTGAGAGAAACAGGATCAAAAGGAGAATGAGAAGTGGAGGGACGAAAGTAGTAAGAGGAGATAGAATAAACAAGAAAAAAAAAGAACATAGTATGTATTGAGCGATTGAGTGAAAGGAGAAAGAAAGTAAGTCAAGCAAAGAGGATGCTGCAAGTGAAAGACAACAGTAAAGAATAAGCAGATAAAGAAAGAAGAATAGAAAAAGAAGAAAAAAGAATAAAGAAAAGAGCTCGAAGAAGGAAAGGGTAACGCTGTGGAAAGGAGTGCAATGGAGTGAAAGAAAAAGGGAAGAGAGAATCCCTGTGTTCTGTCAAGAGAGACGGAAGGGTGGCGTGGAGAGATGAAAGAATCGCAAAGGAAACAGCAAGAGAAGGATAGAATCGAGAAGTGGAAAATGATTGAACTTACAGCAGATACTTACGCACACAGAAAAAGAGAGAAAGAGAGAGGGGGGAGGGAAGGGGAGAAGAAAAAGAGACAAAGTGAAAAAAAGAAGAAGAAAAAGGAATAAAGGAAGACCAGGAAGAAAAGCAAGGGATATACCAGGTGTCCCTCGAGAGAGAAAATATGAGAAATATCTGTAAATCATTATATATTTTAAATCAATTTCTTTTTAACAGAAAAATATAATATTTTTTATAATTTCTTATTTTTCCTTATATTTTTTTATCATTAATTATCACGATAAGTAAAATTAAAGCTTCATAAATCTATAAATTGACTACTTTAAAATTAAGCAAAACATAAGAATTTTAAAAATTAAATAATTAATAAAAAATAATAAGTAAATTATCTCATCTCAATCATTTGACAACCAGTTATCTAGTTAAAAAAAAACCAATGATATCTTGGCAAGTCTTTACAAGTAGAAATTGATTTCACAATTTACTTAAAGAAATTGCAAGCGTTCATTGTCAAGCAATTGATTTGGACACCCCGTATACATGTATACGTGCAAGCGAGGTAGGGACGAGTCGGGAGGGCTCGAGGATGACGAGGGTAAAGACGCCGAGGGGCAAGAGTGAGGTCGAGTTGGCGACGCCGTGTCTGTCTCGACGTTCAGAAACGAGGGAAGCCGGCGCAACGGGCCGATCACTTATTCATGCACTCCGAAATGATTCCAGCCTTGTAACCGGCCAGTGCAGTGCGAGTCGCAGTTACACGCGGTTTTGAATTAAAACGTCAGTCTACCTTCCTTGCGGCGTACCGCGACGCCGTCGCCTTTCACCGACCGAGATTCGCGCGACCGATATTGCAAGGCCCACAAGCGAAATGCAGATATTTCCCGTAGCACTTCCGGGCATGTGGATATACTCAATTTAGCTTGGGAAATTGTAGATCGGTTGAAGACTTTAGCATTAAATATCCATGTTTTCTTAATATTTCACGAAAGCGAGATAAAAGGCTATTCTTGCCACAATTTTTGAACAGATATTCCTATTTCAGCAAATGTAACTTGATCAAAGAATGAGGACAGATTTAAATTATTCACAAATACACGTAGAAATAAGATTTTAGGATCTAAATTGTCTTGTCCTGATGTCTTCAATTTTAAGCAAATAATAGCGAAAATTTCGTCTTATCAATATAAATTATCAATACGCTAACATTTAAAGGGAAAAATAATTTTAATATGAAATTATAATATATACGTAAATTAATAATTCAGAAATATTTAGATTTATAAATTTAAAAATAAAACCCTCTATAGAATTGAAAATTGCAACCTAAAAATGTAGAAAGAAAAAAATAAGCTTTAACGTAAAATAGTTTATATCGTTAATGAATATACATATATATATTCATTTAGCCACGACACAAAATGAGAATTCATATCTAAGTATTATGCTTGAGAAAACGCGTTCTTGACGTTATGGCACGCGTCTCAACTTTTTTCATTAATTCACAGGGCATCATTCGTCGAGGAAACCTCCGACAAAGCAGAAACGCAAGTTAATTAAGGGCGAATCGTGAAGACAAGCACAAGAAAGATGTTTACACTCTCAGAAGTTAATTCGCGAATCGCTCGAACGCATATTTTTCACAAAGATGAATCGCTATCAGCTGTTTAGCACTGTTTACATCGCGGCAGAAACCTGATTCTTTGAAACCTGATTTCATATTCATATTTCATAATTAGAACAGATAATATTTATTACTGTGTTTCTTTGAAAATGTAGGAAGAAAATTTCATCACTTTCATCACAAATGTCATATTTATCTGAAATAAAAGTAATGTTTATAAAATTTAACAACTACAGAAGTGTCATCTAAGACATTTATTAAATGAATATTTAATTATAAATTTATTTAATAAATCACAAATTAATAATAATAATATAAATTAATATTTTACTCAATAATATAAGTTAATATTATACTCAATAATAATTTGATTTATTCTATGTCTAATTTGATTTTATTTATATGAAATGTCATCCCAACGTGTTATGAAAATAAACTTTTATAAACATATTATATTGAGTTTGTAC
This sequence comes from Acromyrmex echinatior, assembly GCF_024713525.1. Taxonomy (NCBI): domain Eukaryota; kingdom Metazoa; phylum Arthropoda; class Insecta; order Hymenoptera; family Formicidae; genus Acromyrmex; species Acromyrmex echinatior. The sequence goes on from NC_141856.1 coordinate 9,002,488, forward strand.
TCAACGAATTCGAGTTCTATGAATCTTACGAATTTTCCAATCTTCGAATTTTTTTTTCTTTTCTCGTTATGACCATGCGGTTTATATATCTGGTATAATATCTCACGAAACATTGTTCCGCGTAACATCATCCCATGAGAATTTCTCTGGAAATTTAGTAGGAGTTATACTTGTAAACGGGCGTACCTGTATCCGAGCAGTTGTTAACAATCCGCACTCATACACATACTCATACTACTATTACATACTTACATTCGTATACTTCACTCATGCGCTTTTAATCCGGAGTGGGTATCGTACATTTTAATTCAAAACCTCACTATTTATGACGTTACGTTATTCTACACGAATATACGGAGCTCGTATTTTCACAAGAACTTTTCGTCCTCGCGCATGTCTCATTCAGCAATCAGCACCAGCATCAATCAATCCATTTTGAATCGTTTAATTTACACACTCAAAGGCTCTTAATCTGCCCAAACGAGGTTTTAATATACAGCCAAGAGTTTAAGAGATTTATGACCAACAGACTATCTTCTCAAATCATAAAATGACAATGTGTTGAAAAGACACTTTCTTAATGTGATTAAAGCCTTGAATGATTTTTTAAATAGAATTAGTATTGTATCATATTTCTGACAATAAAATTTGTGATTAATCATTAATTAAGAATTAAGTCTGCCAATTATGTAAAAAAAATTAAAAAAAGATTTATATATCAAATACTCAAATTACTTATATGTTAATTTAATCTAACGTATCTTATTATTTTTATATTTTTAATATTTTTTATTTCCTCATTTGCATATAAATGAATAAATTCTAAATCATAATATAAATAATCAATATATATATAAATGAATAATTCTATTATATAATCTTATGTTCGCCATATATTTACGCTATTATAATACCATAAATCTTTGGAAAAAATATTCTTTCAAATAAGACTATAATTTATTCATTTATATGCAAAATTTATATGGAAAATAAAAATTTAAAAATAATAAGATACGTTAGATTAAGTTAACATATAAGTAATTTGAGTATTTGATATATAAATCTTTTTTTAATTTTTTTTTTTACATAATTTTGGCAAACTTAATTCTTATTATATATTTCGCTCAAATTGGTATACGAGTAATCTCATGTATTTTAATGCAATGCAATTTACGATTCCAGTTTAGTGTGTCAGCGATTAATGCTTATCAATTTTATACGAAGCTTTTACGACGATGTTTCTCATTGCATGTTCCGTTTGTACATACAGTTTATAAGCGCGGTCGAAGAACGAGATTCTGAATGGACTAATTGTGCATAGACATAGAAATATCTGATTAGATATTATTAACCAGCGAGTAAATTCCCTTAACCCGTTGCGCGAATTATAGGATTCATAGCGACGTTACTGTTCGGCGTAACCTCGACATCAAGCATAATTACCGACGCAGTGGGTAATTAATCACCCACTGATCTACTATCGGAAACGCCATTGCGGAAATCATTGGATCTTGTAGGATTTTCTCCGCACGAATTTTCGATACTTATTACTCCTCTTCGGCATCAACTATCTCGATAATCATCGCGTGCATTTCCCCAAGAAAGAACAGTAAAAAAATTGCAAAAATAAAAGTTATCAGAACTCTTACCCATTCTAATTATATTATTTATCCCTCTCATTTTTATAAAATGTGAAGATCCAGCACAAATAAATTATCCTCACTTTTTTACTGTCAAATAATATGAAATATTAATTAATATAAAATATGTTCACTCGTTTATTTGTCTCCAACTTCCAACCGTTACAATTGTATGTACTAATTCATACTAACATTAAAATTAACGCCACTTTATTAAATTTATCCCCTACAAAATATTTCGCGGAACAGAAAAGTTATGCCAGCTCCATAGGAAAACCGTAAGCGTATCCTAGTATTTTTAAAGCAACACTGCGCGTACGTTGATGAAATAAAATTTAAATACTCTGGAAAAGAGCTCGCGCGTGTTTGCTCACGCGTCTCGTGCACGTTCTAGCAATTTAGCGACAGACAGTTCACCGTGACGGTGAAACATTTTATAGTCGAATTTTACCACCGCTGCACTGCAGACGCTGTAGACATTCTCCGTTCGTGGGGTATCGATATCGAAACCGGAATTTTCGCCGCTGCAATGCGTCCTCAAATTACAAGACACCGTTAAACCGCCTATTGATTTCCAAACAAATAGCTGGACGTAAAAGCATGTCTCATGTTTGAAGGAAATCTTCGCGGTTGTAAGAAAGCAAGCGGTTGAATTTTCCTGTCTGACGATGCAATTTGATCCTTACATTTATTTTTCATCCATTGTATTTTATGCCCTCCATATATTTTTCTCCTGTTATGACCATTACATGTGATTATCGAATCAATATTTGATATGATTAATGTCTTTTTATCATCGATCCTTTTTCATGGATGTCCAGTACTTTTATTTTCATTCTTCTTACATTTTTGTATTGCTATTTTCTCTCTTGTATTCTTTTCGCATTCTAGTTTTCTTCTTATTTTTTTCAATTGAGTCAAAAAATACATTATTTTGATATTACGATGATACGTACATTTATTATTCTCTTTGTTGGATTTTCAGTTTTATATTTGTCTCTATTTACTTTTTTTTTTAATTTAAATTAAGGATACGAAACGTATCCTTATTGCTAATGATTTAATCATACTCAACCAGTTATTGAATTTTTCATATTAACAGAGCATGAATTTTCTTTAAAATAAAAAAAGATACTCGTCTTCCAAATATATCTTCATGTCCTCTATGATTTTCTGTAAGCATCACCCATCAATTTTTTAATTACAATTAATTTGCAGATTTTTCATATCCGAATATAGAAAATATATATTTTGTAAACCTATAATCTACTATATAATCATAAGCTGAAATTATACATATGCAGAAGAAGTTATCATCAACAGCCTTGTCATTCTGAAAGACGATAAAGTAACTGATCGAATTTGACAAGCGCAATAATATATGTCCGACATGGTGTTGTAGAAATTTCCGTACGAGTCTTTCGTTCGGCTCATCGCAACGCGTGTCACTGATCAGCTGACTGCAGTCGTATTATCACACGTTGATCGTAAAATCTGACGTAATTATCGGTGTTGTGACGCAATATTCTCATGTCAATTCTGGTGTGCAACCGTAAAAATGCACGTAAATGTCGGCGTTAAAGTCAATGCGCGAATAATATTGCAAAGTGGGTAAATTAAAGGGCTGTAATGACATTTCCGTGTTAATACTTGTTCGTAACAATACTGTTTCAACAAGAAACGCAAAGCGTATGCATTTCAACGTATACGTGGTTTAATGTGTCGTAGCTACATGTGACAAGAATATTCCACTAAGTTGGAAGTTAAATTACATACGCATATTCATGCACTGTTGGCAACGCAATGTAAGACTGCTTCTCACGGTGAAGTTAAGTGATAAGTAACTAAAATATTCTATAGTTATCGCAAAAAATAATTTTGTATAATATCAGAAAATTTATTTGTTAACTTTCCAAAATTTATCTTATAGATTTTACATGAATCTTAAAAAAGAATAACGTATCGTTTAATATCACGGCATTTATTATACGTTTTTTTTTAACATTAATTTTATTTAATTGTATACCGTTTAAAAAATTTGAAAAAAGAAATTTATCACTTTTTCATAAAACATTTCAAAAAGGATTTTGTCTTAAAATATAATCAGTATTGATCTGTTTAATGGCACATATCAAATGTTTATCTTATTTAACTTTTTTTTCTCATTTTTTTCTTACATATTTAACAATACGGATAATTATTGGGACTTCTCTCGTGAATCAAAGCCAATCTCATAAATCATGTCTATATAAATTATTGGGGAAAACAGCTGCAAGAAACAGTAATTTAACTTACTTGCAACAAGTTTTTCTGCGGGTCATATATTGTATATTCATATGTAAAATCGAGGTTTCTCCCCGTTGAAGAATTTGCATTTTTAATAAACGTGTGAGTCACCTTCAACAAAAATATCGGATACACTTAATAATTATACTTAATTAGTGGTAGCTAATATGTAGTTGCTTTAATCTACATATATCGTGAAAATAATTAACTCTACATTTAAAACAAAAAGTCTTTATCAAGACTCAAAAATATGCAAAAATTCGTCTATCAGATTTTGTTATGCGTTACAATAAAAATACTGATAAACAGAATGCTAGTTAATTGTCGTGTTTATTGCAACGCAATATATCTGTACATTATTATATACATATACATATTACAGACTATATTAATGATTATATCGCATCTAAAATATACAAAGTTAGAATACATGTGTATATTATGGCAACACAAGATATTTCACGGATAAGATACTACTGGAAACAAGTAGTATCACGAGATGACCCTACAGGTCGACAGTGGCACGATAATTAATCGGACTGCCGCGACAAGCTTTTCGTCTCTGATTCTCTCATTGTCCCGTGTTCCACACCGCATCCTCCTCAAGAGCTGCCTGGATTATAATAGGGATTTTAATTGCACAAAGGGAATCATTAGAATAAATCCGGTTTCCGGAAAAACGTCGTGCTCCAGAAAGATCAACGACGTTTTAACTGCCGGCTTCCCGACAGTGGTGCAATTAAACGACAAATTCGTCGGATCGAATTTCAGAAATTTACTGTTTTCTTCTTTTTTAATTAAGCTGAAGCATACTTATGAAATAGGTATTTTGCAACCCGAGAAATAGGATTATTCGTAATGAAATAAGGTTTGTTTGAAAGCAAATGCTTTCGCATTTGCAACAAAGTTGTATAATCTTTATTGTTTTTAGTATAGCTATTAAAATTAAAAAAATATATATGTATATGTAAATAATAATAATATATTAAATAATTTATCAAAAATATTATATTTAAAAAGTATCCGCGGTTTTTTCATTCAAAAATTGAACAAAAAACCGCGGATACTTTTTAAATGACCTAATAAATCTCACTAAATCTGCGCACATTTCTATTGTTAAAATAGTGCAATTATATTTCTTTTAAAAGTATAAATCAATTTATCATAATTTATTAGTGTAAACGAATTATATTACACAGCTAAAAAATGAAACAGTAATTTATCTATTAGATTATTGAATTAATAATTACATGACAAATTTTTTAATATTCAATCTTTTAATATTCTTCTCTTATTATTTATTTCAATTAAATTTTTCACATAAAGTGGATACAAGTAATTTACAGCATGCACAATTGACACTTATGAAACAAGTATATAATGAATTTTTTGATAAAAATTAATTTATTATTTCAATTTCATTTGTTATTGCATGTCTTTTTTTAATTTTAAAGTAACCATTTATTTAAAATTGGTCTGGTTTTTATTATTCATGCATTTAAAAATAATTGTCAATTTTAATTTATAAAGTAGAGCAATAGTAAACCGATCATATCAGTCCCAATCTGTCAAGTCCTAACCCGTTTCAAACCCCTTTTGTCCGAGCAAGAGAATCGACCTAGATCGATCATTGACGAGTGTGACTGTTATATCAGAACGTACTCACCTCTAGCAATGACGCACGACCTGTAAATGTCACAGGTAATGGTGGGACATAGGAAAGAAAAAGATTCTCGCGATATTTGCGTTTTATTTGGAGCCATCGGAGAGTTCACAAAAACCTGCGCAGCTAAATCGCGCGTCCTTAATAAATTTTTGAACAAAAAATGGATTTACAAAATCATGGAGTATCACTCACAATCAGTTGGTTTGTGTAGTTAATTTATAATTAAAAAATATCAGCTTTTGTTGCGTCAATGCCGCAGCTTGCAACAGTTTAATTTTTGCATTGATCTAATGAAAGTCATATAAAGCTCTCTTTTTAGGGTAATTAATTTTTTATACAATAAAAAAAGCACGAGCGCATCATAATAATTTAGCCACTAAGTAAATTGCACCAATCTCCAGAATAAAAAAAAAATGTTATACATTATTTGAAAATAATGAGGTCAATTTCTCCTTTTCGTATAATATAAATATGAAGGTAATCAGCATATTATCTGCACTATATAAATATAACAACGGGTTGACGAGATTGCGTAGCTCCATAAAGAAAAGAGAAAAAAATGAAAACACTGTCGAGGATACTATGAGTGTAATCTGTTTAAACGAATATTAGAGTTTTACAAGCACTTATCGTGCGTTTCACCACAAAAGTCGGAAAATGGAAGGGTAATTACGAAAGTTAACTTCGCCAACTGAAAGTCGAGGATTGCTTCTGGTTAACTACTAATTTATTTGCCGGAATCCGCTCCCGTTTCTCTCTATTTTCTCTTTTAAGAAATTAGACGCATGTTACGCTCAAGTCCGATTTAACTGTTGCAAAAGTAGCACGACATAAAACAGTGTTATCTTCTTGTAAAATTAGAGCACATAATCAGTAGTTGGACCATGTCAGAAATGTCATTTATATTTATTCATAGAAATCCACATTTATCAATGCGTAATTATTACGAAATCACTGAATATCACAAACACGTGGCAACTTATCTCTTATTTCCGACAATCTCACGCAAAACGTGCTCTAACGCATGTACATAATTAGATACTATAAAATTGAAGGAAACAGGTTTACAATAATTAGCTGTTTAGATTTCAATCGACATTCAATATTGACATTTTTTAAGTCTTGCAAGAAATGAACAGAAACAATAATTAAATATGTAATTATTGTATATCAAAGATGTTATTTGCAAAATGCAACGTCATGCGTTACGTAGCATGTGAAAACGAACGTGAGCGCGAAAATCCGATGCATCTAATACTACAACGCGCATCAAATTGCATTTTGTCATCGGTTAGATTTAATTGTCTCTTTAATTGAGTTTTCTGGTGAGAGAGTGTAGGCTCTTTAATTACGGGATATAATTCAGCTGCGCGTTTAACACAGTCACTTCAAATATCACTAACCGTAAACGCGCATTTACGAACGAGGCAATAGTCGCCGCCTACCATTATCATATGAATACTCTCTTCATCGCGGTTACGAAGGATGCTTACACCTGTACGATCTACATTCTGTGCGGCTTGTTCAGAAGACAAACGATGTGAAATAAAGATTGCAAAATAAACGCGTTTAAAGAAACCGCGAGAAACGTATTTAAAGTTACTTTTTTAAACGTAAAAAACTGCACAAAAATTATATAATTATAAATTAGAACTTTATATAATTATAAATTAAATTGCACCGAGCGCTTTCTCTATTTACTTTATAAAATATATTATTAAATAATGATAAATAAAAAAATTCTACAAAAAACAAAAATTATTTGCTTATCATATTGCTTATATAAGCATAGATATACATACAGCACAAAATGGTTTCAGCAATATGTCGCCATTGTCTATTATTTATCATTTAATCGTTACAATGTTTATATGATATAAAAATTATTTCTTAAGAAAGTACTATATATATAAAACTAATATTTGTTTATCATCTTTTATAGATCACATAAAATAAAATAAAATTAGATTTATTATTCTAATTAGTGCTAAACTTGATGCGCTTATCATTACAATTAATTAATCTGCTTTTTATTTATATGAAAATTATTATTATATAACATTATTAAAAAGTCTCACATATGTAAAAGTGCTTTCCTATCATCCTGCTTACAAATATACCACACTGACTTAATACCCGCATAAAAAAACGAAAAAAACAATGTATACTATCAGCCTATCAGCTCACTAAAGTTATCGCACACGCTAGGTGAGGTATCGTTTGTCAGTGGTTCTCAATTTATTAGGTTTTAGTAGTGAAGAATTGTTTGAACTTTATGTGAAAAGATCAAAGTTTCATGGACACAAAAATGTTGAAAGCATAGAAGTTTACAACTTCAAAGAAATAGAAGACTTAGTCATCAAATATCTGAAAGTTTGAAAGTTGAAAAATTCAACAAACGTTCGAAGCTTTGGAGTTCCAAGTTTCAGGAACTAAAAATTTCATAAGTTAAAGAATTAAAAGTTTAAAACATCAAAAGATTTCAAAATTCATCATTATATCAATTTAATCTGTCTAATCTATCAATTTAATGTGTCTAAATTTCAAAAAATCAATGCAGAAACGCAAAATGAAATTAATGTAAGAAAATCCGCGGAAATCATGGTTATATAACTTTTATACAATTTCGGTGACACAAGACCGCGTCGCGCCCGTAAAAATGTTGTCATAAATACAAGATGTCTCCTGCAGTAATAAATTCGTCCGCAGAAAATGAAAATACTACTGTCGTACGTAGGTATCGGCTCGGTTTACTATGTTATAAACGTAGGATCGTCCCAAGAGATGAATCGTGACTTGAGCGCATGTGGACACATTCTATATATCCGTTCTCTCTCTAAAATATATATACATATGCATGTGCATATTCAATAGTCCACTTGGGATCGCGACATTTGATTCTTTTACTGGCACTTTTGTATTATAAAGACGACATAACATTGCCATTAAAAAAAAAACGACTAAAGCAGATTTTATTTAAGGAACTTTGGAAATCACTATTATAATTCTAATATCTCTTCATTTGATTAATTAAACATCTAATAGTTTTCGTTAATACTGGTACAGTACAATAATTTTGAAGGATTTTCTAAAAGTAGTGAAAAACATATAATTATGATATGTCAATTGAAAGATCACAACTAGAAAAGATTAAAAGATATATAATTTAGATATGAAAGGTATACTTATAATACGATCAGGAGATTGTACATCAGCACTTTTACGAATTATTGCTGACAGCTGACAGCCAAAAACTAGCAAAATGTATTCAAGCTTGCCGGACAGGTGCAAGATGATCCACACACTGAACACCATTCTGAGCACAAAGTGACAAACCATTGATATTAGTCGGCTTGTCGGCAAACACATTTCGAAATCGCCATCGATATGCAAAATAAATTCCACCGGCAGGTAAATTTTGCACTGTTTCGAACTCTATTCATAGCAAGTGTCTATTGGCCGGCGCAGCGACACAGAGAAAGAGAGGTATGTCAGTTGTGACAATTATTCATCGCGGACTTGCAATCCATGCGCGCAACGGAATCGCTGCGGTCCGACTGCGTATCCGCGACAGATATATTCGGCGATGCCTGGTATATATGCCAAGAGAGATATAATATTACTTTAAATTATACGAGCGAGACATTATTTTAGATTAAACCGCACCCATTTGCCACACTCAGACCGACATACATAATTCTCAAGCGGCACCGTTTTGCTTGAATATTGTTTCCACGCGACTCACTTTTTGAATAAAAAATATTATAATTTTTTATTTAATAAAAATTATTCATATATCTATGATGAAACCTTGCGTACTTATGAGCTACAATTACACATAAGTATAGAAAATGCTAACATCACGAGGGATTGCATCGACTTGCAACAAAGAATAATGTTAATTCATGATGCGTCTCGTTATTGCATAAAGGATTTTTCTTTATACTGCACGCATGAGTGTTGCGTTCAAGTGAAACCACTCATGTGTACTTAGTATTCACATATACCAAATTACCGGTATTAATGAAAAGTGAACGCTTGCTTAAATGCGCGACATTGTCACTTGTTTAAAAAATGCACTTCCAAATGCGTTTCCGAACGGCAAAATGCACACGTCCATTCGTGTAATATCGAATTACACGCGTGTTTACAGAAACGATCCAACTAATAGCGGAATCATCAATAATTGATGAATAAATATTCTAACTCACTTTGCAATTTGACCTGAGTTGCAAAACTAACGACGCGCGTTTTGTGTGCGCGTGTAAGTTGAAATAAATATAAAAGATTAATATATATGCGCATAATAGTTTTCGAAATTTGTATGCATAATTATTAATATAAATTTTGTACATATTACAAAACTTTAGATTTTCTCTTTATAAAATTATTAAAAAATTACAGCAATAAAATGACTAGGTTTATGTAGACTATGAATAAATAATTTTAGCGCCATAAAATGTCATTAAGATTTACGAGTTACTATTATGTAAATATCTTGCCTTCATAATATTTTGACGTTCATTACTTTGCGTGTTTCTTAAATAAATTGTATGGTTATTGCGACTTCAGTTTATGACTTTCTGTTAACAGCTATGTTTGCTTGTATTGATTTTCTCCTCCTAATAAAAAAATTTCATATTTTTATGAAATAAATCATAAATAAATTTGTTTTAAACTTCAAAATTAATCAATTTTATATGGTCTCCTTCATTTTACTCCTTAAACTTCAACTTCAATGAAATGTAAAGTTTTCGTTTACATTTCCTACTTTCTCTAAAAAAAAATAAAATAAATAATTTTGCACGAAATAGATTATTGATATGATAATCGCACATATAAATTTTATTATTGTTACGGATTATTTCTAATAAAACGTTCCGACGGTTGCTTCACAAAGCGACGAATAAATATTACGACCAATAACCGTATGCTTTCCTTTGCTCGTGAAAGAAACACGAATGTCACTCGATTCTATGCCGTCATGCACGCATCTGACAGGTGCGAAACGCGGTCCATGCTTTCCATGGGTTTGATATTATTTCGAATAACGTCGTTGCACGAGAGCAAGAACGAGGAGAGAAAGAGAGAGAGAGAGAGAGAGAGAGAGAGAGAGAGAGAGAACAAGAAAAACTAAGAGAAACAGAGACAAACACGCGGAGAGAGAGGTTGAACGCTCGTGGCGTTTACGGTTTGCTGCTCCCGTCTCGTTCCTCTTCGCTGGCTAACCGTTATACAACATCCGCTCTGCCATAATGCTCTCCCGCTAGAGTCCTAGGTCCCATTGTTCATCGTTATACAATCATTCCCCGCGAGCAGTACGAAATTCAATACGTCCGCTGCGTACGCGCTACAATATTGCAAACTGAGAACCGACGGTCGAACGATCAACAACGACGAGAGAGGACCTCTCCGGTCATTCTACGATGAGAGAACAACTCAATTTATCGATACCACATAGAGAAATTACGCATACGAACGTTGCCGCTCATTAATGCTGCCGGCGGTCGCCTCTTGTTGCCGACAGCGGAGCTCAGTGGTGCTCAATGCATGCATAATGGAACATTTTTACGTATAAGAGATATTAATATAAATTGTTTTAATAAAATATTGGTTAAATAATATTAATTCATTTTAATAATATAATTCTCTCTATAATTGTTTGATCTTTAAACGAATATTTATATATTGTCTTAAACAGAATATGAACAGCTTACGCACGAATACATCGCAAAGATAAAATTATAACAAATATTGTCAGCGATTTAAAATATATTGCTATCTTTTTTATTGCTAATAGAAATTATTTATTGATTAAATTATAACCTGTGTATTTTAAAATGTATGTGTGTGTATATATATATATATATATATATATATATATATATATTCAGTCAACAATACACTTCTCATTTCATTTTGATAATAAATAAGATAAATAAATTAGATTTATAGATCACTTCTTTATCACGCATAAGAATTAGAATGAGACTCGCTGTAGGAAACAACGTTTCGCATGACTGTACGAAGTTACTTGTGTTTCGTGTTTATGCTCACGCAAGATGACTCTCAGTTTCCCCTCATGTAACGCGATCTAATAGTTGTACAGTCATTCGATAACAAAAAACCTTGTATTATTTACGACAGTGCGTGCATTAACGCCATCAACAAGCGCTACCAAACAGTCGTTATAACAATCCGTTTGTTTGTTTGCATATCATGAATCCAACGTGTTAGCGCGACCAATCACATAAATTAAATTCAACCACCCACTTGCGGAGAACTCGAACAATCACGAACTCGAAATTTTGACCACCATTCCCCCTCCGCAACCCCCTCATGCCCGATCGGTCCCGTTCCATAATGAAGTGGTTACACGTCTGTCTGACTAATAAATCGTTAGTCAATGTTGCCCCATTTTGTATACGATTGGGATTTACGGTTAGCTTGGCTATGCAGGCAATTAGATGATTGAATACGAGGCAGTGCATTCTAACTCGCTTTCGAGCAACATTGGTATGTCGAAATGTAATTTTGTGATAATAGCGAGACCATCAATATTGAGTAAAGCCTATCAATATTCACGGTACTGCTATCACAATAATTAAATAAAATTTATATTTCGTAATTCATATATTAAATAAAATGTACATTTTGTAGGCAAAAAATTTGTTGTCCTTAATACGTAAAAAATTATTTCAAGTCCAATATTAAAAGCCAAAATAACTAAAACAAAATAATCAACGTTATTCTCTTTTTAATTTGAAACTTAGAAATAATAGATTTTCTTTCTTTTTAAAGTAATATACATTTTACGAATTTTAATAGGGAAAAATGTTTAATAAGGACAGATAATAGCAAAGATTTCCGCGATTCAAATAAAAGACGAATGCAAAAGTTAACAGGAATGCACCTGATCCGCATTTCGACGACGATCGTCGGGCACGCGCAGATTTCCTCGACGATCGAATATCGATCCCGCATCGTCTCCTCGGGCAACCGCGATAGCAAATTCGGCCGAGAAAGTCTTTCCCGCCGCGTCGCTGTCGGTGAATAAGGAGGTCAGAACGAATCGACACGGGACAATGGGAATCTCTCGACGTTGACACTGCGACAACGAGATCACTCGCAAAAAGAAAAATGAGCTGTCCAGCTCGTTCCGCTCGTAGATTAATTATCGATATGTGCATCTGAACGAATTCATGAAAGCGTTCCGTAATTTACTTGGCGAAAGTTGACAAAAATACGTTTGCAACTAAATTGTAACAACTTGGAACAATTTGGAGTCTCATTGTGTTCGCTCACTACATCGTTGTGAAATTATGCATCGCATAATTGCATAACAATACGCTTCTTATAAAGATTAAAAATATCACGCTAATTTAAATTTGAAATAGTTTAAAATCGTGGGAAAATATTACGAAAACTTTCATGAAACTTCTTCATTTCTGTATTTTACAAATAAGCATCTGTCTGTTTTCTTATTGTTTCTTTTTAATTATACATATTTTAATTTTATTATACATAATAAGAACATGATTCATTAAATATTTAAAAAATTAAAATTGCAAATTATGCGATATATTCACACAAAAAATACTCAACAAGCATCTCTAAACAATACACTGAAAAAAACTAAATTTTAATAAATATTGGAATAATTTTACATAAATATTTATTAAACGTATATTTATTTAATACAAAAACTATTAATTTGATTTAATTATTATTTTTTGAATAAATATTAATTTACTGCAAACAAATGTTTATTTAGTATCATTCAAAGAAATATATATTAAAATTTAATACATTTTTTTTCCATTTTCCAATATCCATTTTCATGTTTTCCTTTATATCACATTCTGCGAAATCATCGTTATTACTAGGTGTTACTATAATTAGTAACGATCAATATATTAAGCTAATACATACTAACATACACTGCTTAATTAAGTCGTTCAATTAGTAGATTGTTTACGTATCAGAGAAACTGCTCGCAGATACTAATTTCTCTAGGCTAATTACTCGCTCAAACAGAATTCAAGAAAGATCAGATCAAGATATTCACCGACTGAGAGAGGAGAAGTAAACAGGGCGTGTGTTCTCACGGCGAATTTTCTACGGAAACGGCAGCTCATTTCGAACGCACGTCGTTGCAAGTGCAACTCCACGCGAGAATTGTAACCTCTTTACCGTAAAAGTGTAATAATGCCGGTTTACGTAATCACAACGATTGCAGTGCAGAACCGCGAATTTTCTTGCGAAACAAGTGGCTCTTCTAACGAAGAAAAGAAAAAGGCTAGCGAGTGGGTTGTTGCACTCGAACAAACTCCATTCCCGAATATCTAACATCACCGTAACTTACAGCAATCATTTCAAACCACTAGACTAAAGCATCTCTCGAACTTACGTTGGTTTAATATTCATATGAATATATATTCACGTTTCAGAGAATTCCAAGAAACTCTCTTTAAATTAAAAAACACACATTGCCGGAATTAAATAAAATGCTAAAATTTAAAAAAATGCGAAGGAATAAAAAGACTTCTTCAACTTTACCTTTAAACATTACTCATTTCATGATCTATTTATATTGAAAAAAATACTCTCTATTATTGTATTAACATTATTATTAACATTATTATTAACATTATTAACGTATTATTAACTGTACATTATACCCTTTGTATTAACTATGTATTGTGATCATTATATACAATTATTCCAATAAAACAAACGTAATACGACAAAATATCAAACATGATAAATGGATACATGTAAAACAATAGAGAAGACTTTTCAATAATAAAATCGGTATTTTTAACTTATAGGTCATCTTTTTCATTATTTAGTGACTATTATTTCAAATTCAAGTTCTAATCTAGATTTTATATCAATTTTACTATTTTAAAATTTATCTATTATGATCGTAGCGAGCATATTCTATATTCATCATGTACTCCACTGCCACATTTATTATACTCGAATACATCCTAGTTGAATACATCCTATATTTTGCTTAAATTTGTCTCGAGCAGATAGTTAAACGAGAGAAGATCGTTCAAAGCGAGATTAAACTTTCAGTCACGTTTATCGATTCACTCGCACCTTCATCGACGATTTCGTGAAAATCAAGACTTCTGTCGCTTAGCGACCGACGATCGTCAATCTCGCCAACCCCCGTATCGGATTCGTGGCAAATCGATTTAGCAAGGTTCCTTTACCATCGACACGTTCCAGCAAACAAATCCCATCGCCAGGAAGACGAGAGCGGTCAAGGAAAGAGAATTATTCTCCGATGTGCGATAACTTCCTCTCGACTCCTTTCCTCATAACTGCCAAACATCCAACTTCCGGTATTCGCTAAAAAAGTTTAAACATTGCCGATGACCACTGAAGCGAACAGACTTTTTACTTTTATTTCCCTCAACCGCGATGATCGATCGTTTAAGTTGCGCGCGCGGTAACAGCTGCTCGTAACGGTTTGAAGATTTCAGAATTTCCCGCTCGCAAGTGTTAAACACGGTGAATCGTCTGTAACCGCTAGCGCTTTTTTTAAGACGCGAGATAAATAAAAAATATTTCTACGTGTCACGCGTACTCCACTTCCTACAATAAAATAAATTCTATAATACAATGAAGCAGCAGTAGCAAGAAATCGCGAGAATTAACCTGTGCTCTACGAGTTACGATATTAAATTTATAAATAAACTTCTTCGAATACCAGAATATGTGAAAATAAAAATTCATGTACTTCATGTCAATATTAAGAATATTTTAATATTAAATATTTTAATATTAAATGAAAAATGACTAGATATAAAATGATTAGATTTAAAGAAATATTAATAGCAGTTTTTAATTTTATCAAAAGTTTTTGTTTTAGAAAATATCATCATTTTTACATAAATTATGTGCACATTTTCGCATAATCATACGCATAAATCATATGCATATTTTTTAACTTAATCGTTAAAATTTCAGTATATAGAAATATTCAGAATTATTTCTACGTAACTTTTTTTAAGATGATTACAATTATTAAATCTTTGAATTTTATGATAATCTTAGATTTTATATAATTTGTTACATATTTTAACTTGACTCTTAATATTCTTAACACGCGAGATTTTACACTATAATTAAAATTAAACGTAAAGAAATATTTTAATGAAAGCATATATAACGAATCATTTACATCTCGAAAATTTTATGCGTTTTGAAAAATGAGGAAAATTTTTTAAAACATTAACAAACAGGTCCAAAGACACACGGAAAATCTCACGTGAGAAGCGAGAGTCTCTTAACCACGTTTTTTTTTTGCAGTGCATCCACTTTCTGTATCAGTTTTCTCCCACGATAGTCGACCGAGAGATCGAGTTCTACTTTCTAACTACAGCGGCTACCGGCTTCCTAGTGTGAGCAACGTGATTCGACCGTGGAATTATCAAGAGTCGATAAACGAATCAGCTGCGCGTGGCATTGTGTTCAAAGTTTCCTCGTGACTTTTACAAATACGACGTGATACATAAAAAGCGGAAGAATCATGCAGATTACTTTGACTCAGCGTAATTAATACTATCAGAAATTAATTATTCAAATTATATAATTATATTCCTTCTTTAAATTCAATGCCATAAAAACACATCAGATAAAATTAAATCTCTTCAAATCTCAAAATTAAAAGAGCACAAAATTACACATTACCTAGTATATTACATGATCCAAATAAATCGATATAAAATATTCATTTTTTATAAGTTTATGAAGGCAAAATCATTTGTGCAGTGAAAGTGTTTTTTAATTAATTATGTCAGTATATGTAAACTATATAATAACTAGAGCAATGATAAGCCGCAAAAAATAAGAATAATTTTCCTATACTTATAACTTTCAACTCTCGTGATCCACATCATGCTTATCACGCTTCTCCTCCCTTTCCACCTGTATACTACAATTCCAACGATTTCTCCGTATAACTGCGTGCATTTATTCCGCTTTCATTCCCAACGAGATTTCGGTCCATCCGAATGCATTAGCGTGCAGCTTTGAGGATTCGAAGCCCAATTCCCCGTTTGCTTTCCGCGCAAAACAGACAGAAAGAAGAACGGAAACGAGAGCGAAAGAAATAGCAAGGGATGGCTTAGCCAGCCAGTACTCTTTATGCATGCACCTGCACGCATCGATGAAGGTTAACGCACAATGCAGACTCCACTTCGCCTCTAACAGGATAATGCTGTTGTACATATGTATACCCGAGCGCGATCGTTCGTTTGCTTAACGAATTTGAAATATCTTTGTGGAATTTTTTATGCGCCGCTGCTCTTTTGCAGCGTCTCGTTGGCGGGGTGGCATTTATGCGTGAATCTTGATAATTATGGCACTGGTATTATTACGCACTGAGTTGTAGTCGTGTACACCGCAAAATTTCAGTGAAATCGAAATCTATCGATTGATATAATAAGGACATGCACAGTAAACATGTATGTAGATATTGTACTTATATGTATTATATTTGTAACATACATTGCATAATTGAATTTTTGGATGAACACTATTCTTTCGAAAATTTATTGAGAAAATTTATTTAGAATAATTTAAATTGTTGAAATACCAAACGACCAATTAATATTAATATGTGAAGAAAAATATTTTTTTAGAAACCTTCTTATTATGCCTTACAATAAAAATTATTATATTACATAAAATGACAACTTCGAATTAAAAACGATAGCTAATAAAAATAAAATTAATTTTATTAGCTATCTTTATTTGGATCTAGTAACATATATTTTCACTAACTTGCAAAATTGTAATGTTCTAAATAATATTACTATCAAAACTGATTAAAGTGATTGTTATGCTATACGTACTCAAGTTACAATTCTGTTTGGAAGTTAATATCGCGTTATTGTAGACGTCAACTCTCGTAGGACATCGACGCTCGTATTAAAAGCCATAACCTGTTCGTGAATTTAATTTTCTCGATTAACGAGGAAAAGCATGAAAGCATTTCCTCGTTATAATCACGAACTCGTCGCACAGCGAACGCGTCGTCATTCAAATGAAAGACCGACTGAAATGTGAAATTTTCCGCGACAAAACAATGGTTCGAATAAATATTCGCTTATCATTTTTCCGTCTATCTGAATTCCGTGGTTTTGAAATAAACCCGAAAATCAATGGCATGATTTTAACAATTTCGAAAAGATTACAATACAATAATAACTTTTTCATAATTTATTAATTTTACAATAAATTTTCAATTTGTAAGATATATAATTATATTTACGGATAAATTTAAATTAATTTTAAAAATTTCAGATTTATATATATTTAATCGATTTTTCTTTAATAAAAGAAATTATGAAACAGAAGCGATCAAAAATACTTTCCAAGAATCAAGCTATAGAAATATTTAATAATGCAAATTAAAAATTTGTGGGAAATGATAAATGTTTCCTATAATATTTTGGTTAATAATAAGAGGAAAAATTAATTCTACAGTCAAAAATGAAATAAGTTAAAGACAGTTCTAGACTTCTATAAATATTTTATATAATTATAAAGAAAATAATTTCTCCTTTCATAAATAGAACAATAAAAGCTCTCTCATTAAGCTTGTTATAAGTAAAGTTATTTTAGAACAAATAAGACGCTATGTGTATAAATAACTGTGACATAAATAGTGTTAAAATGGACTTAAATGAAGTAATAAAATTAATGAGTAGAAAGGTTAACAAGTGGAAACTTATTTCACACACAACACGGTTAATTTACAAATTTCTTGAGCTACATAAATTTATAACTTTTCCTCTTGAAAGAAATAGCATTTTTGCCAAAACTTCACAGTGCAAAATGTGATTGCCTATGAGCATCTGCTCCATCGTAAACATTGTGAATCGATTGACCCTTCGAAGTAAAAAACGGACGGCAGGTTCGCTGGTTACGCTTCATTGGGGTCGCCACCCGGTACGTTCTGCGACCTAAGTCAAATCATTTACCCGTATATGTATGCTGCCCACGTATATACAATATACGCGTATATACGCACATATACACATACATCTTTGGCACCCACGTTACAGTCACGAGGCGTAATTCACCTCCCGCATGATGTGACATAGCGCGAAGCGTGCTGGCGGGCCCTCCTCGGTGGCCCTCTCGCACAGTCGCGGAAAAATCAATAGTGAACGTAGTATGGTGCGGCGTGGCGGCGTCACTCTTTCAGGTGGCCGCCTGCCTATGCCTGTGCTCATGCCTGTGCCTGTACGAGGAAGGAAGCCAGCCTAGCAGACGAGAGGGCAGGCGGGTGTGCAGGCGAGCGAGCGAGCAAGCGAACAAGCGAGCAAGCAACCGTCCGATCGAGCGCACCGGTGAAAACGAGTCACCTGCGAGGCATACACTCCGTCGTGGTAAGCACGCGATCGAATTCCCGCCTTCCACACCACGAGACGCGTATGTGCATGTGCGTGTGTATGTATTTGTATTTATATTATATGTATATGTATATATTTATGCACGTATATACGATGCTGCGCAACGACAGCTTTGCGCGGCATTATCATTTATCGAAGTAGCACCAGGACTGTATTCCTTCGAAATAATAAGAGTTTACCAAAATTATAATTTATAACTCGCCTAAAATTCATCTTTCACTTAAAGCTGCAGAGTTTTTATCCAATTAAATAGTTTTAGTTAAATTAGATCAATAATTCATTAGATAAATTATTTGATAAAAACTATTAGAAGTAATATTTAATTTAATTATATATATAATAAAATAATTTTCAAAATTTAATTTGCTTTCGAAAAAATTATTTTTAACTTGATAAATTTATATATTAATGAACGAAAATCTTTCAATGCTCCATCTTTTAATAAATTATAATTGATTAATATTTTTAATTGTTTTTTAATGATATGTAGATACTTGTTGACAAAGATACATAATCAATGTTACAAAATATTTTGACATGTCATTTTAATGCAATAATTTGTTATGTATGTATATGTAAAAAATCTTGCTGGACGTAAAAAATTTCAAATTTACTTTGAAAGCATTCGATAGCGTATGTTATGAAACATTAAAAGACCAAACATTTCAACGAACACAACGCGTAAAAATTTAATGTATCACATATACGCTTCTTCGTGAAACTCCGCTATTTCTACATTTGTATTTTTTCTTGAAAAGTTTTACGACATTCTTGAATATTCTTGACGTATGCCATTGCAATCAAGTGCGCAGTACATAATAATGATACAGCACAGAAACTTTGTTAAAGCGGTTTAAAAATTAAAGTTATGTATGTAAAAACAAAGTTTTCACAACTCTCACTGTAACTAACGTAATACTTCCCTACAGAATTTTCGATTTGAAATCCATACATCGTAAATTGAAGATACGATTTGTTTCTACTCTATGAACAGTTGTGTCGTACAACTGTTTCAACTTCGAACAGTTGCATCATACCAGCTGCCAGCTCTACAAAGAATACGTTAGCAATCGCGAAAAATTGCGCAAGATTATATAGTTACGGTTGATCACGAAGAACAAAGGATCCTGATGAATGCACGTTATATACCGCGCGAGCATAATGGATAGTACAATTACATATAATTGCTAACCTCGCGTGTCTCTGTTTCGTAATCGATTTTGCATTTTGCCTCTCGATATACAATTATACACATTAATCCCAATTAATTCCTAAATATCTCTATTAATTACTCATCTGAGGATATCTGTTACCTCCGCTGTAATAACATAATGAATCATTACTGAGAATATCGTAATGCAAAGTAGAGAAGTGCCACTTCTAATAATTTTCTATGCGTCAATGATCATTATTTTTCTATCGCTTGAGCGAAAACTCGACTAATCAATTCATAAATACGTCGTGGACTATGATTAAAACCGTGTTATCAAGAAGAATATTTTAACGTGTATCTGTATTCGGTTTTTGTGAATTACTGTCTACCTTAATAATGTAATTATTTATAAACGGAATGCATTTCTAGACTCTGTTTAATTATTACATTTGCTATGCCTAGCATTGGACCATTTCGAGCATGCATGATGTATCGAGCTTGCATCGAGTGCATCATTAATGAGCGGCATTCTACACGCGGCGGAGGTACGCGCGTGTCAGCAGCCTGCGCGAGTACTCCGCTACGCGCTTGCGCGCGCTATGACGCGCGAGGGTTGGAACTTGAACGAGTAAGGGAGACAAACGTGTATATACAAACGCGAGCAAGGGGGATGGAGAACCAACCAATATGGCGATAATATAGAAGTGCGAGGGAGAAAGAACGGAAGAAGGAGAAAGGGTAATGAGGGGAGAGACCAGTCTAACTTTTCGATGAAAGAAAAGAAAAGAAGGCGATATCTGATATTCAAGTATTCCCCTTAATGAAACGAACGAAAAGAAAGGGGTAGGTTTTGTAAGAAGAAAAATATATCGATAGTCTCGTGAAAAACTGACATGAAGGCAGTTCAGAGTTACGGTGAAGGACGGAGAGGGAAAGAGAGAGACAGAGGGAATACGTCAGAAGGGGTGGATTCCACCCCTTCGGCCATCGTACACGGTACGAACCGGCGCTGCGTCGCGCCGCTGTCGCGGCGTCGCGGCGCCTCAAACAGCAAATCTCGTATTATACAGAACACCTACCTCGTCTTCGCCGGTGGCCACCGTGTTAACGGAGTCCATGCTCTGCGATAGCGGCGCGTCCATGATGCAGGCGAGTTTGCCGGACGGTCCGGGGTTGCCGGGGGCTGCGGTACGAGCGGGTGGCGGCGATGAATCCACCGTGTCCCGTCTCGGTCGTTTTAAAGCGGGCGGCGTTATGGTTGTACCGGCGAAGACGACGGGCGCCTCCAGGACGTATCACTGGAAAATAACCTTCCCTTCGCAAGAAACACGGGGGCCGCGGCCGCCTCCTCCTCCTCCTCCTCCTCCTCCTCCTCCTCCTCTTCCTCTCCTTCTTCTTTCTCCTCCACGCCTCCTCTCCTTCCCTGATCTGATCCTTCTCTCGCCCCTTCAACCGGTTTCTTTTCTTCTTCTTCTCTTCCTTCTGTTTTCTCTTCCTGGATTTTTCTACTTTTTTTTCTCTTCTTATTCACGTTTTCTCGCAACCCCGACCCGACTCACTCCTTCTTCCGTTTCCTGCTGCGGCTCTTCGCCAGCGCCACCACCGACCACCCTACGACGATGTCGCCGTCGTTGCACCTGTCACACGTTGCTGCTGCGAGAGGGTCGTGGCAGCGTAACGACGAGAAGTAGAGAGCGAGAGCGAGAGCGAGAGGGAGAGCGAGAGCGAGAGCGAGAGTGAGAGAGCGAGAAAGAGCGAGCGAGCGAGCGAGAGAGAGAGAGAGAGAGAGGGAGAGAACGAGCGCGCCGTATGTATGAGCGTGTACGAAGCGTGAAACACAGACGTGTATAGTCTGTTGCGCGTTTATGCGCTTGCGAACGGCATGTGTATACGTGTACGCCTGGCCTGCAGGTGTTGTTCCCACGCGTCTATTTTAGAGCAATCGATACACCAGCAGCAGCGTGCCCGCCGTGTGGAGGTGGAGCAGGGCAGCCAGCGGTGAACGCGATCGGCAACGATCCGGTGATGTATTTCCTGTAAGCAGGAATGGTGTTCATCTATCGGTGAAGGGTGACCCATGCACCGGGTAAAACGAGTCTGATGACGTTCCGGCTGATGAACTCCAGCGCTGCTGCGTTGCGCGACTGCACTCTATGACGACGAAGAGGACGACGGCGACGGCGATGATGACGGCGAAAACGAGGATGCGCGAGGCGTATTGATGGTACGAGTACGACTTGCTACGTACCGGATGTTTGACACGCAGCAATACTCCGAAATGCCAGCGATGTTCGTAGATACCAGCGGCAATCGGATAAGGTTTGCAGGCGATCGGTTCGTACTTGACGTCTTCGGGCTCCTCTCTCCCTCTCTCCCTCGTGATAATTTTCTGTCTCTCGGTCACTTTATCGGTGCGCCCCGTATGATGCGCGCGTACAATCGCGGGTCGTGGCGTGTTTTATGCGCGAGCGCGGACGACGTGATGCGGCGGCGGCAACGGCGATTTTCTTCGACGAGTGCGAGACCTCCTGGTTGGACGATGAAAACGTTAATTAAAGGGATTGGGACGGTGTCGTGAAATGAAATACGCGCAACGAAGTCGGAAAACGAGAATCAACACACCACCGATCAAGTTTCAAGGCAAGTAAAGAGTGATGGTAATAATAATAAGAATTTTGTTACGTGAGCGCTGCGACACAACTGGTACGCAGGTTGCCGACAGACTGACGGAGCGTGAACCAGCGCGATGACGGTGAGACGGGCGCGCGGGGACCGCGGAGTCGCCGCGCCGTGCCGCGAGCGGCGAGGGTGAGGTGGGGGTGGCCCGCGGGCCACTGGGTCGGGGTAGGTGAGTGGGTGGATGGAAAGGTGGGAGAAGAGAGGGAGCTTTGGATCGAGCGCCGACGATGGATGCGAGGGGAAGAGAACGGCTCGTTCACGATTCAGACGAGGAGGACGGAGAAGCGAGAGGCGCGTGCCTAGAGAGAGAGAGAGAGAGACCCCTCTTTCGCCGCGACTCACCGCCGGAAAAGGTGACGGGAAAACGGAGCTGCATTCGAAGGGATGACCGCCGTTACAAGGGGAAACGTATGGAGATAGGGGTGCATCGGGGTCTCTTCGCACGTGTTCTTGGATTATCTAGAGAAAGGAAGTCTCGGTAAAAATATTCCTCATCTTCAAGTTACGATGACAGCAAATAATAATAAGAAAAAATTAACAAATATAAAATTAATTCTTTTTTATAATATTTTTTTGTAAATAATAATTGTATGTAAAAAAAATCAATTTAAGAAATGGAATTAACATGCGAATAAATGGTACAATTTTAATTGAGTGCAGATAAATATATTCAGTTTTATTTAACTTCTGAAAAAATTTAATTTATGTGAATTAATATTCTTGGAATGGAAAGTAAAAAACGTATAAAAACTTGAAAAGATATAGTTTCTTTCTAATTTGATGACATTTACTTCTTTTAGTCTATTTAAGAAATATTTATTAAAAATAAATTAATCAATATAAGAACTCTTGATATTAAAATAACAATATAAATAATAGAAAGAGCATGTAAGAGTCGATTATAAAGTTCGCACAAATAACAAATTAAAAAAGTTAAGAAATAGAAAATCGACTGTAATTAAATTAAATTAAAATTAAAACAATGATCATAACATAACATATTTCGACTGCTGGTTTGAGCTATTTTCAAATGTCATAAGAGAATATATTGTGAAATATTTATTCTTAATAAAATATCGATAGTTAAATAAGAACGTGACATTATTTACAAATTATAAACCACCATATTATTTACCAGATTTATATACCAGAATATCTTGTAAATAAGTCACTTTAAATATTATGAGATTTTATTTCAAAAAAAGGAAAAGATTTCGTTTAAAAAGAGAGTAAGTTTTGTCAAAAGTTCTGTTGTAATGACGAGCGCTTTGGTTCTACGTTTACTGCGTATCGTTATTATAATAACCATAATTATTGAAGTTGCATTATTAAAATGAGTTACAACAAAGAGGTCAAGGGAGAAGCATGTCCCGGGGGAAAATCTCTTCGCCGAGCTTGTTACAAAAGGCGACTGAAGGCGAAGAAGCGTGCAACGAAGGGATAGTCAGTTATCAACAAAAACAAAGGCTAATGCAAAATATGCACATTGAAGCATAAAAAAATGCAAAGATTATATCTAAAACACATTAAAGTATATAAGTTTTATATGATTTATACATTTTTATTAAATTTCTGAATAAATATTTCATAAATACTTTATTTTATACAATTGCAGACATTATTCAATAATTGAGAATTTTAATTAATAGATAGATATATATGTATAATAATGATAAATTTCTTATATTCTTTTCTCTTGTAATTTCATTGTAAATTGGAATCTCTCAAAAAACCTTTTATTTTACAAAGCTTGAACTTAGGAAATATAGATAATATTACACGTAATTTAAAGATGGGCTTCAATTGTATCATGAAAAATTCTGATTCGTTCGCACATGAAAGAATCCGCGACGGTGCTTCAAGGAGCAAATCGCGAGATGCAACGATGCGTCGAAAGTAATGGTGTACTTTCTTTCGAAGCACATCGTGTTGTGCACTCGCAATATGTGTTCTTCTTTCTCTCTTTCTCTCTCTCTCTCTCTCTCTCTCTCTCACACACACACACACACACACACACACACACACACACACACACAATAGAGAGAGAGAGCGCAGATGCCATGCGTGGAAGAGCGATGCTCGGCGCATGCAGTTTCGTTCTACACGAGGGACTCCGTGACTACACGCTTTCCTTCGTAACTAACAGGTGGAAGCCGCTTGGAACGCGCAGCTTTCCTCGAGATTAGCAGGTGGAAGATGCCCGCGGCTGTGTCGCAGATGATTCAGAAACAAGACCAGCGAAAAGAGGCGGGAGGGACAGAAAGGAAAGGGGGCAGATGGACGATACGTGCTTTTGTTCCAACTAGTTCCAGAATTATGGAATGACACTAGAGTCCCGTTGCACGCGAACGAACAACGCGACCATGATATGAAGAAAGAAAAAATCTCGCTACAACGGTTGTCCGAGGTATATTTTCTTTTTTAATAGGTCAGACTGCGTAGAAGAATATGATAAATATCGTATTTGTTAAAGCAGCAAGAAAACTCGCAACTATCAGCTCGGAAAGAAATATTTATCATTAATTACTGGAGAACAATGATTATGGAAGAAAGATAACTGCCTAACTATAATATTTCAGCTTTATATCATGATAAATTGCACGCACGTAAATGAAAATATTAGAACGTTTTCTGTATAATATAGCAGGTATTTTCCCAAGATATAAAATCAATAACAGGAGATAATACTTTTATATATACACATACATGTACATGTCTTCTCTTTAATTAAATTTCCATTAAAATAATAGTCAAACGTTCATATGTTGAAAAGTGGTTCTTTCGTGCAAGCTCCTTTGTAGAAATATTTTGTTCTTGTTTCGTTTTTCGTGCCACTCGACATATCGATCTGGCAAAATTAGACCACGGAATAAAGTACATTCGCTTATCGATGATATTCTTTCTAGTGTAATCGAAAGATTCATTTCTTCAGGTCATAAATTTCTATGCAACGTCGCGAAACAATACAATCGCAAGGAAAAATAACCAAGTTTATTACTTCCAGGCATGTAAATGCATGAGTATTCTGCATGTTTGAGTAGCAAGTATACTGTATTATTGATGGTTTATTGCTCTAATCGACCGACGAACGATGGTACCACGGAACACCAAGTGCATCGGCATACATACGCCGGCCGATCGACGAAAATATGCGGAATAATTTATTCGATACGCGCAATTATTTCTCTATCCTTGAGCGGAATCATCGCGTCGCGTTTATTATTATTTTATGAGGAACTAGAACCGGCGCGCGCGACATCGTTCCAAAGTCACAGAAAGTTTCCGTGTACTTTGTGATGCAAGTCTTCATCAAGTTACATTTACATAAAATTTTAATGAAAAAAAACTATGCGTATACGGAAAATGCAAGAGGCCAGAAGATTATTCTATTCTCATTTATTTTACTTATTATTATTAATATTTTCTCTATTTGAAGAATCTTCAACTTTATTGTGCATATCATAAAATGGATCTTTTCATTTATTAAATAAAAAAATTTAATTAATTAAAATAATATAAATAAATTAAATAAAAATTGATAACGTCTTAATTAATTCTCCAGTAATTTAATTTACCATAGATGATGGAAATATTATAAAAGTCTTTATTAATTTGAAAATAGGTTAAGTATAAACGTTTAAGCATTATTCAGAATCATGATTTTGAAAACATACATTAGAATGCAAAGAGAGATTGTAATGAGCCAGTATCTACGTGCTTATTAAGTGTAAGCTGTATACCAGCATATAGTTAAACGATAACTGTATTTTATGCGTACGCAGGAAACATTTATCTACTATTCAACGCATAATATGGTAGCATCTCAAAGGGATTAAAGCACTTTCACAAAACATTTAATATTTAATGATACTACATATATTATACTGTAAAAATACTTGTCAAGCGAGTAATTATAATATATATAAAGCAAAATATAAAATAACAGTTATTATTAAATTATTAAATTTACGGTCATTAATTTTGTAATTTCAAAATTATTATGTTGCGCTATTTATCTAGAGAAACGAGGCCAACAGGAAAATGTGAAAGCTTTGTTTGATATATTTATTTTATATAAACTATAAATTCAATAATAATATCTTTTGAACTTCAACAAACTGCTGCTAGAAATCTTTCCAATAATTTGTCAAAGGACTACTGTATATATATTTTTTTCTTAAATTAATTACCTTTAACGAGTATTTTAATAATTAAAATCAACCTCCCATTCTGTTTCTAGATTCTATAATATTATATTTCTTAAATTTTTTTAGAATACTATGAACGATAGAAGTTACGTATTATTTTAAGCGATATCGATATTCATAGTCTTATATTTAAGATTGTCCTAGTCTCAAAATGTCCAACGAAAATGAATTAAAAATGTTTTATTAGCATTTTAAAACGTTACTTAAAATGGTTTTAAAATAATAAAAATCGAATGAATACCACCCTTAAATATTTAAAATAAAAATAACACATCCTAAATATTGATTCGCAAAGGGAAATAATGTCAAATTGCCAAAAGTTAATACAGCGAATCTTTCGATTAAGCATTTCCAGAACGTATTTTCGATAAACCGGCTGCTTGCCTCCTCATCCGCGAGAATTGCTTAGATGCAAACTGACTGCTCGAGTTAGTCCGACTGCAACATCTAGTCTGAATATTTCATAAGGAGAGACTGGTCGATTTCCGTGCTTGCGGGAAGCGCGGTCACCTCGCTACGAAAATCGTTAGCCAGTGAGTATAAATAACGGTGGCGCGATTTCATACGTACGAGTATTCGTGTAGCTTCAATATGAACAAAAGAAAGAAAGTATCCTTCTTTAAAAATAATTTACTTTTCTATTAACTTAAATGTTATCATTATTGAATTTTTTTGTATATGTAAATACTTTCTAAGAATTATATTTAAAATTCTTATATATATATATATATATATATATATATATATTATAATTGTAACTTTAATAACATTGTAAGTAATTTGAAATTTATTTTATTTTATTAATATACAATTTCACGAGAAGTCATTATTGATTAAAATTTTCAACACATAATTTTATTATTTATTTTAATTTAAATTATATTACAATTAAAATTTTCAAAAAATAAAACTTTAAATTTTAAATAATACAACGGAATTTCCTTATTTTTTATTCACGTCTTTAAAAATGTTACAATTACTATTTAATACTAAAAATTGTATTTAATATCTAATAATAAAAACTAATTTTTCTCTTAATATTTTAATGAAGAAAATAGTATTAATTGTTAGATTAGTCAACAAATGTACATGCCGTTAAATGTAGAAACAGGGCTTTACTTGGATTAATCAACAAATGTACATGCCGTTAAATATAGAAACAGGGCTTTACTTTTACACCCTATATGATAACACATGCACTTTGATTACATCTCATTAAACCATAGAAAATTACATCATTATACACCAGAGACAATACGATGAATCAGAGATCATGTGACTATTTGGTGACGATTGCAGATCGCAAATAATTTATTCTGAATAGTAGATCAAGTAGAATAATCGTTAAAGATTGTTGACTTCCCTTATTATTTTTATTTATTCTTTAAGAAAGGATAATGAAATATTACGATAACAAGTAAAACACCTGATAAATTTACACGTAAATTAACGCGCAAATTAATCCGTTAAAGAAATCCGCTAAAGAAAGAATTAATAAAATCGTAATTATGTTTCTCTTATAACATGCGTAATGAAATACATTTATTGATTATTACTGAGGTAACATAAGTATTGCATTTTAAAATATTTTATGTTATATTATTAAACTTCATATATATATATATATATATATATATATATATATATATACTATACATACATATTATATATGTCATAAAATTATAAATTCCTAAGTAAGTTTGTTAAAAAAAAAGCGATATTATTATTCAGACAATAAACATATCTAAATATGTATGCCTAATAAAAAAATATGTCCATCATATAATTTGAATTAATATTAAATAAAAGTATAAACCATCATTAATGTGTATAAAATTTTGCCACCCCAAAATTTTTTAATTAATCACAAAATAGCGATAAAAATCATTTGCTTCTAACAATATCAATCCGAGAAACTCAAAAGAATGAAAATGTACAAAGATTTTATCTAAAACTTTTCACATCGTGTCGCGAATATATTGCCATCGATGTGCAAAAAGCGAGAAGGCAAAATGACTGCATTTACTTGTATCAACTATCGAGTTTAAGTATTCAAAAGAACGATGTATAATCGATATAAAATTAATTATCTATGCAACATAAATACCTGGTGACAATCGTCAACGCACTTTCGTTGCCTTGATAAGAATAAAGCAAGATGCAAGATGAAAATGACTTTGGGCGCGCAAAATGCCGGAGACGCGTCGGGAGAAGTTGATCGATTGCGATATACTTCCGGCCAAAGTAACGATTCAAGATGTCTGCTTTATACACTCAATATGCCACGTAACGAATCCGGTGCATTTTACGAGAGACACTTAAAAGTCCATGGCACGTAGAAAAACTTAAGACTTAACTCTCTACCCGTGTTCGGGTCTTTTTTGACCCAAGCGTTTTTAAAAAGTTCTTGTAGTATTGTACTGTATTGTCAACAAAAAGATAAAGTTTTGAACATGATAAATGAGATATGATATGAACATAGGTAGAGGGTTAAGCAGGAAATCAAGCAGGAAATCAGAAAGTTGGATTCACTACTACTTACGTTATGGCTTACGATTTCTATCATAATCGATCAATTCGCTTACTGCTTAAATCTTACGTCTTAAGTTTTTCTATGCCATTGGAAATTACGATGATTGTTTGCGTGCGAAATTCACGACACGATGACGAAAATACGAACGATCAGAGAACCGCGATTCCACGACCAGTGATTCCGCGCGTTCCTGAAGTGAGCGCAATTCGAAAACTATCGAAAGATCGAAAGCTATCGACGCTATTGTGATTTTCGATATATCGATATATCGACAAAGTGGCGCTTGCGCAAGTGAATTCTCTCTGTCGTCTGCTAAGAACTAAAAATTGGCGGGCAAACATCGGATGTGACCCTCGTGTAAATAATTGTACAAATTGTACAAGATTGTACATATATTGTGTGTTGCATGCAGAAATTGCTGGATAATGCTTCAATAGATGTGATTCGAAGACATTTACGCGCTAATGATACCTGTGATAATGAAACGGAATTTTTGTTGAATTGTGATAGAAAGAAACGTGTAAGTAAGGTTAGATTATTTTTTATTGTATAAATATATATCAGTATTTAATACAAACTTTGAATAAAGTTTTGTGGGTAAATCCCTTTTCAACTTGTAATCGGCGCACATAAAGAAAAATTTTTATTCTGTGCGATTTAATATTAAGCAGCTTATAATCAATTCGAACAATTAATTGGTTGATTAAGTGAATTAACTCCATTTGACATTACTTTATTTTTTGACATCTCTATCTAAGCACCCAGAAATATTCTTTCCTTTTTAGATTATGTCTTTAATTTCAATATAAACAACTAAAATAGAAATATAAATATAATTAAATCAAATACAAATGTTATCTTTATTTCTTTTAATTCATCTTTTTTTTAGTACTTAAAACATGGAGCATGACGATAGTGATTGTGATCTAGACATTCTAAATAATCTCATATCAAATGACACCGAAGAAACTGAGCAATCTAAGCAAGTTGAAGAAATTAAACTGCCTGAAATTAAACAGCCTGATCTACCAAAGCCAAATAAGACTCTAACAGAATTGCAGTTCAGTTTCTTAGATTCTGCATCTAGTAACGTAAGTAATGAAAATAAGCCTATTGATAAGAAAGTTAGTGAGATTTATGACGACAAGCTTGATTCTTCTGACGATGAAGACAGACGTTATTTTGAGGAACAAAAGTATTCTAATTATGGGCGAGAATTAAAACAATTGTTAAAAGAACGCTCTTCATTGAAGACTGAGCAGCCTGTAAAATTACAGAGTACAAAGACAGTTGATTTTAATAATAAGAGTAAAACATTTGATTTCAATAATGCCATAAAAGGTAATAATAATAATACAGCAAAAAATGTCTATAGTGATCCCTTCTTTGGAATAAGAATAGTTAGTCCCCTTGTATCCTCTGCTGAAATGAAAGAACGTATGAAAGACAAAATACCTATAACAATATCAAAAGTAAAGAACCACATTATTTCTGATAATGTACATAATGACTGGGTAATTGCCGGTGTGTTAATCAACAAATCAACCACGAAAACCTCGCAAAAGGGAACCTCTTATTGTATTTGGAAAATAAGTGATCTCTCCGATGACCTAAAGACCGTGTCAATTTTTTTATTCAGTAATGCCTATAAACAACTATGGAAAACCATCGTTGGCAACGTGATAGGTATTCTCAATCCAAACGTGCTTGAGAGTAAGGATAATATCGATCAAGCGACGCTGTCGATTGACAATCCTCAGAAGATGATGATTCTTGGCAGGTCTAAGGATATGGGCAAATGCAAGTCGGTCAAGAAGAATGGAGATCCGTGTACCACAATTATAAATACAAGTCGATGCGAGTACTGCATCTATCATGTTAAACAGGAATACAAGAAGTGTACGCGACGTGCGGAAATACAGTCGAGCAATACCAGTTATGGATTCACCGGAGACGCGATAAAACGCATGAATAAGCAGACCGTTATGCGAAAGCCTTACAACGGATTATCATCATTCGTACCGGTATTAGCCAAACGCAACGAGGAACTGTATGAAAAGGACCGTGCGCGTTTGGAGTTATTATCCGAGACTACTTCAGATAACAGTATTAAGAAAGTAAAAAATGATATAGACTATAAGGCGAACAATACGGATAGTAAGAAGAAAGGGATAGCTGTTGAGCTGACCGGCAAACAAGTGAGAAAAGATTTTGAACGACTGAATAAACTAAGGAACTGGCAGCCCTCAAAACAGATAATGGTACAATCAACGCCTAATGGGTCAATTCTGTGTTCCAGTCCAATGCAATTGAAAGAAAGCAATCCGAGTAAATCTACAGATAATCTACAGAGCAATCGTACAGATACAATCGGTTTGGCTTCTCTTACTTCACGCCCGCGATTAGGAACGGGATGTAATCAAAATACAATAGATTTCTCTGAACCAATTACCAAGCAACAGATTCACAACGCCAAGATGAACGCGATCAAGTGGGTGCAAGAGCATGGAAAGATCAAAGCGGCGAACCCTAATCAAATCCGCGCGAGTACCAGAGAAAAATTGGAGAAGAATGCGAAGCGTCAGAGGGAAAATGATGAGAAGGAAGAGCAGAATGCAAAAAAAGCGAACATAAACGACAAATTCAAAGAGATGCTAGAAGCAAAGTCCTCGCACACAGACTTGATCGAGAAGTCATATGACGAAGAGAAGGAGAAGTACTTTAACAAGCTAGAGGTCAAGGAGAGAATGGAGGAAAAGATGATGAGCACTTTCAAGATCAATTGCAAAGCGGTGAAGTGTATGCTATGCAAGTACACAGCGTTCTCAGCGTCGGACATGTGTAAGGAGCAACGACACCCGTTGCGCGTGATGGACGCTGTTAAGAGATTCTTCAAGTGCGCCGATTGTGGCAACCGGACTGTCAGCCTGAACCGTATACCGTCGCACAGCTGTGGCAAGTGCAGCAGCTCAAATTGGGTCAGAGCGGCTATGATGGATGAGAGGAAGACTGCTGTCGTCGCAGAGACTTTGTCCATTCGCGGCGCCGAAGAAAAGTTCCTGGGCTCTGTAGTGAAAGATGCCAATCTCAACCTTCTAGTTCCAGATGAAGATTAATATGTCAATCTGATTGCTCACAATGTATTTTTTAAATAAGTATTATATTTATAGAGAAAAGAAATGAAATGATGATTGATTGGAATGCAAACACGTAACACGTGTTTTAGGCACTGTGTAAAGATTGTAAAGATAAGATATTGATATACAAAATAAATGATGATGCTGAAATGTGCGATACTGTTGCCTGTAGGTATTAATTTAATTAGTATTACAGGTAATATTTGCTGTATGATAAAGATAGAAATGCAAGGATTAGTAGAACTTGTCATCTAAAATAATATTTGTATTTTTTTATCATCAATTAAAACTAAAAGAGACGTAAATTTTACTAATCATGACTGATACTTACTCCTATATCTTAGAATCTACAAATGCAAAACGTTTGATATCCTTTTGTTTATTGTCAGTATTATCAGTTTTCTTTTCTTCTTTTGTTTTTCATTTCATGAAATGTACAAATATAAAGAAATCCTAAAAGTGTATCTCTTGCATATTTCCGAAATGAAATACATTGAATTCTCTCTGTCCGAAATGTACACAGCGAGCAGAAAGCGTTTTGATACAGCCAGGTACAACAATTGTATAAAAATCATTACGTCGTCTCGACTACGTTTGTCACTAAATTACGTTTGTTTGAGATTTACGTTTAGGCTGAGATAAATCATTATACTGTTTTTCTATCCAATAGAGCCATTTTGTACTTTTCTCGTGGCGAGAAAAATATGGTTCCTTTCCTTATAAACGGGATACGAACGGTCTAAGTAAAGGTGGACATCAATAAGTTTCTAAATATGAAGAACTGTGATTGGGATCCGGAAGTATTGCGCCGACATAAACCATTATAAATCAACGTTAAATGCTTGATTATATAACACAAAAAATGTTTTTTGAGAGCAATAATTGAGAACAATTGATGCATACAATTTTCCGCGAGGTATTATGCTAGTGTAACAATTCCGGACTCTAACCATCTGTTTGTATGAGAAACATAGATTGTATTTTTTCACTCATGTACTGTTTAATATCCTATGGTTGTCCAGTTCTAGTCGGCATTTTATATTACGATGACACGTTACTCTCTTTCTTTTATATAAAACTTCGAGAGTAAAATATGCGTGAGAAAAGGAAGATTGGAAATAATGTTATTTGACAAACTTCCAAGTATTGCATGTGAGATACTAATTATTGTTATCCCCAAAAATTTTATTTCTTGAATACACTACGATAACATCGATTTATCTCTCACATACTTTGTACATGCATATATAATTTATTTTTTGAAAAAATATTAATTATTAAAGAGAATTATGTGCAAAAAAATATATATATGTATACGTGGGACAGAACTATAAATTGATAGTTATATTAATCAATAAATTATATACTGTGTTGTAAAAAGATTACGTTATTTTTCGAAAAATTTATTTTTGCCATTTCTTTCGTATTAACACATGGATATATATATATATATATAGAATGTTTTTGGATTTCTCATTATTTCAATCTTCCTCTTTGTCACCTGACAAAGCATAAATCTCATACAAAATGAGCAGCAGTACCATCAAAAATTTCTTTCCCAATCCTTAGCTATGATCCATGTATACTTGCAATCCAGCAAAAACAGATTTCATTTTAGAACAGCACGTGTGATACACATATACGAAAACGTGAAGCATTACAATAAAATTGTACTCTGAAAAATATTAGCCAGGATAAAATTTTCAACGATTACGCTGTCGTGTTGCCTTCCTGACGGATACAAAATGTAATGATTAATGAGATATTAAGGAAACAATTGATTTCGATTAAAAGACACATTTCACTGGCAAAATGTGGAAGTAAAATAATCAATGACGAACATATTAATAGATTATACAACTATGCTTGTAGAGATCATAGGCAAGCCATAATCTAAGTACGTCATCGATCCGGTTATTAAAGCAACTCGTGGACGATATTTCCATGTACCTTTACCTTTATCTTAAAACAAAGATTACAAGGCTTTCCCTATTCTCTTCCTTTCATTCTTTCTCTCTTCCTCTCATTCTTTCTCTTTCTCTCTCACTTTCATGCATTGATATTTATTGATTTCTTAATTTATCTATCTTGCGTACTTAAATGGATGTTCCGCTAAGCAGAAACGTAGTCGCACCGATGTATAGAAATAAATAACTATCTAGACTCCTATAGTGAGAAGAAGTTTACATATAAAAATTTGAAGAAACGTTAAGCCGGTAATTAACATCTGGGTATCTTGAGAGACAATACACAGATATACAAATACTTCGAACCATCACGTTCTGGAATTCGTTGTGCACATATCGCAAAATCGGATCTTTCTCGTACGTTCCACTTTGATGAAGTTCTCTTGTGCGCCTGTTTTTGTCTCTGCAAGGTGTACAACAATATCGCAAATAATGTAGATACATTATTAAATAACGATACATCGTTTTCGTCGAGTAAATCTCACAACATTCGAGACTCTTTGAGAAACTCTTTGCTCTCTATACAGTATTCTTTCATAAAGGATACTTCACCAAAATTGCACGTTACATTCTTTTCACATTTATACATACATAGCGTCATTTATTACAGAGGCATCATACGAATAAGCAAATTAAATTAACAATGTTAAAATAAATTTCGTAATATATATCTTCAGTAACCGTTTAAATATTGCGGGGAATATCTTTCTCTTCACTGAGGTGCACCACTATAACAATGAAAAATTACTTCGATACTTTTGCGAAGCGTTTCTTATGTACAATTGTGTGAATGTACAAAAATCTAAGAGCCAAGAGCCAGCAACGGAGCAATGTAGGATTGCGAGGAATTATCTGTCCTTACGTTTACAAGTGTGTATCACTGCATAAGACGGAAATACTTCATTTACTCCGTGGATCGTGTACGCGACCTCAACTTATGTCTAAGGCAACTGTGCCGTTTTTAAAAATTGACATCTATTTACAGAACTCTTCTCCGTATGAATTTTGCAAATATCGGTGTAGAATGCACGATACGCAATTGTATGTTCATAATAATCAGTTTATTACAGCTCTTTCATGATTGTGTCTGAACAAAATAACGCTATAGCCACTCTTGTAGCTCAAACACTCATTTCTCGTAAAATTTATGATAAGATGACAAACATCAATTTAATATAAAATTACGATCGAACCACCATACACTGTACATTTGTATTCGGAACTGTAGAGCGCGTAGTTTATTTAAAGGAATCCCTGTGAATAATTAAAGACCATAAATTGTAATATAAGGTGGTGAATGTATGAGAATAGGCAGGTATCAAGCTGGCTTAATTAAGTGTCACAGTCTTCGAATCGCCTTTTTTTTTATAGACATGGATTATATCAGCCGCGCCATATTCGCTGGTACTCTTCTCTTTCGTGTATCAATTACGATCTGCTTCATGTTTGGTAAATTCTAGACAATAATTTTATGACGATATCGTACGTGCTGTATTGTAAATTTTGAAACATATTTTCTTTATGCTTCTTTCTTGGGGCATCATGAGAAAGAACATACTCAAGTCCCTGCTTTCTCCGAAGCTAAGAGAACCAAATGTCGATTGAGTCATGGACTTAGTAGTCGTCCAAATCAAAACCATCAGTCTCGATGTCGTCCAGCTGCATACTTTGAAAGTCCACTTTGTACCGCAAGATACCTGTAAGATGTACATTTAAAGATACATGTAAGAGAGCGATAATCATTAACAAATTTCTGCTAAAAAAATTAAATATTTTTATATGAAAATAAAATTATCAAATATTTATAGTGAAAAACCAATTATAAATAGAGCAATGTAATGGTATATAAGCAAATATACATATAATAATAAAAATAATAATAACTGCACAATTACAATTAGCATTAACTAATAATACGCTATGTACAGCTGGTCACAGAAAGGTTGCAACACTTTTTTTCGATGGATTTCGGAATGCAATTTACTCACCGAGCGATTGATTCTTATTCATGAATCCACAAATAAGAACCAATCGCTCAATGAGTAAGCTGGCATTCCGAAACCCATCGATAAAAAAGTGTTGCAACCTTTCTGTGACTGGCTGTATATGCTAAAATATATAAATTTAAATAAAATTAATATTTTAGGACAGCGCTTTCCTACAGGAGAAATATATTTTTATATATTGTACTTTATAATATATATATAGTAAAACATTATAATTTACAAAACACACAAAATTTAAATAAAGCATTTTGAAAAAAACCTATTGTACAAAGAAAGCAATATCCAAAAGAAACATATTATGATTAGTTGAACATTTTATCATTAATTTTGAAATGATATAAGACAACACAAATTAATATTATATAATATATTTTAGTGATTAGGAGAAACGACCATATACAATAAAATAATAAAATCTGTAAACTTATATTAATATATTTAAAATAAATTAATATTTATATAAATATTTGAGATACACGCGTTACTGTATAATAAAAATTATAACTGTAAAGGATTAATAAAATAAGAAATGTAAATATACATATGTACAAAAGTACATCAATTATAACATTGAGATGTAAATTATGATTAAATGTATCGATTTTTGTTATATATTATTATATATTCTTTGTTATTAATTAATAAAGAACATGTACTGTACCTTTCCCAATATGCAAGCTAATAAAAATAAGATACCGATTAGCACTTGAAGAATATCAACTATATTTTAACTATTTTAAGCAGTTGCTATGTGAAAGCGTAAATACTCATAGATATCATAATTGCACGGTACTTGTGTTCATTATCAGAGATAACACTTCTTATAGCATTTTTCATAACTTTCAGATTAACATCTAATTTTCGATATTACCTCTCTCTAATAAATTATAGAATGTATATTATCTGTGATGATGAACTTAATGTTGCTTATTATTTAACATGCATTGGAATATATTATACCATTTTTTATTTTTCATTATAAGCATGAGCGTAGGATATAATAAAAGAAATATATTAAAAGCTGTAATCAAATTTAAAATATAGCGTGTAATAATGTATGATCTTGTTGATTACTTTCCTGCTTCTTGTATGACAATATTAATTTTATGATATAAATGTTTTAATATTTGTGAAACTGATACAGTATATGTCGAAAAACATCTAAATAAAAAGTTAAGATTACATTAACAATATTTTTGCATGTGTGTGTAAATTATTTTTAAATGTAAATTACAATCTTTATTTCCTTGATAAAATAAATCAATAATTTTATATAAAACGAAATTACTTAACTGAAACAGAATCCGAATTATAAATTTTTCTTTCTTGAAATATATGTATATATCATAGAAATTAAAATATACAATTATATAAGGGATATACATGCGCTTACTACGATCTAATATCAGTATAGATTATCAGTGTAGTCTAATCTATACGTCTATAGCGTAATAATATAAAATAAATTCAATAAAATATATGTATAAATACTGTACACAAAATAATAATTGACAAATCAAAATTATGTTAAACATATGCAATACAAAATTCTACTTTTCAAAAGATAGAATAAAAGTTATCATGCATACATATTTTGTATATACAAAACATATTTTGTACTATAATTGTAGAACAAAAAAAAAGTTTTGTAAATTGAAAAAAATTGCGTATTTCCAACAAAATTTTTATAACTTATATGTGTGAATAGTAATGCATTGAATCAAGAATTATCAAACAGTGTGTACGTGACATGTCACATGTTTAAAAATTAATTTTGATCAATAAAATAAATATCATTAGGTGAGACATAGACATAAGTAGTTATATTCTTAGTAATGATAATAAAACTTGTCATTGTTGCCTAAAAGCTAACATTTCAAAGCGTTAGCAATCAATTTATTTATAACACATTCCTATGAACACGGCCTTTCTAGTTCGTAACGGATTTTCGTTGTGTACGATGGTACCGTACGAAGATCGAAGATGACATGTGTTAAATGAATAAGAATGTGGCTATATATTTGTAGCAATATATGTAACTCAAGCAATACTATTTTCCAATGAATCAACCACTGTGTATATTGTATCTACTATTCCAATTATGAGACCAACAATGTACGAATCTAACAACGCCGCGATAGGAAAAGACAGAAGACTGGAAGATTTCAACTCATCCTGTATATAAACAGAGTTATCCATATCTCATATATATATATATATATACATAAATAAAATATGTATATATATGTAAGATTTTTCTTTATATGCGTTTACCACCAAGAAAGAAAAGAAAAACAGCGGGGACTCTCAGACTTTTTTATTCGTAGAAAAAAAGAAATATAATACTTTGAGAAATATAAATTAAAAATGTTTATTACCACATTCAAACTTATTTTAAGAGACACATATGCATATGTACTACAGATTTGCACAGAAGAAACAAACTATTTAGTGAGAAACCCAATGAAAGAAATCGTGAATTTTTGGACAAATTTATCTTTGTATTTATAAATTACTCAAAAGTAGAGTATTTTACAATAACTGTAATAAATTATCTTTCTAGTATTATAAAACAAAATATATTAATTTCAGAAAACCTTAAATTCAATTATGTAAATATTTACATGTTTATTTGTATATAGTTAAATTTCATTGTGTGTAAGATGTTACTGACAAAATGTATTCACATTCCTCAGGAAAAGATAAGAAAAAATGGATGAGATGAATTGAGATTATATAAGTTGAGATAACATCTTAAGAAAAAAATTTCGCTAATTATAAACTTGAGATTTATATAGAATTAATCTATTAATTTGTTTATACTTATAATTAAATCATTACAGTTACACCATCAGAAATTTAATACAAAACATAAAGATGCAACAAATAAAGCAAACGATAAATTTGTCCAGCTTTGCAAATAATATGCTTTATAATACACGAGATGTAAGTGAACGCACGCAAGACAGAGAGTAAGCTACCTGGTCGATTCTGAGTAATTCACAGATGAAATTAGTAATCATCAAGGTCAACATCATCAAGAGGCTCATCGGCCTGCAGTGACTGGAAATCAACTTTGTAGCGGAGGATTCCTATACACCAAGATATACTCCATAGTTAATATCGGTTCGAAGAAATTTATCTTCCATACAAAAGAAACTTTGTTGGTGTCTAGCAACGTTAATCTATCGGCTTTTAGAAACATTGTACACCCATAAAACGCAACTACACTATAACTTGACAATAAATAAGGTTTCACAGCAAGTTAAATGCGCAGATTGTATTTTTAAAAAACCTAGCATATATGTGTATATATTATTTGAATATTCCAAATAGGTATTAAAATTCTTTGATACCGTTTCCTAATTTTAAATTTCTACTATTTTTTTTACTCTTCTATTTATTTTATTTAACCGTTTTTCATTTCTTCATTATGTGTTTTGTTTTTCTTGGACCTTATATTTATAATTTTATAATTATAATATAAAAGTTTATATATTTTATGATAAATAGGGAGCTAGAATATGTCTTATAAAATTAAAAATAATGATAATAAACATGTATAAAAAAAACTTACCTCCTATGCCACCAAAACCTCTAACAAACTGGGATCCTTCCTGAGATTTGTCCGTGATAATTTCCAAAGTAGCACCAAAACTTTTATAATTATTTGCAAGCCATTCCAGTAGTGGTTGACATTCTACGAGTTCCAATTCTACCCCACTCTATAAAAAATATACATAAGGTATAAAAAATAAAATTTAAAAGGTATTAAAAATTAAATTTAAAATAAATTAAATATAAAAAATACGGCAAAGTCATCAGTTTTCTTCACAGTATGTTGAAGACTGTCATGATCAAAGATTAGACAATATCAGTTAGAGATACAGGACGTTTTCGTATTCATATTATTCCCTGGAGCGTCGAGTGGCTTGCCGCTCTGTGCGGTTGACTCGTGATCTGTAGATCTGGGTTCGATCCTATCTGCGTCTATATGATTTTTCGCGTTTAAAGAACCGAAAATGAGTCCATCTGGTGATTGAAAGAAGTTACCTGCGCCGTTCGGATTCAGCGTTAAATTGTAAATCCCATAACTGATTTTGAGAGTAAATAAATCTATTATTATTAAAAAAGTAAAAAGCAAGTCTCTCCCTGAAGAGGGTCTAGGCTTGATACATATAATACGTTCTGGTACTATGACCTCAGCAGAGAGGTCGGAAAGCCAACCAGAGGATAATACGAATATGAAAACGTCCTGTATCTATAATTGATATTGTCTAATCTTTGACAGTTTTCAACATACTGTGAATAAGTTTTTAATTAAATTAAATATAAATAAAAACATAGTAAAGTCAGCAGTTTCTTCAATATATTGCGAAGAAAAGTGCTGACTTTATTATGTTTTTTTATATTTAGTTTGATTAAAAATTTATTTTTATTTTTCATTTCCAACATTGTTTTGATACTCACTTCCTTATCAGTAAAATGAGTTTTATCTTTTTCTTGTTCTGGCGTTAAGTGTAATACTTTTTCTTCCGCGTTCGTATGATTTTTCAGGACATATCGTTGAATATCTAAATTTTCCCAACAAATTAAAGTTTCGACGCTACCCAGTTCCAAGGCTCTCAACGTGTCTTCTACACCAAAACAATATTTGCCAGTTTCTTGAGAAATTTCATCAAAGTAACGCCCTAAATAAAACAGAAATCCAATATAAATATGTATTATTAAACATATATATTACATAATATTACATTTTAATCAACATATAAATATTTACCGATCAATTTTTTCTCTTGAATAAACTTCACATTTTGCAAAGATTCGGCCGCTAATTCAATAGCTTGGTTAAAACCATTTTCGCCACCATATGATACATCAACCAGCTTTATAACCTTAGCTTGCAATCTCTGAAAAAAAAAATCATGCTTTAAAGAAACTAATAAATTAGAAAGCTAATTAGAGAAACAATTTCTATTTTTATCTCGCTATAACACAAATATATTCAGAAAAATTAATTGTAAATAATATGGAAATTTTAGAAAATTAACAACATCAAACAATTCGGGATCGGTTCCCGGACTGTCCGCATAAATATAACGCAAAGAATATTCAGCAAAAACATTCCACTCTGATAAAAATAATGCCTACGAGATATAAATTTAATCTCAAAATAGAGATAAGCAAATATTATCATTTTTTTAAATTTTCAAATAATAATTGTTGAATAATGTTTATATCATAGTCACAAATTATGAAATATAGTAAACGTTATTCAACAATAATAAATAATTTTAAAAAGCTGGGACTTTCAGAGTGAAGGTTGGAAATAAAGTACTTATGATCCCTTCTCATAAAAATTATAATAAAATCAGAAAAATTAGGCCATTGTGCCAAAGTATTGTCCATAAAACAATGGAAAATGCGGTCTTCTAAAAAGAATTTTGCTTACTGGATCGAACATATCGGATTGACTAAGTTCCGTTTTAAAATCGGCACTACCCGCAAGGATCAATCCAGCGATGTTAGGTTTGTCGTTTGTGATATATAATTGAGTAGCGACTTCGGCTACTTTTCGAACATAATTATGCCGTTTTTCCATGCGTAATCGGGCAAAACGCAATGCAGATTGACCACCTCTGCCTGAAATCAATATTTTCTTTGTGACATATATCTTTTTTCAAAACGTCGGGTGGCTCGGTGCTCGATCCACGAACTACTAATCCGTGGATCCGGGTTCGATCCCATATATAGGGTCCGCGCCTCATATATAGGATTTTTCCTGCATTTAAGTTGCTCAATTTATGAGTAAGAATCCCAATTGTCTTGGATTAAGGAATATAATTATTATACTGATTACGTTTCCCCCTGATTAAAAAATAAGTTTAATTGAAGTATGTAAAGCCCATTCTACAATTGCGTAAACATGATTGTAAGTGATTATAATTGTAAAAATTAATCAATCATAGTCAAATATGAGGAAAATATTCGACTGTGATTAGTCAATTCTTACAACTACAACCACTTACAACTATGCTTATATAATTGTAGAATAGACTTAAGGCTTAAAAGTTAGTTGATAACT
This sequence comes from Acromyrmex echinatior, assembly GCF_024713525.1. Lineage (NCBI taxonomy): Eukaryota > Metazoa > Arthropoda > Insecta > Hymenoptera > Formicidae > Acromyrmex > Acromyrmex echinatior. The sequence goes on from NC_141856.1 coordinate 9,045,287, forward strand.
TGTTATTGGCCAATATGGTCACACTTGTACCGAGAGCCAATTAAAGAACAAGGAAAAAAACATATATCTTTGATACCAATATCTTATATTAATTCCTAAACAAATAATGACAAAAATTGGGTGTCTTTTCTAATTTTTCTTACTTACCATGTTTCTTGGGAAGGTCTACGGTGAATTTATGTAACACCTCGCGGGTGTTACCTTGCAGCGTTCCAAATAACGCTCCATTACCATCCATTACAATAAAACCAAATTTGTTATCATCTGCGAGTAATGCCGTGAGCGCTTCTGTGTGAAACTATAAAACGCAATGTAATTTGTAAAAAATCATATTTCTTATATACAAGTATCACATTTGCGAAAGTAAAACACACCTTATTATCACAAAGATATAAAGATGTATTGATAGGTTTGAAAGGCTCAAAATCGATGTTGACTTTCTTTTCCTTTCCTTCTTCTGTTACAATAGTTCCACAATAAATTACCAGGCCATTTGGAGGCACTAAAACACATTAATAAAGCATAATTAATGTTCAATGTATGAATGATATCTATTAGGTGTTGGAATTAATTCGTAGCGTTTTTTAATGAAAGAATGTTATTTATTTCACATGAGCATTAAAAAATACATTAATGAAAGTACTTCCCATCACTTGTAAAACGCTACGAATTAATTCCAACACCTAATAAATAACTCAAAAGTTAATCACGAAATATAATTTCACATTAAAAAGAGTCAAACGCTATAAGTATACAATAAATTCCTATATTCTTATTTATATATATAGATAAAAGTCAATTACCTTTTGTATATAGCTTTAGCCTATGCTGCACCGATGTGATTGCACCCAAAACAGATAATCTATTTACACGTGACTTAATGTTTGATGCTGTACCGAATTCATCCGCCAGCATCTTGCTCACTCTCGATATTTGGTCCTTTGGAGGTATGATTAACGAAATCATACTCGTGCCATTCCTGTAAAGACAAACACGTCAACCTTTCATCTATAAGTATGCCGCAGAGATAATTAAAAGGCAATTTTGGAGAAATCCACTTATATAAGATGAGACCTATATACATTTTCCACGATATAAATTTCTAACAAAATTCCAGGAACGTCTGTTAGTCGCAACAAAAGCAGTTCTTATATGAGATCTAGAAGCCCAGATTGCGGAACTTGGTAAATGAGCACATGGTTCGCCAAGCCATATGTCAAGGAAATTCGTGCAGTAATAATGGTAACAACTGATAGCACAAGACGCGAGGACTTTGGAGCCGACCTACTTACCCTCTGGCCATCTCGAGGCTCTTTATGAGCTTCTTGATCTTCCAGATCTCGACGTTGCGGTCGGCGGAGGTCTCCTCGTTCGACATCGCTGCGGATGTGCGTGGGGACGCGTGGTCGCGACGTTACGGCGGGTTGGTGCCCGAGATGCTAAAAATTTAATCGCTGCCACACGTGTTCTGGTCCGCCCGAAGGTGGACGTGGAGGACGACGACGACGATAATGACGAGGGTGAACGGAGCAGGAAATGTAGCCCACGTCGACGACGGGGAATCGGACCTTGCCACAGGTTCCTCTCTGTGAAAATTACAGTCGGAGAGTTATCGGTAGTTAGGAAATACCGCACCAATCCAGTTCACACCGGATTATGTCAGCCACGGAGGAACGTGGTCGACATAGCCATTCATTCAGGGGCGGTCGCCCGTTCCGTTAGTTCGTTCTCTTTCTTTCTCACGTTCTCTTTCTCTTTCTCTCTAACGCTCGGTGTCGCGCGCGCGGGCATTAAACGCTCGAGTTTAAGCACGCGCCGTACGGCCACCTTCGCTCGTGGCTATTATACGGTATACCTTCCGTTCTTACACTCACTTCAGAGGATCGTTACGGTGTGATCAGTGTGTCCGACACGTCGACGTTATCGCGACGAGCTGGTCCTCTTCAGCGGCGACGCGATTCGTCACACAGCGAGTACCACGCGAGCGCGAGCCTCGATATGCACACGTCGACCATGCGATGGCACAGCGGAAACGTCAGTGAACGAACCACGGTGAACCGTGGACGTTGCCGCACATGAGACAAAATGGGAAGCAAAAAGATTCCACTTCGAGGCCGCCCAGTCGCCAACACGAGCGCGCACGACGTCACGACCGTGAAATGTGGTGAAATGTGAATTGCACGTTCGCCATTGGCTACCATCCTTATCGACCGCGCACGCCTTTAGGCTGCCCTCGTATGAATATCGGTAGTGGCGATACCGAATTGTGGACCAAATTTTGTCATAATAAATTATCAGAAATTTTTAGTTTTAGAATATTTAATTAAAATTATTGAAATGACTCACGAATCTTTTTAATCGCACTTTATAACTCTTTCATACGAAAAATACTATAAAAGGGGGCTTATATTACAGTTTTTTAGATGAAGTAAAAATTACAAAAATGAACAAACTCACTAGGTGTTAACTAATGAAGTTATAAATATTTTAATAAATTCAATCACTTTCGAAATTTTCACCGTTTCAAGAACCGTAATAAGCCCCAAGATCTTTGTTTAATTTACTTTCAGCTAAAGGTGCTTTCGCATGAACCATTCTTATGAGAGTTTGCGTCCCTGTTAAAATTTAAGTAATTAATACTCAATTCCAGCAATGTAAAATTTAACTTCAGAGATTAAATCGTAATTCAATTTTCTTTACCTTTTTCCTAATTTTTAGGATTAGGAAAAAATAAACAACAAACCAAACTAACAACGTTTCGGTACACTTGAAAACGGTGCGCGCTGTTTCATTGAGAAACTTGATGTCGAGTTTTTGCACTTGAGTGCGAAAATTTGGCAGGAGCAGTAGAATCCAATCAAAGCAGTAAAATCCAACCAAAACTGAAAACGAATATTGATCGGTTGTCATTCAATTTCAGCCTAAAATGAAATCGAAACCAAAATGAGTCTTATTAGAGAGAGAGAAAGAGAGAGAGAGAGGGGGAGGGCTAACGGAAACACATTTTTTTCGGTCGGAGTCGAAATCGATATTTTTTGATTAATTTTACAGACACTGTATAATGCCGCCTCTATTAGCTGAAAGCTGCATCAATTGATGGAGCAGAAGTAGAAAAAAAATTCTCGATGTTGCCAGAGACCAATTGTGCATCTCTGGCTCCAAGAGGAGATGTCGGTTTAATGCAATATGGCAGCAAGTTGAGAAATGTTTTCACGGCTCGATTTGCGTTTGAATTGCTTGATTTGCTGTTTTCGTAATCGTCCAATCATAGGATGCATTCAGCAGACTCAACAGTTGAGTAAGCGTTTGCTATTATTGGTGTATTCTTTTAGATCGTCCAATCAGAATTTTAGATCTAGAAGAAGACAAATAGCAGCGAGTGCTCATTTAATTGTTAAACGCAGCTGATATTGAATATAAAGAAAAACAACTATGATTGGTTAATTTCTTACGTCTCGCGAGCCTATTGCAGAACAAGCTTTATTCCAGATCTATAATAGATTTTTAAAGTCCAGTTGTTCCACTTTTTGATAAATTTTACCTGTTGGGTAAGTAGCAAAATTATTCAATTACATGCGGATTGCCAGATTTAACGATAAAATTTACCAAAAAGAACAATCAGCTTTAAGTCTTAAGCCATAAAGAATGGATGAATCACAATGAATCAGGGGCTCCACACAATAAAAGAAACAGAGAACAGAGAATAAGAATTTCAACCTATCAGAAACTGTGTATTCACAATGCATTCTGTTCACAATGATTTCTGGTAGATTGAAATTCTTATTCTCTGTTCTCTATTCCCTATTTCTTTTATTATGCGGAGCTCCTTATTTTCCTTGCATTCGACTGTAGTTAGTCAATTTCTTATGACTTAAGGCTTAAAGCACCTATGTAGATCCGGACTTCAGATAAATTTTCATGAGCTGCTCTAACCGGCTGTTTCAATGACAAAAAGTGATCACATGATCAAAATGGATGCTTGATATTCGTCAATTTTGACCACGTAATCCTTTTTGTCGCTGAAACAGCCGGTTTAAGCAGCTCGTAAAAATTTATTTTTAAGTTGCACTTTTCATGCACAGCACGTTGCAGCAACAAAAATATTAAGTGATGCAAAATTTTCATAATTGTTTCAGCTGCATTTGCTACTCAAAAAGCAAGACATTAAAGTTTCTATTTAGAATAAACTGTAATTTTCTTAATTATAAAATCACTTTATAATAACCATTTCAAAAAATTGCAATAACTGCAATCATTATTCACGTTCTCGATGTCGACAAATTGAGATCATGACTTGTTTTTACATACATATTAAACTTATTAATATTTATTAAAAATAATTAATTAATCATAAATATATTTTCCCATTCGAAATGCCATACTTTGTTAAATTTTTTTAAATATTTGTTGCGATAGAATATTTCCACTTTTTTTTTTTACAAATATTTCGGCAACTTTCTCGGTTTCGAAAGCTCTTTGTCCCTTTAGTGCCATTTCCTGATCAATGTTCGTTCGGTTGAATTTCGACGAGATGCGAGTAAAATGCATTTTGCGCCAGAAGTGACGGAAGTGCGTCATTTAAAATTTTTAACCAATAATAACGAATTGCTGCCGCAGCATGTACTGTATATGAAAAGTCACCTTGAGTTCTTACCACTATAAATCAAACTGGATCAAATTTCTGATTAGTTGATCAACTAGTTTTTGTCCAGGATATCTAGGGGGAGTAGGTTAATTAGCACCATTACGATAATTTCGTTTATCATCTATACAATATCCCGTGAATATCTGTAATTATAATTTAGAGAATTAATTCTTTCTACTGAGGAAATAAACGAGATAACTCTCCAAATGCAGAGAGAACAATCAGGGCGATTCTCTTCCTGCAAAATGCCCGCAATCATTTTTTATTCTTCGTCCAATAAGGGCAATAAATTCGATAAATAAAGAGAGCGAGAGAGACAGGTTGCCCCATCTGTCATTTATAGGTCGTCGTAACGGACGCGGACGGCGGACCATGGGCAAAAACCAAGCAAAAAGGCAATGGCGGCTACCCGTTGGACGGCCAGCGAGCTTGGCTACATGAAAAATCTCCGAAAAATATGATTTACGCGTCGCGATTGACGATCGTAAGTTCAAGGTATGTTTCCCGTAACCATTCCTGTCCCGGGTGATAATGTTCGCGACACGGCGCGGCGCGTCCGGGATAACGCTAGAACGAACTCAGGCAACATCAACATGTGGATCTCAAACGATTTGATCCGAATAGTACGACTCATTACGGAGAGTTTGAAATAATCTCGGCATTCTCGACGCTCGACCATGTATACTGCAGGTCGAACTTATCGTGATCGGACTGAATCTTTCTCGCATCACAAGCTCTGGTGCATCAGTCAGACTGACGCGACAACTTTGTGCTAAACAAATGTCATGTGCTTGACAGTAACACGTTTGTTTATCAAATTTGATAGCCACGCCGATTTGCCGATTTTTAATGATGTAGTATTGGATAAAAGATATAAATGTCTAGAAATTATTCACTTTCTGAGATGTTACTATTGATACATCTCTTATACAAAGTTACATTTCAATGTCACAAATTTATAATTGATTGAAATAATGTGTATTAAATATTTATAGCTCTAATGTTTCTATTTTTTGTTGTTTTTTTTTTATTATATTAATTTTATTATAAACTTCAAACTATTTATTCCAAGTTATTTTAACCTTCCAGCATTACTCTGATATTTTTAATCATAGTTTATATTCTGTGCCATTCAGAGAATTAGCATATATGTTTTATGGTTCCAGTTTTGCTATATAAAAATCTGAAAAAAATTCTTGTATACTTATGAAACCTTTAGCAATAAGTTTCATTATAATAAAAACTAGATGGTATTTTATTAATTTTTTATACATTGAAATCTGAATAAGAGTTTTAAGAAAATATTGATTGTACCTTAAAATGTACAAAATGATACTAGAAGAGCAAGTATAAAATATAAGTTTAAATAAGCTATTTTAAGCATTTTCTTTTATTGATAGGTGTATGGCTTGAAGGCGAAAAAATATTTTCGCCTGCAAAGGTAGAAATGGCACATGGTATATGCAGAGGATGGCTGATAGACGAATGGACTTGTTATCGAATCGATTAGACAACGAATGGTGGCTGGCAAATCAAACAGAAAGGTACGACTGCAGGCAAGAAGGAGTAAATGAGTGCGCGCACCTAAGTAATGAGCGAGACTCGGCATTATCCTATTCGCTCGGTCTCGGACTTATACGCAGCCGAGGAAATAGAAGTGCTTCTTCTAGAAGAGATACGCGACCTGGAGTCACCACCTGCTATATATTCTAAACCCGAAGACATTCAAGACTTCGAAATTGGTATGTGTTTCAATGTTTTAATTAATGTTTGTGTATTATTTAATATAGCTCACTTCAATATGGAATCTTGTTTATATATACAAAGTTGAAATTCCATATCTGCTATATCAATAATTGTTTTATGGTCATTTTTTGTAATATCAAGATAATATATAGTTATTAAAATTTTAACACTGACTTGTCTTTTTATTTATTTTATTAGAGTTATATCTATATAACTGCATATACGGATATATACATGGTTTTAATATTGTATCAATAGCAGGCAGTAGGACAGGGGGGCAAATCAGCTCCCAATCATCAGAGCTGGATTCGCCAGGGGTGAACTCGACAGTCCACTCTTGGGATTCGCATGCTAATTATCACGGTCACTATGGTAATAGTGATCATAGACCTGGCTCATCAAACACCATGCCTTGGTCTCGTGCAAGCCATGTGGTTATTTACTGCGACATACAAGGACATCTTAAAACACCTACGGGTGTTGTTAGACTCTTATTACTCGTGAGTGTAAAGTCATTTTTATGTAGAAATTATATGACAAACTCAAAGTTTAAGCTATTACAATTGTTTTATATATAGATAAATTAATGAGCGCATTTCGTAGATATCTTCTGCAGCTTGTTTGGCAACTTTATGCAGTTCTGGCACTGCCAAGGTCAGCATTTTTATGCTGCCTTTAGCAGATCGTTTACGATTCATGATCTTTGTAGCTGTTTTCTGTTTCTTGGTCACTGCAGCTCTTCTCTTCCTTGATATTTCGCATGTCATTTACATCCTTCCTTTAAATTGGACTAGGCTGGTAAGTAATGTTTCACTACAAGACTAATATTACATTTGTCATATGACAAATTTTTCAACTTTTGTGTTAATTGACTGTAGAGAGGTTTCCAAATCTCTCTATGCAATAGTCAATCGACAGGCTTGAAAAATGTATTGTACAACAAATGTAATATCAGCTTAACACATGTATGTTTCAGAAACTATTTATATAATTATTATTGTTATAAGAAATTATTGTGTAGATATATTAGTTGATGTTGTTATGTATAAGAGTATTATTTTTTTCTAGAATGCTATAGTATTCACTGGCATAGGCTTGTCATATGCTGCAAGTAGCGCATTACTAGCATGTACAATATGGGAATATCACAGTGGAGGTTGGGTACCAAGACGCACACGTTCTCAGTTAACTGCTGCAGCAGTAGTGGGACTTTTCTGTGCTCTTTTAGCATTTTTACTGTCTTGGATACATTGTCGTAGTGGATCAAGTTGTAAAGGTCAAGATTCTCGTAGTCATACTCCAACCCAACTTTATAAACCCGTTGACAATTCTTCTTCCTCTGGGGTAAATAATTTGCATGTTTTATAGCTCAAATATTGATTAGCAATCACGGTGTAAATATAATCTAAAATGCAGGTCACTTTGAAGGAACGTAGTCCTAAGAGACCGGCTTCATGGGCCGTGAAAAATCAGCAATCGAAGAAACGTAACGTGGACAGTGATACGAACACTAGTAACGGTGGCCATCGCGGTAGCAATCACGAGAAATTTAAACAAGGCGCAAATAGAAAGGACCATTGGGCTACAGCTAAGCAACATATTTTAGAAACACATACGAATAACGAAGATACTCAGCGAGAAGATACTGAAATTGAAAGGAGACGAAGAAGACGAAGGAAAGAGGGTGACAGTAGTTCAACTGGTGACGGAACCGCGCCAGGTAGTAGTAAAATCGATGCTAGCCTTGTTACTGCGGAGGAAGCGAAGACTAGAAGAGTACCGCGAAAGTTACCTTTACAGTCTACAGTGGAGCAGTCTCAGCCGTGGCCCGAAACTGAACGTAGGAATAGTGGTACTATGCAAATTAAAAGTAAAACTAGGCGAATGCCAGTGAACAATGACGCACAGAATTATTGTGAAATGAATGAGGCTAGATCGATCAATCGAGTGACTCGAAATGGTCTTCGAAACTGGGAGGCGGAATGTACGTCTAGCAACGGTATAGAAGAAACTACTGATGCGAATGTGATTCGTAACGCTATGTGGTCCGGACAGTGGCGCCCACCACCAGATGATGTTCAACCTTGTTCTAGCAAAACTATTGATCCTTACAGCTTTACCTGAACGTCTTGTGAAATATGAAGCACACACTTTAGGTAAAAAATGAACTTGTTCTACTGAGCAGTTTCTGTGAACAGTTTGTGACATAACAAAATTTTTTATAAACCGAATACATCTATATACTTTACGTTAAACACTTTATTCAATTACAGTAATGATATTACAATTGAAATTTTGTACTTTTTTTCTTGCTTGCATACAAAATGTCTGATTTTATATTTAATATTAAATGATGTGTAATCACTGAAACAGAAAGTTATCTTGATTTTATATTTTGTGTCTGTGTTTTCAACTGTGCATGAAATTGAATGTTAACGTAAAATATATAGATTACTATATTTCGTACATGCAATAGGTGAAAAAGATGTAGCTCGGACTTATTATAGGGCTCATCAAGTTCGTCGTTATCGAATTTTGCAGGACGAATATTTAAGATCCAAAGATTGTCCAAAGATTTAAGATCTTGTATAAAATTATTGCTGCCTTGTACATTTTGCTGCCAAGAGGATAGGTTCTCTTTAGTTGTTCGGGTCCTGACGTTTTGCATCACACAAAACCAGACTGCCCAACTTTGATAAGCAAATAATGCCACTTCATTCCAATCATGTACCAAATAATAAATCTAAGTAAGTTTTAATGGGATTTTGTAAGTATAAGACCACTATATAGCACGTAACACTAATATATATTTAACTAATTATTTCTATCATATTTTGATGCCAACATATTTTGAGCTCCATGCATACTTGAAAAAACGTTTAGTACATGCAGGGAGAAACCGCCTATTCTTTAAGATGAAAGTGTATATATTAAAGGATTATATACATACATAATAAAATGCAGCTAGACCGATCTTTCTATCAATCCTACATATAAACAACGGCAGTTGCAACTGCAATTTGCGACTTGTCTATTTAAATTTATATGTAATTGCAAACTCTTGAAACACAAGCGCACAAGATTCTTCTTTTATTAAATTATATTTTAATATTATTTAAGGAAATGAAACTAGTTATATATATAATTAAACATATTAATTTATTTTAAAATGCTTAAAAAATTACGATGTGATTATAAGTAAAATATGCGAAAATCGAAGTTTATGAAATTATATCATAAACAATGCTTTTAATAAAATTTTTAATAAAGGAAAAAAGATTATATATTCGCAAAATTTTAGAGTAACTTTCTTAATTAAATTTTGTTTTAAGTTTTAATTAAGCTTATGACCGGATAACTTATTAATAATCGGCGTAATAGTAAAATCACGATAATATTTTATTTTGCAATGACAATACCTTTATAAATATATATTTCACACAATGGCCTTATAGAATTTTAAATTTTTATTAAAGCACGTTTTGAGAAAAATGCTAAAAATAATTTCATATAAAGAGAACTTTTTATTGACTTATAATAAAATTATAAGATTTAATCTTTGCATTGGAAGATCGGTTTGGCATTAGTTCCCGTATGAACAGAATAGTATGCGTGGAACGATTATTTATTGTATTATTCCAATTAGCTCACACTCTGAAATGTGCTCATTATATTACAATAGTAAATCATTCTTGCACAAGGACGGATGTATAAATCATTTAAATTACACAAGTTTATTTAATTATAATTAACCAAATTAAATAATACTAATTTAAAAAATATGTTTATATATATATATATATATATATAAACATATATATATTTTTTAAATTAGTATTATTTAATTTGGTTAATTATAATTAATCAAAATTATATATATATATATATAATTGATTATCTTTTATTAAATTTTAAATCTTTAAATTGAATTTTTTCACATACATAATACAAAAATTAATAGATTTTTACTGATTTGTTATTAAAAGAGAATGATCCGTCCCTGTTCCTGTATGCATTATTTATAAGTACGTCTTACATAGTTTTAAAATTATTATATAAACGAATAGTATTATTTATTGTATTAATCCTTTAATGAAAGAGTCTAGTCAACTCTGGTCAAGCACTTTTTTGTACAACTATATCTTCTTAATAATCCATCAAATTAAAGAGCAAAGTATTTTTTAGTATATACATATCGTGTTAGAAGTACAATTCATCTTAGAAGAAAACTGTTAAGCGCTTGTTTCCTGATTGATAATTCCATTAAGTCTTTTTTAATATATAATAACATTATCTAGTCTTCAGAATTTCTATAATATTTTGTTTCTCCTTCGTTCAATGTATCACGACCATTATATGATCGAATGAATATAAACATGTTAGCTAATCTTGATTAAGACAACTATTTTGTCTAACAACAGCTATTTTTTGTCTTTTGATACGATGCCGCGAGTGTAAACACAAATAAATTACACACTTATCGAACTTTGATGCGACCTTAAATCAATTAATAGTGTAAGAGAAATGCGTGTTCATATAGATTCATAAAGAGAAATAGCATATAATATAGCAGCTTCGTTGTGGCAAATATAAAGTATCAACTTATTTTGTTGGATATAATGAGATATAGTGTGTAATTTCTCTATATGATTTATCTTTGGTATGCTGAGAATTATCTATATGAGTGTGATTATCTCAACATAAATTATGTTTTATTAGGAGTAACTAATTTATCAATATCACTTGGTGTATAAAACAATTAGCCTTGAGCGAGATCAAAGTGTACAAGCACTGCCAGAGGAAATATAACGCTCTTTTTAAATGTAATGTAATACCGATTCAGTTTTCTTAATGACTTTACATCCCCCCAAGGCTGGTAATTCGAATCGTGCACATAGTTTTATATCATTTTATTTCACGTTCTATATTGTTATTTGTAATAATAACAGATTTTTTTAATGCTAATTCTCAAATTTTTCAGGAAAAATATAAAAACATCATTTGTTAAATAGTATTATCAGATAAGGGACAGCTAATGGATTAAAGTCATCGTTATTACAATAAAGACTAAACTATCACTTGACTTTGATATTCGTAAAATTATTTGCTTCAACGAAGTTAATATAATAAATAATAGCAGTATGTTTGTGATACATGAAAAGCACTGTTTCCTTAGAATTTGTATGAATAAATTATCATTCAGGCAATAAATTTCGATTACGATTAATAGACGCAGATTTCTTTATATACTAAGCTCGATTGACAGTGACCTGTAGTAATAGCATGACAATCCAAATCTATATATGACCTGAGATCCCTTCAAAATCAGGCGAGCTAAAAGGAATTGATAGGAAAAATTATTATGATTAAAATAAGTATTTTAATGAACACATTCGATTAATTACAGAATGTATTCTTTACGATATCGAAAATTAGAAACTTAATTTCAGAATGAATTCCTGTCAATTTGTTTTAATTCTCCTAATAAAATAATTTAACTGGCCTAAGTCCTCATTTGCTAAACGATAGACCTATGTCACGTTACATATGTTACGTATCCCAAATACGAAATATTTGTCTTGTTTAGGTATTTTTAATGTGTTTTAATATTTATGTGAATGTATTCAGGTATTAATATATATAGTGTCATTGTATTTATATATTTCGTTACATGTGAATGAATAATGTGATGCTGCCAATAATTATAGTGGACATCAAATTGTAGTGACATATTATAGGATTGTTAGGCGAATCGTGAGTCGAATGTCTTTTCAGAAGTCTGAAAACAATGGATATGAATATAAATAAAACGGCTGGGCAGATTGCCAAGTATGACGCAAAGATATCATGCGATATATGATATCTTGGTGATTTGTCGAGCTGATAGCGAATGATCTAGACAATAAATGATTCATGAGTCACGTAACACCTAAGTTATAGCATTATCACATATTCTTTTAAATGTCATTTTATACATCTAGGAGTAAAATAAGCGGCGAATATTATACACTATTGACTGTGTGGAGTTGTGCGTATGATTGTGTATGTTACTTAACAATATATCACAAATCTAGTCAGAGTGAACTTTGTGTAACGTTACTTGAACAAAAACAATGTACATTTGTTAGTAAATGCGTTAAACACAATTTGATTGGCGACAACTAAGTACGACATTATATTTCGCGCGTATGTCATTGCAAAACCATTGTCACGTAATCGTCCGAAATACAAATGGAAATATCAAAATCATTGCGCGATCTGTTAAATTTCATAAGAGCTACGCCTTAGGAAGATCGGAATATCTAAGAATCAAGAAATGTATATATAAATCGTTATATACCATAATATTTCCATTATCAATGCATAATAATTATTTTCAACGCAAAGGCAAGGCTAATGCAAAAAGAATATTTTAGAATAAGATTCATATCGAGCTTATATACATCTAATATCAATCTACAATTACATGAATTTTCAACATTTTTATCATTACTATTATATTAATTAATTCTTCGAATTGATATTCGAAGATATTAAATAGGAATTAAGAGGAATATCACTTGCGTGTGTAACTTCAATGGAACTTTTCATCGAATTAATGTATTAGAATCGCTCAATTATTGAGATCGATACTATTACGTTCGATCTCCTTCAATTTTCCAACTATGTTTTCCAAGTTTTTACGACGTATGCAGTACTTTGTTTGATCGCTTCCATTTGACATAGAAGAATAAGGATATACGTGTCCAACATAGCGATGAATCCAACCACTCGAAGAATGAAGAAATCGAAAAAATAGCACATAACATACGACTCCAATATAGAACAAAGATCATATTTTTGATATATTTCAATTATATTAAGCACATAAATGTATTACCTTTCATTTCGGGCATACAGAGGTGATGTCTGCAATAATATCCGGTAAGTAAATATATCTTAGAATAATCTTATGTCTCTATATCTTCTTACCTGCCGTTGAAGTCTTAATTGCTTTAGTAATAAATATTTACAGATGGATTTTGTCCAACTGTATTGATCACGGTGTACACTCGATAATCCGGATAGATCCGTCGGATATACCGAAAATTGCGGTCTCACCGTCGTGTGACGCTGTTGATGAAGCAGGTGTTGCTGCTGGCACATGTAATTCGAATAATACGGATCATCATAGGCTATTAAATGACCCGACGGAGACGCTAAAGAATTCGATATTGCAACTGTAACAAATTTAAGTAATCAATATATTTATTAACACTTTTTATGTCTAAGTAATCACAATATTTTATTGTATTCCATACAAAGTACACCGAAATATGTCTGAAGGATTGATTAACAGAATATTTTAAATATATATACATATGTAATGTAATTTTTTAAATTAACCTTTCGCCTTCTGAGCCTTTAATAACGTGTCATAATATCGTTTCTTATATGCAGCTAGTTCAGACATTGAACGAGCTTGAAAATTATTTGCGGAATTTACATTATCCGATTTTGATTCTATCGTTTCGCATCTAAATTAGAAATCGTTTTATTATTATTTGGCGTTGTACACGTGACTAAGAAGTTCGATAGAATAAACACATTTACCCGTGTCTTAATTTTTCCGTATTATCTTTGCACTCGAATGTAGTCGCTTTCTTTTCCATATCATAATCTAAATTATTTTGTTGTAATTGTAATTTAATTATTTTATTAAATTCCTGAGAATTGTGTTTCTTTTGCAATTCATTAACATAAGTAATAGCTTTTTGTTTTCTCCTTTCAACCGATTCTTTTTGATTTTTTTCTATGTTAATATTTGTGTTCTGCTTGTTTAAAAATAAGCAGCTATTGGTATCGCTATTTGAGACATTAGATGTAAAATCTTCTAAAACTTTTGGTGGTGTTCCAGATTTTGGGTCGTTCGATGTAAAACATACCAAATTCAAGAAGCCCTGTGGATGCGATATGATGCGTGGAAAGGTCGATTCTGTATGCATACATGAGAAATTACTTTTGTAATTTTGTATATTATCTATAATTACAAATATATTAAATACATTGGTGTAATAAATAATGTTACCAACGAAAGTTCCTTCTTGCGCTCGTTTTAAAAAATTGTTCAAGCTTGTTTTAAGTCTATCGTTAGGTATTGGTAAAAGATCGTCTGCCTATAAAATTTAATTAATTTAATTTTACTTTTAGAGTTTTAAATTCTATTTAACTGTTCTAAACTAAAATTAATTTAAAATTCTCTATATTTTATCTACATACACTTATGATAATATTCTGATCTTCATCACAACACACATCCATTTTATGTATCTCATCTTTAAGTGTCTGCTTAGTTGTTGCGTCTTGACCAACGTCAATTGTCATGTGTGAAATGCCAGATTTTTTATTTTTATCAAATGCATCTTCATATTTTTTATATTTGTATTTAACATCATTAAATTGTTGGGGAATCTTATTTTGTGATAAATCTATTATCTCAGTATTGTTACTAGTCTTCGTAGAGCGTGTATCCTAAAATGTATTAATACCTTGTAATTTTATTTTATTTATATCTTTTTTCGTTTATTTCTCTTTTTTTCTAACAGACCTTATATATCGTCTGAGACAAGTGACAAGGGTGTGATTCAGCAATGGTATTATTAGGCATATGAATTCTAGCCGGTACATAATACTTTTTATTAAGTAGATATTGTCGATAAGACGGCATTTGATATTTATTTCTCTCCAGCCAATTTTTCGAATTATTATTTAGATGATTTGATGAAACTGCCTATTGATTAATATGAATTTAAATTGACATCAGTTATAAATGAAAAATCGCATTATATGGATCTGTTAAAATGGATTACGTTTTTTATATGATTGGGAATCATAGAAATCTCGCTTTCGGAAAAACCTCGGAAAGGAAAAGCTTCAGAAAGCGATGACTTGAAATTCGATGTATTCTTATCACATAACAAATTTTGCTTTGGTGATGAAATATCCATTACTTTATCCATGTTTTTAATATCAGATATATTTTGAAATGTATTGCTGCTAATATTGTAATAATATATGAGATATACAATTATATAATAAAGATTGTACTGTGTAAAGAGATCGCTTACTTTTCCTGCAGATTGATTTTAGTAAAACCCGTAATTGTACGAAACACTTCTTTAATCATTTGGTCTGATGTGTTATCTGGAGGAGGAATCATTGAAAGCAATAAATGCTTTTTTTGGAAACCACAATCTTCTAGTAAAGCTTGAACTTTTCTCAGCACATATTCATATGCATTGATACCATCTTTTGGTTGATATATATGCAATAATTGCGTGATTATATTCGAAATGTTGTTTCCCTTGTAATCATGATGTATGGCTGAATATAATGATGAAAAATCTATTGCTGCTGCAATAGAATCAGTGTCGTTTGTATTCTCTAGTTAAAAAATATTCTAATTAATTTTTCTATTAAAATTAAAAAATGAAATCCTATATATTTAATATAGAAGATTTACATATATAAAATAACAAAATTATAAATAATTTTATTATTTTATATATGTAAATCTTCTAAAAAAATTAAATCTAATTTTATATATTTATCAAATAATTTCTATTTATAACTGTGAAATACCGTTTGACCATGATAAATAATCATATAAATATACACGATTGAATGGAATTGATAACCACAATCTGTGCAACTATTATTCGTATATTTGGATAATTGTATTGAAATGTATTACTCACGCTGCTCAAAATCCATACTCGTAATAATGTAAGACTCAAGAGTGACAAATAGTTTATAATGACTGTATTCTACCAAATTCGATGAGTCAAAATAAGGTATTTGTGAAATAATTGAAATATTTCCATTATTGAAAACAGCTGACGATGTAATATACACGGCTCATTTGTAAAATGACTAAAATCCGATCGCATCCGTAAAATGCGCTATTTATATACGTAGTGAACAGAAAAATAAGCGACTTTGAAAAGAAAAAAATTAATTTCTTTTATATTACAACTATATATTTTTTTTATGTTAAATGTAGTAGTTTCTCTTATCTTTTATTTGATATTCTTTCGTTGAGAAAGTACGATTATCTCCACTGTTTAAAATAGACATACTTATGCTTTTAAGAAGGAAATGGCATTTCTCTCTGAGAGGAAATTGTTTCGGTTAATTAAAGCACATCTGCAAATTTTACATGTGGCGAATGGATTATTTTAATAAGGCTCCGTTGCGGAGCTTGGGTAGCAACATTCTCCATGCATGCAGATAATCCTGGAGACTTTGCAAGGATTATTAGTCAATGGTTATTATAAAAGCGAGTTCACGGCATGGACCATGTTACTTAGCACAATGTCCCGACAGAAAGCACTTCTACTTTCCACTTGCCTAGCATTCGTTGCCAGTTTAACTTTGGCACTTCCACCTGGAGCACCATGGACAAACTTTGCGTCTAAACCAGGTAAGTTCTTTTTATTTCTCTATATATAATATATAAAGAAATTATATGTGTACAGAAAATTATTAATTATATTTAAAGAGAACTTTGCTATTCATTTAAAGAAAATAGTTTTTTATCTTCAAAATGTCTTCTAAATCCAAATTCAAATAATCTTGATTTCAAATGCAAAATAGAAAACTAAATTTCAAGAACCCTGGTGAAAATTTTTCTCAGAATTTTTCATATAATTTTTCAGAATTTCTATATAATTTTATAACTTTCTCACATTTTTTATACGAATTGGAAAACTTCTCAGAAAATCTACATCTTTTCTTAGAATTTTCTAATATGTTAATTATGAAACATCGTAAGATTTCTAAGATTTTTACTTTCTATTTCAAAATTTTAAGATTACAAAATGGATATCTATAAAAAAGAACAATAAAAATTTAACAATTTTACATTCAGTTTAAAATGTAGATTTCTTGTCAATGCTTTTTAATTTCTTAATATCCTTTACACACATAAAAGATATATATAATGATATTAGATATTGTATTAACTTATTATTTTGTAATTCATAGTTTATTCGCGAGCTCTCGGACCTCCAGGAGGAATAGACACGATATCTATACCTTATATGCCAAAATCTTCATTCATGCCAAAGTTCGTCGATCCAAAGGCGTTTATTTCTAAGAAGACAGATATGCTGAGTAACTTATTCGGCGGTATAGGACCAGTTGCATATAACGTAGCAGATACTAAACCGATCATTCCATATGGCGTAAGTGGACCGACTTCAGATAATATTGATAGTGCAAATGCATTATTTAATAAACGAGACATGCTACAAGATGGTAAAGAAAAAATTATTGATAGTAGCAATATGTATAAACGCGGTATGTTTGGTCCGTTTGCTCCAAAGTTCGGCCCAATGGGTCCGATAAATCCAACGGGTCCAAAATTCGGTCCCTTTACACCATTTTCATCAGAAACAATACCAGATTTTATGGATAAAGCATCTTTCTCCCGAAGAAAAAGAAGCATAGAAGTACCTTCTTCCGCAGAAAACGTTAATACCATTCCAGGCTCATTATCTTATCCGAAGGTAGTAGAAGGTATATCGGCAACAAAACCAGCCGCTGGTGTGTCAAAGGAATATTTGCCGGGAATGTTCGGACCTTTTGGACCAGGTGGATCTTTTACACCAAGTAGTTCTTTTGGTCCAGTGGTGGATCCAAGTGCAATCATTTCGAAGAAATCAGAATTTCTGGACACGCTCTTCAAAAATCTTGCCACTAGCACTCCAGCATCAACAACCGAAGTACCTACACCAAAAAGCACTATTGTACCTTCTAGTTTCTGGATACCGTCCTCTGTAATTCCCGGCCCAACCGAGTATACCCAGAAGGTGTCTGACTTCCTGGACAAACTATTTGATAGTATAAATGTAACCGCACTAGAAGCAAGTGATGATTCAGACACAAAAAGCGATTTTCTGAGATCTCTGAAACCCGACGACAGTTCATCGGATAAAATCGCAAGATCTTTAGATGATGCATCATCTATTGCAGCTGCTAAAGATACAATTATCGATACGATATTGTCAGAGCTTGGCAATTTAAAAGGCGATATGATAGCGACTTTAAATGATCTGATCACATATGAAAAAAGTGCGACAGCCGCTGCCGCTAAGGCAAAAAAACCTTTTAAGCCTTTTTCTGGTGCATTTCCTTTTGCGAAGCCAACAATCGATCCAACGCTTCCGTTCCAGCAGAGAATGACTGCACTTAGCCAAGTATTTGATATGCTAACGGAGCTGCAAAGAAACATCAGTGTGGTTGCAAAAAACGCGATAGCAACTAATGCTAGCACACCAGATAATCCGGAATTGTCGAAGGTTCCATTAGCTAATGCAGTTGAAGCTTCACCGATTAACAACACTCTCTTAAACGCCATTCTGAAGAAAATATCCACTGTGGACAGTGCAACTCCGACTTCCTATTCGGCTTCTTATCCAGTTTATTCAGCAGATCCCATCAAAGAAAATTCTATAATGAGCAGAGCTTTGTCCAAAGAACCAACATCTTTCTGGGTGTCTTATCCTGAGAGTTCGGCGCCTGCTGTAAAACGGCAAATAGACGATGACTCACTACCGTACTTCGGATATGAAAACGATAATGATCGGCATGATCATAGCCAATATAGGCGAGGTGTACAAATGCAGATGCATCAGGGCTATCAAAGTCTACCTGCAGGTTCGGTGGAGTCTGTACAAGCGGGGGGAGGTTCTACACCTGGACATCAAGGAGGAGGAATCAAATTGCTGGTAAGTGCGATTTTATTTTGAAGATAAGTAATTTTAGTGATAATTAACTGAAATATTAAGAGAGAGAAAGAAGAAAAATTTGAATCATTAATTATAAAAATACCTAAATTCAATTTCACATACAAATTTTGCTGTATATAGCTGTGACATGTATAATATTTCTTATTAAAACTTACAATTTATAACACAATGTAATTTGTTACAATAATTCATAAATCATCTTGAATTACAATAAAAAAGATTTGGAAAGTTTTGAAATTCAGTTCTAAAAATAAAATGTGCAATAATTGATGTTACATATTCAAATGCTACTTGCTAAATATTACTTGGACACAACAATTATTAATTGATTTATATTATTCTCTCTTTTCTTAAAAAATGTTTCAGTTATTATTATATCATAATTACATATTATTATTATCTTGGAATGATATTATTTTAATGTTATCATTAACGTCAATGCTTTGCATTTTCTTGCTCTTTTTAATATATAAATATTACGACGTCTATAAAATGTACAGAAATCTCTCTTTGACTCATAGTATAAAAAAAAGAAACATATTAGTATCAGAGATGATTCTTAATGTGTTTACCATTTCTTAAATCTACTCTTACAAACTCTATTTATTTACACGATTTTTTACTAAGAAATCATGAAAGTTAAATTAAATATTATAACAACGAAACAATAAAATAGTTATTTTATAATTTAATGCAAGGCAATGTGCATATATATATATATATACAATTTTATATGTTATAATAGTGGTATAATAGTATAACTATAATACTTTGGAAGCCTATGTACAAAATTATTGCATTCAAAAACGGGAAACAGGAAGTTAATTACTTAACATTTTTCGCCGAAGATCTCTTTGTTTTCCTCTCTATTTAATCGAGTAATATTCGCACAAGAAACTATAAAATATAATAACCTCATTTGTTTTCAGATTCAAATGCCTAAATTGCCTAACTCTCAAGCTCCAGGCTTTCAAAGTATTAATTACAGTTAAGTACGTGTAAAATGTTTCTGAATTATGAATATCGCGGGCATCTGTTCATCTGTCGCAGGGGCCTAACGCTTACGGAAACTCAAACAAATGGGCTGATTGGATGCAGTATCACAAGAATGAGTATCAAGATCATAGGCACCATCATAACCATCATTAGGCCACTCAGTCAGCAGGAATATTTCTTTCACTATATTTACATGATTAATTCTCAATGAAAAATCTTTTAAAAATGTTGTTATTCAAAAAGTATAAGTAAACATGTACGATATTAATCGATTATTTCCAATAAAATATATTTGGCAGAAGATAAAAGAGAAACGACAATATTACAGAATCATTTAAAATTATCTGCGATACATAATATCGAGATATCATATATAAAAAACGAATCTAAAATGCCGGATTTATTGTATCGTTTGTTCTTCATTAATCGTAATACACTGTACTTTTTCTATGTATATGTATACTGAAGGATATGAAAGGTGAATGCTCTTTTTGTGATAGTATCTAATCTATTTTCTATTTAATCATATTCTAATAATAGCAGTATAATACGCTTGATGTGCCCATCAGTCGCGCAGACAGACCGCGACACACGGACGCAATCCTGCATCAAGTGCGTTGCTTTGTTCGTCAATCAGCAATGCATTGCACGCAGGGTAGCGTTAGTGTGTTAGGAAGCATCACAGTTTGGTTACGCGACATAGCGTTCTAGAGAAGAGGTATACATTATTATCTAACATTAATATCAAATCGAAGAAATGGAGAGACAAGTTTCTTTACTTCGGTACGAAAAATGTTATTTATAATACTCGCTAGATATACCTGATTTCATTTTTACCCTTGTTACACTTTCATACAAAATTGTGGAAATATTGGCAGTATCGTGGTAAGTATAGATTTGTATGTTGCCCACTTCATATCTTAACGGTTCGAATCGCTAGAGATACGAATCTATATTCGTAAGTAACGAGCAACTTTCAGATTCATCGCAAAAGCGAAATGTTCTTACGACTTTGGTACTTTGCTATTGATTGTACTATACTCCATTAAGAGTGAGTCACTATCATCTGCCTTTTGTGACTCTAGTGATAAGATATTCCATTTGTTGATCAATACGGAATACCATGTAAAACGATGCTAGTATACTACCCAACGTTACCAAGAATCCTAATCCTTCGAATATTAATTTTGGCGCAAATATCTTCCAAACCATTAAATGCCGACAGTGTATAGTTGCTGCGAGCATGCTGCCGAAAGTCTGGAAAATAAATAATTAATAATACAGATATCTGAATGCACACATTTCTTTTAAACTATTTTAGAGAAAAGCAAAATAATCCAAAGTTTAATATCTTATACATATTTTATGCAACATACTCGAATTCCGTGAAGTAATGTGTACTTCCCCGCAATCGCAAAAATTGCAGCATGAAAAGCAGAATCTTGTTCGAACAGGAGAAGTTCACCTCTTTTTATATCATCGAAAAACTTTGCTTTGAGAAATTTTGGAAATATCCGATGCAATGTAAATGGCACGACTACTAATAATGGTAACGTTGCTCCTAGTAAAATATGCGATCCAAACGTATTAATACCTGAAAAAGAACATTTTATTAAAAAACTTTAGTCAATAAAAATTTTAATGAAGCCGTAATAATATTCACCAATTAGAATTGCTGACACTAAATTTCCGTAAAAGTGACCACCAGTTCCTACAAAGGCAGCATGCCAGTGAATGGTAGGAAACGTCGCTTGATGACCAGTTCCATAAAAGAAATATTCAGCCAGTAAGAACCAGCAAAGTAATACAGGCATCGATACGTCAACTAGTTCAGCTGTATAAAATAAATATAAAGTGTTAGAAAAAAATTAAGGATCTAAATATATACTGATAATATATATTTTAGTGTGTACACTTACAAATATTATTAGCATTTTTGTATCTCTCTATCGCGGATAAACCCAATATACAAGCACATGTTGTAAACATCAAGAATGTACCAGGTGACAGAGTATCTCCTAATAATAATGCGTACAAAAGTGTAAGAAATACACTTAACGAGATAAATGCAGCGCTGTAGGCTGTCCCGAAACCATAAATGACCGGAAGTTCGTCAGTATCTATTCGTTTACGGGAAATGGAGTCTTTTATCTTTTCGAATAATCGAGGCACTATATTTTCATCACGGTAGACGTCGATAGATTCTTTCTTCTTTGGCAGCAAGTATATACTAAGCGGACGATAGTAGAGGACGAGAATCGCGAGGACGCAGAAAAAGTAAACCACATTGGGTAGCGTATTGATCTCCCAAGATAGTGCGAGTTTCGGCTTGACAAACTTCGGAAGCTTTTGCAAAATCCAATAGCAACCCATGCAAACACTTACAATTACCGGACAATACTGCCCTACTATGACGCTGGGGGCAAAGCCTGTGAGATTTCCACAGCTTTGCAACCATAGTCTAACTATTACCACATATGATGCCAGGATGACTGAAGCAAGTAAAACGGCGAGTAGAGCACGCTCCCAGTTATTTGGCATTGTGGACCAACCAACTTTTCCAGTTGCAAATATAGAACATTCCCGTTGTAGATGTTCTTCTCTACAGCGCCAGAAATAATGCGATAGCCTCACCGAGGCGCATGCTAGTAAGCCGATAATTAGTACAATTATTCTGAAATTTGATTTTATTGGTTTTGAAGTGAATCTTGTCTTTCTCTCGGTAGTACTATCGGAATCGTTCTTTCTCAAGTCAAATATTAGCAGGCATACAAGTGTAACAAACAGGAAGGATAAGACTTTGTCTTCTTCGACTATGTAACTGTTGGAGAAGAGTCCACATACCGTTAGAAGAAGTATTATTCTAGCTACATAGGTCAACAGCTTCATTCGACGATGATCATACCAACACATCGATATGACATCCCAATTTTGAGCGATTACTATAACTAATAAACCAATAGAAACTGCACCAGTGACAAAAAAAGTTGTATTCCTCAATTCCTCTAAAATATTTAACAAAAACAAACACGTGATAATTGCCGCGGTAACTAAATTTGCTATGATGGCACATTGCAAAAATGAAGATTTAAATATATCACACATACGACTTTCGGGGATACCAGTGATGAATAGATAAAAGAAAAACAAGGAACAAAACATCAAAAGTAAACCCTTGGAAATTAATCCAGAATCAAATTGGACCCATACTTCGGAACATGTGTCCTTCAATAATTTAAAATAACCTTTGGTATCCCGAATAAATGCTTCTAACTTTTCAAAACTATCAACTTGCTTAACTCGCTCAGAGAGAAGACTATATATATAATGTAAATGCTGCAGCTGCTCTTTCGAAAACAAGTACGTATCTGCAGAATATATCTCTATGTATTTTTTCGTTTGGGCAATGTTCCTCCATAGAGAATGTAATGGATACAATAATTGACCAGCAGCTAATTCCTCTATCTTACTTGGCAAACAATCAAGGATTACAGATCCTAGATTAGAAAAGGGAATCGGTGTGCCGAGGATCGACGCCAGAGTAGGAACAAGATCAATTTGATTTACGCTATTGCCATCATTAATCACAAATCCTTTCAACAGCGGAGTCATTGAATAAACAAACATTGCAGCCTCGACTTCGTTGGAGCTGTCACCACCATGATCTCCAGTCTCAGTCATACCATGATCTCCAACAACAAAGAGTATCATGTCCTTTTCGAGAGACGCTATGATCTCTTTTATAAGCGTATTTGTGTCATTCAATTTTCTTGTCATTTCTGGATGCTGCATGCCATGCTTGTGTCCACAATGATCAACCCCGAGAGTGTGTGCTATCAGTAGCGACCAGTCTTTCTTCTTCAGCTCGAAGAAGATACGATACTGAACATCTTTATCTACGCTGTCCAGATCCCAGACGTTGAACGACGGTGATGGAAACTGCCGTATGAATTTATCTGGAAATAGATTGATCCATGTATCGTCCCCCATAAAAACAATGCCTCCAGCAACATTTTGGTCAATGAGATTGTCTTCCTGGATGTACTCTGAAGCAAAGTTTGATCCCACCTCTATGAAAGTAGGTAAGGAACCTGTTGTGAGACCTTTTAGGCGTTGCATAGTTGTGGTAGGTGGATCGGCCACGAATCTGTACAGGCGAGAATGCGATGGATATTTCTGCAGTAGTTCGTGGATCACAGGCAATTTGTTGCGATGATAAGAAGACGCGGCAGCGTTGTCCTCGTACCACTCCGCAAATTCATACTTCAACGCATCGACGATCAAGAGTACGACCCGCGCTCTGCGTTTCAGACATACTTTGGCGGCGCGTTCCGTATCCTGGAGGACGTCCGTCGCGTCGCAATCATCCGCCGTTGTGCACTGCGTACAGTCGGCCCGTTCCGGCCGAGAGACACGATTTAGGAGGAAACCACTAGTGAAGACCAGCAGGCCGGCCGCCATCAGATAAGACATCCATGCCTGGAATACCAAGTAGTTCCATAGCCGGCTCATCTTCGTCGAGTCAGTGTTACTCTCGGATATCGTTCACTGGTGGCACAATGTTGAGAAAACTCCGGCGGAAACTTAACCTACGGTACGCCGGTCCGTTCTCTACCATTGTTATCTAAAGACGCGCGATTGGCCGTGGTATTGTTTTGGCCACGCTAAATACGAAAGACGTCTAATCGATAATTCATGTGTCGCGGTTCGAACGGAACCTAACCTCAAACCGCTTTCCACTACGTGGAATAGATCGCATCAGTTCTCATCGGCGTGTCACTCGCGGCTGTTTGCGGCATCCCTTGGACAGCAAATCTTCGAGTTGATTTGCGAGGATCGATCAAAAAGACCACGGAGATCTCTCGTCTCTCTCGTCTACCTCGTGTCTTGTTTCATCCCTCACCTCCATGAATCTCCATAGTTTACACTCCGGCATTTCCGGCGCAAACAGCAGTCGCGGGGTTCACGCATGCGTAAAAGTACTCACTCCCCCAACGACCCCAACTCCCACTACCTCACACACAATTACAGGCCATGGCTGACAAATCCGATTGTTTCTTACACCGCGATTTGAAGCCTCCGAAAGTTTGAAACAGTGCCAAAAAGAGGTTTCGATTAGCTTCGATATTCATAGCAATACGATAACGAAGAAGTGAGTTTCTCAAGTTATTCTCAAGCGTTTGACTGTGCCCTTACGACGCGTGCATTTTCGATCGTCGTTGATGTGTGGAACGAACGCGTCTGTTTCCTAACCTCTCTATCGACCAGACGATCGTACGAGCATTCTGTTTACTAAAGCTTTATTACTAAGAAGAAAGGACATTTTTTTTTCCAGAGTAGTCTATTGGCGATTTTATCTATCGTCATTAACAGTACATATACATATTTTGTGGCATACCGTTATTCGCGCATGAGATCTCTTTTATTTATAAATATTATTTATTAGGAGTCACCATGACAGGTGGAAATACCGCTGAAAAATCAGCTAATAATCCTTTGGAGCAGTTCGTGCTGCTTGCAAAAACTGCGAAAGGTGCCGCCGCCATAGAGCTCATAAGGCAAGCCGTCGAAACGCCTGGTGTTCATGTCTTTGGCGAGTTATTGGACATGCCAAACATCAAAGAATTAGAGAACGGTCCTTACGTCCAATATTGGAATACTTTGAATCTATTTGCGTATGGCACTTATAAAGATTATCTGGAAAATAAAGAGAAAGTATTAGAGTTAACTCCTACGCAAAAAAAGAAGCTTCAGCATCTCACAATTGTCACTCTGGCCACGAAAAACAAATGTATACCCTACTCGGTATTATTGGAAGAGTTAGACATAAAGAATGTCAGAGATCTGGAGGACTTGATTATCGAAGCAATATACGCCGACATAATCCATGGAAAATTAGATCAGAAAAATTCACAGTTAGAAGTAGATTATGCCGGTTTAGGACGAGACGTTCGGCCAGGTGATACCGGTGTAGTAGCTGAGACATTAGCTGCCTGGGGTGAAGCGTGCGATACAGTTCTATCTTGTATCGAACAGCAAATATCTAGAGCTAATGTCGAGAAACAAAAGGCTACTTATCATAAAGAAAGAATACAGCGAGATGTGAGTTACATTATTTTATTTTTTTTAAATAGTTTTAATTAGAAAATTAATGTTATCCATAATGAATGTTTTTTTTTCTTGTTGCTAGATTACTAATATAAAGAAATCCCTCGCCGCTCAAGCAGGAGGTGGAGGCATTCAAGAAGCTGATATAGCTGGTGGTAGTTCTGGTGCAGGAGGAAGCGAAGCGGGTAGAGAAGCCATGCCAGTACTCTCAGAAAAGAAGAAGTTACAGAAAGTCAAATGTATCAAAGTCAGTGGTAAGTTTTGGAAGACATAAACTTAGTCTTTTCTTGCGCAATGCATATTTTTCTCTATTGTTCATCCGTTCATTGAGTCGGATATTATACTTCGAATTTGTTACAAATCGTGGCTAAACTGCGGCTATTAAAATTGAATTGGAACGTATGTATGAAAAAAATATCTCTTGTGTCAACTTTTTTTTTAGATTGTGAATGATGAATGAAAAGATTATGAATGAGAAGGGTAACATTGAAACGAATTTATTAATTATATATAAAGTATAACCTAAATGTCGAATCGAGAATCCTTTATGTATCTGAATATTGAGTTCGTAGATATTTTTAAAACAAAGTAGGGAAATAATATTTTATACAACGTGTTCTAAATATATAGCATCGAATTGTATATGTCAAATATGTATGAGGTCTCGATTTAGTGACACATTTATGGACTTAATGTTATAATAACAAATAAAATTAAGAGTACTTTTCTTATCAAAATACATTTGTAAGATTGATTTATTGACACACATCAGTATAAGAAGCCTTTTAGAAAAACCGAATATAACATTTGAATAAAAATTTTCACTTTAATAACTGCAAATGTTTAGCGGAAAATGTAGAAAGAGCAATAGATTTCATACTTTTACTGTGATCATTTTAAATATCATGACTAGTATTTACTGTATAAAGGATTTCAGTACTGTTAGCATAAAATTTAGCATTTATTTACGGAATCGATTGTTTATTTATTTACATTAAACACGAAGTAATAATATGTATGAGGTATACGTAACGTGTGATGATTGTCTTTACATCGAGCATTTGAAAAAAAAATACAATGAATCTTTTCTTTGTGACAAAGATAATTTTGTAGGTAAGCTTGAATATTCTTGTAATATATCCCTGTTTATTTTTTTAGACCAAAGACATCATGTTTTGTGTTTGTAGGGCGTGAAGAATTTAATTAGGATTTGACGATTCTCTAGATGAATTTGATAAATAATGCAACGTGTATTGCATATTTATCAATGCATACGTGCCTACCCATTGCCAGTTATCACATAAAACGGTATGCCCATTGTGACGAGTTGGCTTACGTGTACTTCCAACAATAGTACCGTTCGTACTGTTTGCGTTCAGACTTTACAGATTCTCGTTTTGTAAGGATTTGTAGTCGCTAAACGATTTACTGACGGAACAATGCGTAACTAGTCCGAGAGGTCGTTTTTGAAGAAAATTGTATATTCAAAAAATTGTAAAGGTATGCCACTGATGTAGCTTAGCAAAAAAAAATGTCAGTCGTCCGTTAAAGCGTTGTAATTGCTATTCGAATAAAAAGATAATATATTTTAGCGAGGCTTTTTCTATTTTTTTATTACCCTTGATGCCTCTCTCTTTCCTTCACGTTTATAACGTAAGTTGCTAAAAAAACATGTTAGGCTTTAAAAATTACTACAAATGGTAGGTGTACAATATTGTAGGTCGATATAAAACTATGTTGCTATTTTAAGGGTAGAAGATATCTGTGTTTTTATATATTTAATGAAAATTTTCTGTATTTACATCTATGTTTTCAATTTTTTCCGATTCGTGTCGTAAATGCATTTTCTGTATTTTTTTTATTTTAAATGTAATTACGAATTGTGGAAGAGAGTAAATTATGTAAGTGATGTCAATTATTCAAATGAAGTTTTAGAAGTTTCATATAATCTCTGTGTTTTGCTTCCTTTTCAATGTGTAATTTATATGTATAGGTATATACATATTTATATGTGTGTGTGTGTGTGTGTGTGTGTGTGTGTGTATATATATATATATATTTATATTTATACATGTATATATGTGTGTAACATATATGTATACACACACATGTACACATATTTTTATAGTTTGAAATATAAGTCATCAATTATACATCTAATCGGGATTTTCAGGATCTGCTACTGATCCACTAATGGTCGATGGAACAAGTTGGGAATAGCCGAAAATGAATTAGGTGAAATCTTGTGGCATACCAAGTCGTTCGGATATTCTATCACTCTCTTTTTCCCTCTTTCTTTCTCTTTCTTCCTTTCTGTGATTTTGAAATGTCAAAACAAACGTTTCTCCTGTAATCTTTGTAGTTTTAAAAAATAAATACCATATCTTTGAACTGTCTTATATTTATTGTAAATTGCAAGAAAAATAAAATTGTGCTAATTAAAATGTTTTTTTTCTTCCATAAAAATTTGTCTTAGAAAAGAGAAATAGTAGACAACAATTACATCGTCGATTTTATTTTTAACTTTCATTTTGATGAGTACATTACGCTATTACTATCTCCATCCTATTTTAATTTATAACGTATTTAAAATATCTCCAAGTCGCGTATATATATATATATAGAGTATATATTTATAATATATTATTTTTGACATTGCGTTCTTGTGCATTGTATTCGGAATTTATACGTCGTATAATCACTCACGCGGTTTTGTCATAATTCAAAAGGATATTATAATTAAATTGATTCCTTACGCTACACAACACATTCTTATTTATATACGATATTACATGCGTATGTACAATTATCTATCTATAGTGTATTTATATATGTACATACATGCGTATATATGACTGTAAATACCTGTCGAGAAACGCCGATGTTTTCCTTCATATTAGCTTTTATATTATAATTCTAATTTTTATAAATTTTAACATATCCATTGCCCGCGTATCAGATGCTTCTGATCAGTTTCTAAACAGTTATGTACATAACACCAAAAGACCAATTAAAAAAATTAAAAGTGAACACTTATTTTTACGTAGTGATAGCAGCAGAATCACATCGAGAGTCGGTTTCGGACACGAAGGTAGTGAATATGTTAAATATTATTTGAATAAAGTGTACAATGTATAACAAATGTACTCATTGGAATATTCTTTCGACATGATAATACGCGAGTGCTAAATTTTATTCTTTCGTTTTCAATAGTTTTCTAGTTTTATGTTATTTTATTAAAATTGGAATTTTATCTTTCTTATTAAAATTAAAAATCATATAGGAGAGAGTGAATGTGCGCGCGCGCGCGACACAAATGTGAATATGTATTAAATTGTGATTGTCAGACTTATTTATGTATATTAAAAGTCTGATAAAAAAAGAAAAATGTTTAATTTACTATATTTTGAAGCAGTACAATTTACACAGCTGTACTCTTATATTAATGTTCGTGTATGTGCAGAGGATTTGAGATATTTCATGCATAGTGATATGATATAATGATTTATAAGTATGCATCAATTACATTTAACATATATACAAATAAATCATAGATAAATTGATGGCCATTGTAAATGATCGAATGCAGTGTTAAAAGTTTTTCACAGCAAAATATAAAATAGATTTTTTAATACAGTGTATAGAAATGATATGTTTAACGCGAATGGAATACATCTAATCCTATATTAACACAGTCTTTCCCACATCAATAAGAATCTATTTTATAATACGTTTAATTGAATTCTGATAATGACAAAAATCACATTTGACAAAATCAAATATGCGCTACTATTATGATACTGCAATTTGCGCATGTCCTTTCTACGAAGAGCAATTCCTATAGTTTGCAGAAAATTTTCCTAAACAATAAATTTAACATTACAGTATTAGCCTAATATACGTTTAAAATGCACTCACATTTCATTTAATATCAGATGATATATGAAATGCGCATTAGATTCATCTCTAAGTTTACATATTTACAAATATATATTTACAATGATTAGGTGTAACTTATGTAGCAATATGAACACTATGCTTAATGCTCATTTTTCTTAAAAAATTTATTAATTTATTATCTAATAAATGAAAGTATTCTTAAATCACACATTTGCCTCGTAAATATATTAGAAGATATTCTTTTTCAAATAAGATAATTTTTTTTTATTTATTGAATCATATTTAAACATTAGAATTTTTATGATAGGATATTACATGACAAGAAATGTTGAAATAATGCAGAGATTTTGTGGATCTAAAGAGATAATATAGAATTTTTTCGCAATTGTTAATATATTATGTTATAAAAACATAAAGCAAAATATTGAAAGTTTTAAGTAATCTCAAAAGGTTTTTTTTGGATACTTATCTTTAAAGTGATTAATAGTTTATAATATAATTTAATGAAAATATAAATTAAATCATAATTTGAAGTAAAGAAAAACGAATTCAAATTTGTAATAGAATATTATATGGATTATAAAACATACATTTTATATTGCATTCCGAAATTATTAGAATATTTGGTGTCTGTCGAAATGTCAATAATATTAATGTTTTTTTACAAAATAAAATGCATAAGCACTAAATATCTACCTATTTTACTCGTTAGATGTGAGTCAAATTATATAATGAGTTTTGTTCTTATTAGAATAATAATTTTAAAGATTTTTCCAGAAAAATTGATATTTAATCACGTTTTGTATTTGTTATAAATAACAGTAAGTACGATGAAATGATGAAAGATCATTATACTAATCTTATAAATTATACATTTCTTCGTTGCACATATTATATTACACAATTAAATAATAAAACGATCTTTAACTCTAATACTCTTTCATTATGCTTCGTTTATGTTTATTTGTCATTTTACACGTAACTTAAGGTTTATATATGTTCAGCACGTTCACACAATACGTATAATAAATTTCTTCTACTTCAGATTTACTCAACTCTAATCCAATCGTACGAATAATTTTAAGTACGTGTTACTTGACAATTTATTTGGCGTCTGGTTGTTATTATTTTGCGGTCGAACTCTGATAAGAGATATCTGACGTTTAATTGCTTTTTCAAATCATCTTCAAAATTGATATTTTGCCTATCTCGTTATGCTGAAAAATATGTTGGCGTAGATCTATCGTATATATACAGTTGAATAAATCAGACAATAACGGGATTCTTCGAGATCGGTTTTAAACTAACAGTTAATACCGGTGATTCTGTTGACAGCTCTATCTTCCGCTATAAGGAAACGTCGCTTTGAGAAAGCGGTCCATTACCTATTCTCGCATTGCTGTTAATTCGTTTCGTTGTCGTATTATTTATTGATTCCATGTTATTCGCGGACACGATCACATCCGGCGATTTTTTATTACTCGTCACGACGGCCACAAATTCTTTCTCATTGACAGTTGTCTGCGTTGATCGCGAAATGCACGTGGCTACCGAATCCCCGTTTTTTCGTTCCTTCGTTTCCATTTCGTAGCCTGCGAACAAAAATACGGAGGTGCTGCGTATGATTTGTGGGACATAGTGTGTAAATGGAGAAATAAAAAATACGTGAAAATTATATTCAAGTTATGTGGAATTATTGGACAGAGAGCTTGAGGATTGTACTTACATTCGCTTTGAGTGGAGCAGTCCATTGTGGACGCGATATGTTTCTTGATGGCTTTATTTTGATCGCAAGTTGCAGCTGTCAAAACTGTCGTTGCTGTCACCGGTCCTATCATACTCGAAGCATTTGTGGCAGTTATCGCCGAACTTTTCGTCGGGTTGGGCCTTCCTGCCCTTACGGTTGGACGTACGTTTCTCTCAGGCCGGATTAAAATAATATACAGCTACACATATAAATGAATTGCTTTATAATAAATTAAATTAAAATTAAAAAATTAAAATTAAAGTCTAATGATTTAACAAAATTCGATATTGTAGTACATTAAAGAATTAATTCAATTTCAATTTTTTACATTAAAAGAATTATAAGTTAAAATTCATTTTTTAAAAACTTGTCCCATTTATAATATATATTTTGAGAAACATTAAGGCAAATGTAAATTTTTAGCATTCTAAAATTTCTAAATAGATCACGATTGTATTAATTTAAATTTAATTTGGTTTGTCATCATTTATAACTACTGAACATATCTGAGACTTCAACAAGGAGTTGCAATAATTGAATACTTGATCACGTTCGTTTTAAAGGCGAGCGTTTCTATATAGACATTCAAAGTGTCAAGCTTCACCTTTGGACTGAAGAGGCAAACCACCGTCACGGATGCAGAAAGACTGATTGTTACAGACATTGAGGTAATTCTCAACGCAACGTTGCTTCCGGTACCATAGTACAAAGGTACGAAAGCAAGCCATATGACGCATGTTGTATACATCGTTAAACCTGAATTAGAAATGTTATTTCTTAACAATGTTGTTCTTTTGTATTTCGTTAAACATTATTATATGGTCAATAATTTTAATTTTCAACAATCAAAGTGTTAAAAATTTTTAATAATTTAATTATTATTTAGCTAAAAGTTTATTGACTTATTCATATACAATTGAAAGGTATAATATAATCTTTTATGTTAAACATCTTTTACATACAATTGTATTGTAATTGTATGATTGAATTTTTAATCCGATTAATATATTGCGTTTATTATTTCTTTATATATTGTAAGCTATATTTATTATAATAAATGTTTAACACTTTTATGATGCATTATTATTATTATATCTACACATATCACATATAAAATTTAAAGAACGGTGCTGTTGTTATTTTATTGACTCTATCAGCTTTTTCCAGTTATAAAATAATAACGTAACATAGTGTGAATTAGTAAACAATAAACACAGTGTGATATACTTATGTGTAATATAGTAAGGAGCGGATATAGCGGATATCGTGATGAAAAAGTAAACTTACCGATGTGTTTACTCTCGTTGAAAGCTTCTGGAATTTTTCTCGTAAGGATGGCGTAGATAGTACACACAATTATCAATATTATGGGATATGTAAATGCGATCATATAGCTGGTATCTATGTAGTTGTTGCATACGAGCAGATTGTCTTCCATCGTAGGATAGTGATGCATCGCTCTAGCAGGATCGATAATCATCCAAACTATGTTAATTAAGATTTGCACGGAGATCAATCCGGAACAGATAATAAGTTGTGATCGTGGTGATATGAAGGACGGCCTCTTTGCACTCCCGGCGTTGAAGATTCTTGAGATCCGATTGGTCTTCGTTAACAAAGCCGCGTATACTACCGTGAAGCAAAAGCCTGCGGCGAATCTGTCAGCAGAGACGAAATTATATCTCCGTTTTTCTTAACAAAAAGTTCAATTAAGAATTATTCAATTAAGAAAAGTTGCTTCCTATATACAATTCGTACTTCTGGTAGTGATTTTGGTTTGATATACAAAGAGATACGATTATCTTTACTTTTTCATCACGTTATTTTTCTCTAAACTTTTACCTACGTTTCCGCTATGATATTGTTTTAAGGGAAATTTTTTATACTCTCACTACCATGATAAATTGCATTAAGAAGAAAGTAGAAAAATAAGTTGGAGAGTTATTAGATTCGTGAACCATGTAACAACTAGTAAAACTGCCACTCTTACTTGGGCAGCATTGATCGTACACGAGAAATGTAATTTACGGAGTAACTGTAACAGTCTGGCAGGAACAAAGAGATTAATCCTGTCGTGTCGGAACTTGTGGAATACACCCGAAAAGATTTATAGGTTTTTTTTTTACCTTTGAATACCGCAGACAATGTGCGTGGGCTTGAATATCAGAGTGAATGTGACGAGGTAACAGAGCAGAATTCCCGAGAGAAGAACATAAGATAGTTCTCGTCCAGACGCGCGTACAACAGGCGTATCATTGTGTTTGAGGAAAACTCCGCAGACAAATAATGTCACCTGTTTTTTTTTGCATAAAACGTATACGCACAAATCATGTAAATGGCTATGGCATAAAATATATAATACGATTATTGCAATTTGAGATACAATTGAGATATATATAGGATTTTAAATCTTTCAATTTTAGGAGATTAATTTGGCGAAAAATACGAGAGATACTTACCAACATCCCCGTGGCAGAAAAAGACATTGCACCTATTGCCCAACCACTTTCTGGACGTAGGAATTCCTCTGGAACTTCCCGGCATATCGAATGTGTTTCATCCGGCAGCGTACCTCGTTCACACTGCATACACTGCGTCTCATCTTCAGAATGCCGTATCTATGTGAGTAACAGAGTAAAATTCTTTTTTTCTGAAGAATAGAATATAAAACGGTTGGATTCGATATTCTTATGTAATATAATTCTGTTCGCAAATTCACATCATTTATATATAATTCAGTTAACATTCTTTTTCATCAGTTTTTCGCAATAACGTTTGGGTTCCAATCTTTCTTCTTTTTCCGAGAAACATGATTATTTTATCGAGTTCAAGTATTATTCGTTATTCTTTGTTAAAGAATCTTATTATTTTTTCCCATATTACGTTGCAAAACGATATGAGTGCCGCATGAGTACTTTGAAAAATATTTAAAAAAGATAGAAGTATAAAACATAAAAATAAAATTATTTGGACACACTATAAAGAAGTTGCATAAATATCTTTTATCTTCGTTTGACATGTATTTAACGTGTAATGAAAATTTTAGCGGATAAAGTCAGTATATGATTCTTTTCAAATCTGTTATCTCGTGAGTTATTAACTACTCGGGATATTGTACTTGTATTCTCTAAAAATGAAGAAATCTAATATTAAATCAGATCAGGCGCTTAATTATCTAAACACGTTACCTGATATTGAGTACAATTAAAGCAATGCCAGCAGCATCTTTCACCCTCGACGTATTTCTTTGCCTGACCGACTTCGCAAGGCAAGGAACATACGCTTTCGGGTGGCTGAGGATGTCCAAGCTTAAATTGGATTTCTAAAACAAATACATATACGACAACAATGTAGAAACTATAGAACGTACTGTATTTAATAGGATGTTGTAGAATAGAACGGACACGTTCAAGCGTGATAGAGACGTGTCTCATAACATGAAAATGTACGAGTTTAC
Source organism: Acromyrmex echinatior (assembly GCF_024713525.1). Classification (NCBI taxonomy): domain Eukaryota; kingdom Metazoa; phylum Arthropoda; class Insecta; order Hymenoptera; family Formicidae; genus Acromyrmex; species Acromyrmex echinatior. Next base: position 9,080,677 of record NC_141856.1, read on the forward strand.
CCGACATGTTCAGTCGCAGTTCGCCTTCCAAGTATTTGCCAACGCGAATCCACTTGTACTTGCCCGCTTCGGTTTGCTTGAAATGTATGATGTTGTACCGTGCTGGTCCATCTCCGTCCTTGTCGAATTTGAATTTGTCTCCGCTTAGACCTTAAACGTAGTCGTTCGATCGCCTATGAGTATCATGAAAACTTGATCGAGACATATAAGTAGCTAATCACGATAATAGTGGGAACATCCTATCATCTTTTTCATTAATATTATTCTATGCGAAAGCATCAAAAAGATAAACATGTATCGATTTGCGATATAAATTCCAATTATTCATACCAGATATATTCGCCCTTTAAAATTTCCTCCAAGAAAACGTTTTGTCAGCTTACCCTCGAAATCCACATGGCGCAGGTACTGCAAAAGTAGCGTTCCGTTAATCGGTTTCATTTCATCGCACAATCCCGCTTTTCCGTGGCAAAGATCGGTGTGCATATCTCTGAAAAGGGAAAGAATAGTATCTTTTTCTTACAATTTTGTAGTATACATACAATTTTTTAAAACTGATCTAATCTGTCAGAAAAGATTCCAATTACCGAAAAGCGTAAGCGAATGCCATTACTGCATCGGAAACAAATTGCAGTTGGTCTTCGAATTCCGTATTTTGTTTGGTAAGACGTTCCTTCGTTGTGCAATTTTTCGTGTAATTTACGTTATATGGCGTCCGAGGCGCGTTTGGATATTGACATTTAAAATGGTCTTCCCAAAATTCTGAAATCAACATAAGAACTTAGTTTTTTTTTTATTCCAACATGTGATAATTCGATTCTGAACGACTTATGCTCGGTTTCATCAATGTAAGATTAACTTTAGATTGAAATTTCCGGTTCAATTTACTCTTTATCTTTTTGTAAGAATTATCCTTTTTCTAAGAATTTGAAAAGAATAAAGAATTATCTTTTTTTTAAAAATTGAGAAAAAAGAATAACTTAAAAATAATCTTACTTTGAGAGGTGGAACCAGGTCTTAAGAAATCAACGTACAGTGTACAAAACGAGAATGTAATTTCAAGTAAATATTATATGCGCGCGCGTAAAACTCTCTTATTTTAACGAGAAGAGAATTGCAATATGTAAAAATACATAAGGATATATCATAAGCAGAATATTTCGATCATTTCGTTCAGCAGCTAATAATAATGAATACATTATCCACAATATATGAGAACGTTAAATATCGATTTATTTAAAGCACATAATAAACAAAGTACCAGCCGACTATTGTGTCGTTTATTTTTATTGTTTTGGAAAACAATTAAAATCGTGTCGCACTCATATGCGCAGTTATACATATAAAATTATCCGTTTAAAAAATAACTGAGCTTTTTAAAATAAAAAGAACCGTAGCACTTTTTGATGTGTATATATTTTGCATTTAAAAAATATATTTATATAATTTACATTCGCTGTTAAAATTTTATGACATTCAGATGAATAGATACTAAGTTATGACGATTTAAGCGACAGTTTTATTAGTTTTCGAAAAATGAGTTACGAACAAAGAGCTAACATTATTTCAAACTTGATAAAACTTTTATCGAAATGTCTCAATTGATAAAAATTGTGTATGAGGATGATTGTCTATTCTGTACACAAGTTTATGAGTTGAACATTTTGAGTGTAGTCAGAAAGATATTGACATTATAAATGATGACAATCGATCTTGCGAGATCAGCGATTTCCGTAAAAAATATTGAAAAAGTGAAACTAGCCATCATAAACCAATCAAAATTTTTTATGAGATTATTGGAACAGGAATTAGGCATCTGTATAAAGATAGTATCTTCAGTGCATTTAATTCGAATATCAGACAATTGGTTTCTTTTGCATGACAATGACCATCTTATCGTATTGTTTCAGTTAGTTCATTTTTAGCAAAAAACCATGTTATGTTAAACCATTCACTATACTCACTCAACATAGCTTTGATTTCCCGATATGACTATTTTCAAAACTCAAAACACCGATGAAAGGATGTCGCTATAATAACATTTCCAGTATTCAAACAATGTGACGAGCATTTTCAATAGCATCACAAAAATAATTTTTAAAAGTAATTTTATGATTTGATTGAGCGTTCAAATCGTTCTCAGTCAGAAAAGATTGACCGATCAACGTCGAATCAATGCTGATTCACCGTCGATTGATGTCGACTGACCAATCATTTCTGGCTTGGCTGTATTACTTCTAAAAGAATGTATTTTGAATAAAATCAAATAATTCAAATTTAACGTGATCAGCCTACTGACTTAGCTGTTGATTGCATATCGAAAAAAATGGGATATGACTTCCAACAGTTCCATCCTACAAGATGAATTTCTTGCGATACGTCTAGTATTTAAATTCGATTTATTTTAAATTTAAGTACTAGACGTATCGCAAATCTTCTTATAAACAGATTTTTGATACGCCTATGGGCTCTCCGCTATTCCTGATTGTGCCGAATCTGGTTTTAGAAGATTTAAAATTGAGAGCATTGAATCTAATACCGGTACATTTGTCCTATCTACGATACGTTGATGACATTTTTTTGTCTGCGCCGCTTGACTCTTTTAACGATATACTAAGAATTTTCAATTCGTTACACGAGCGATTGCAGTTCACAATGAAAGTTGGTGAGAACAATAGTTTAAATTTTCTTGATGTTAGATATTTGAATTTTTATTCTCACCACTCTTTATCACATAAAAGGGGAGTGGTTTATGGCATGATGGACAAAATAATTCTCTTATTTGATCTGTCCTTCCACAGAAAAAATTTCATAGAAGCCATTAATATTCTCATTAATAATTGTTATCCTTTAACCTTCATATTCTCGACAATTAAGTATGGGCCTAACTGTTTTTTTTTTAAAGAAAGCGAAACAACAAGTTAAACAAGGATAAATATTATTTTAAAAAAATAATTTATGTTTCCTTTCATAAAGAACATCTCAGAGAAATTTTCATCTATTACAAGAAAATGTAATATTAAGATTGGTTTTTTCAATTCCTAATACGTTAAAAAGTTTCTTCAAAAAACTCAATGGATACTTATGTCTCATAACGATGTTGTATATTTTCTTGTTAAGATTGTGACGCCACATACGTTGGCCAAACTAAACGACAGCTACAAACACGGGTTGAAGAGCAATAATCATCATTTTGACTGGAAAAGAATTCAGATTCTGAATAACGAGAAACATTACAATAAAAAGACTAATTTCTAAGACGATCCATACAATTAAACAAACAAAAAAAAACGAATTAAGCAAAATGACACCGAATTTCTTTCAGAAGTCTATTTCTATTAGAGATGTATTATTCCAGCAATTGAATCAGACAATATTTTCCCCTTTCCTAATTGGATCACCCCTTCTTTGATTTTATTTTGTTTTGTCTTGTACCATTCCTTTATGTCATTCCGACTGTGTCCAACAATCTGTCAACATTTAATTGTTCTTCCTGTCGATCTAGCAATTTTTCACATTTCTAAGATAAGAACAATGGGTTTCAGTATTTTTTCATTCATTAATCTATCGCTTACCTTAACTTACAGTCTATATTACCATAAAGGTAAAGAAATTTTATTCTACTTGTTATGGATTATCATTCCGATTTCTTACGAAGAATCACGACAATTTTATTGTAATCTAACTACACTTAACTGACGAATGAAGACAAGAACGTTATATATGAATTTATATATTTATCATTTAATCATTAAAGATGATTCTGTGAAAACCGAAACGTTTGGAAGTTTGTATGTAATGTAAAGTTTGAATAACATAATCTGTTTTACACCAACAACATGCTAGGCTTATTGCCTTGTACAGATATTCTATTTGAAATTAATATTAATTCATTGAGCCTTTAGAAATTTGATTAAAATTAAATAATTAAAAAAACTCAGAATTTAGTTGTTTCTTTTATTTAAAAAAATTAGACATTTTTAGACGAATTGTGTAACTGCCAAGAACTTTCTTTGGCATAAGCGACACAATAGTCGACTTTGTCTACCTTGTACTTTTACTCTTAGCAAGATTATGTTTGCGTACCAAAAGTTCATCAGAATATATTGACAATAAAGAGACTTCTTACTAACAACCACAACTGTATATGCGAATGCATATCTACGTGCATATGCAAATTACGATTGCCGTGCAAACTAGAATTTGCTAAGTTTTGCTCTTATCGTAGATTCAGCATCCTTTAGCACTCTCTTACCGACAAACCAGGGATTTCTGCGATTGTTCTCAACGGTCAAGTTGAGGAAATACTCTTCGAAACCCTTAACGGGATTCGCCTGAGGTTGGACCGATAGAGTGCCCTCGACTTCCGGCTCGTTACCGTTACTCACTAATCCTCTTGCACTCCAGCCGTCGCTTCCAATCCAAGAAAAAACCCCGGTCGCTTTACGACGCCTGACCGCCCTCATGACCCCGGCGACTTCTTGATCGGAACCGAAGATAATGCAACCTACGATACAAGTTGAGAGGCGCCTGTAAAGTTACGCACGGCACAGCGCTTTTTCACACTTATATATCGCGATAAAAGAATCTTCACCATCCGATTTTATTTTATCACCTACCAGCATTATAAAAATTCGTTTTCCCCAAATGAGAAGGGTTCCAGCTTTCATTGAAAAAGTGCCGATGAAACGTTTTACTTTATGTCACGATCGGTGATTCCCGTGGGAATCGAGATTATACAAGCAGAAATCGATGAGGGTACGTAAAAGGGAGCATAAGGTCGACCTTACAAAGTCGAGAATGGTTATATAAAAGGGTCTGCGAAGAAATTCTACATAAAATAGATGTTTATCGCAAGATACTTTTTCCTTCGGAGTATAGGAGATATGAAGTATAGTAGATCTCAAACAATAAAATATATTCTTTGCCAACGTCGTATATGCCTTTCTTAGATAAAATTGGGTACTTTAAATTTGAATCGCTGTGAATCAAAGAGATGAAAATATCCTTTTGAGAAAAATTTTATGGATGTTTATCTTTTCTCTACAATCGTACATTTTAATAACTAATAAGATTGTTGAGAAGAATGTACTTAAAAAATACTTACTTAGTAAATTAATTTTATTTATTAGTCATAATGAAAATATATATATATATATATATATATATATAAATTGAGCGTGAAAAATTTTGCATATTATCCTATTAAAAAGTGTAATTACTTCCGTTACCGTAATAAATATTGTATACCCAGTTTGCTGCTTATGGAATTTTCCGGTTTCTGTACATTTTCCTTTCTCTCTCTCTCTCTCTCTCTCTCTCTCTCTCTCTCTCTCTCTCTCTCTCTTTCAATATATCTCTCTTGACCTAATATCTTGTACAGAGAAAGAAGTATTCTTGGACAAGTATATTAACGAACCGTTTAATCTCCCTTCCTCTCTCTCTCCTCTTTCTCTCTCTCTCTCTTTCTTTCAATTTTAGCTCTTTAAAAAATATTTCCTCTCTTCAGAAGCGAATTATTTATAAAAAATGTTAGCTGAAAATTTGTCCAAGTATAAAATATTCTAAAAGTCATCGCCTCTGGAGAGATCTTAAGGTTCAGGACTATGTTAAATAGATTACATAGATAAAATATTTAAGACTGCAAAGAAAGCACGCATTACTCATCAGACAAAGTCGCAAAATTCTTATATTCTTGAAACAAGATTACGTTCTAACTTGAATAGAGAACATTATTAATTATACTTCTTTTTGATCCCTATATACGGATATATAAAAAGAATTATATAACAACAGTATAATTTTTATATTTACGCCTTACAGTCGTTTTCACTTTTTTCGATTTCTTATTTTGCTTTAGCGGGATAATTATCCGCACATTTCTCTGTCATCTCACGTTTGATTTCTTTTAAAGTTTACAAGTTATATGTATATATCGGAAGACTCTGATATTTCATTATCGACATGTGTAAATATACGGTTCGATTTTATTTATCTTATTTCTCATGTGTAACACATAAGATAATATTTAAATAAGCTCATTACAAAACTGATATCGTAATTTGATCGTAATCTGATCGCAATTCTCTCTTCATGTGTTATTTTACTTTATATCGGAAATCTATACTGATAATTGAGGTAGCACGTTCCGTCAGTTGAAATGAAATACAAATATTAATGTCACCTTTTCTGGCTTTGAAGACAACATCATTTAACATAAAATACATATTATATTAAAAGAGATGATTTAATTTTTCCCACGTGCATTCTACGTGCAAATAGTTTATTCTTTCGTGAATAGATCGATCGAAGACACGCGCGTGTACAAATATTCAATTAAAACTGTAATGTATCCGTGTTTGTTTAATTTGCGAAAAAAGTCGAAGATTTAATATTCGCTCGTCTCACTTGGAAAATTCGAAGTAGAAGTAGAAGAATGTAGGCGAGTTCTGGAGATTTTCAATAAGGTTCGAATTGTATCCGACACAGTAGTGTCTGGAATGAGTCGCGTTTCCATTTCGATAATGAGTCCATTTCGTCAATCTGAAGCGGATCGAATAAAATTGAAGTCTTTGTTGTAGTCACCATCGATACGATACTGTTTCGTAATTGTATCTTTCCCGTGTTCGAAAATTCGTTTGCGTTTTAAGATAATTTACTTCCACTAGAAGAGTGGTGTATCGTGTGAATGGACAGACTATTGAAATGAGAATGCGACAATAATTTAAATATAAATCCTTTTTAATGACATTTATTCCATCCAAGAGCGGATTATCGAAGAAACGTCGGCTAAGATTTCACGGCTTATTCACAAAGTTGATATATATCAGATTTATAATTTAAGAGAGAAAAGAGTGAGAAAGGATGAGAGGAAATTTATCGTGTATGTTGGATTAACAAGAGCGTCAAAAATTATTACATGTGATATTATAGAGGAAAGTCATCGATACAGATATACCACTTTGTTTTTAGATAATATTTTTTAAACAAAAGGTAAAAATAAAACTTTAAAAATATAAGTACAAATTAGTACAAAAGAGTGTCTTCTGTCAAATAGCATAAGAGTTTTTATAATACTGTTTGCAATTTTGCAATAATTAATTTTTTCGTAACATAAGCAAAAATGAGCGCCTGACAAAATGAGCTTTAAAACTGATATACAGTAGGCAGTAATGCTACACATTCCTATTTTTTTTCTTTTACAGGAATTATCTGTATAAAGTACCTACAAATGAATGTGTATAAGATTTTCCAGAATCTTTTTACTTCGTTATAAAACATGAATTTATTGAATTATATATTACATATTTACTTTATGCTATTTTGCAAGACGCAAATATGTAACGCGATAATTTTTTGAGAGTTTCTATATATTTCTATATATGCACAATTGTCTTCAGCTCCAATAGAGCTATTTGACACTATAAAGCAACATTATAAAGATTAAGTTAACTCATGGCCTATTTTACACATAGGTGTGGCGGTTTACACTGCACCCCAATTTTTAATTTAAAATCGTATTATGAAAAAACTATAAAAAAAAATAAATAAAAATGATTTAGGAAATTACAAGCATTTAAAACAACGTAATATTATCAATAATATAGTCACTATTATTTAAACTATGTAATTTGCAAAAGAAAAAGTAAGAATTTTATTTTCGCATTCGTAAAATTCGTTTTTAGCTAATTTGATATAGAAACAAATAAATATACGAATTATGAGTTTGTACTTCTTTAATTAATTAAACAGATCATGATTTTATTAGCATCAATAAAGTTAGCAATAGTTAGTTTATGAGAAATAAAGGGATGTCATTCTTTTAAGATTTATGTCAATATCAGCGACTTTCCTCTAATATAATAAGTAATAATTGTACATTGTTTTATTAATAAGAAAAATTAATGAAAAAGAAACGTTTTTTGCTTTTTACAGTTTGCTTTATAAGTAAAATTTGTTCGGTTTATCAAATCTTTATTTTACCTCTTGCTCGCGATTTTGTCAGCAACTTTGAAACTATTTCATCGTAGGCAACCTCCTCGGCGACTCCGGAGTCCTTTACCAACTTTTCTTTGATGGCGATACATATGTTATATTTCCCTAGTAGTTCCTCAAGTTCCTCGAAAGCCTGCAACATAGAGAGATAGAAAGGGATGCATTTTCTCGAAGACGTTTCTAACAATGCATCGTATCTAATGCGGGCTCATTCGTGGCCTTCATCGAGCAATGCACGTAGTGCATTGAGGTCTTTTAGAAGAAAGATGGGCGTAGCAAAGAATGAATAGAAGAGCGGGAAGGAAATGCACCTTAATGGAAAAATATAGACTTAAATGGAACACCTAGTAAAGTAAAAAAAACTCTTTTTTTTTTTACTAAGTTGTATAAAGAAATCATGATTTAAATAACAGGGCTCGCTGCATTGAATCTTAAAGATATTATGGACACGAATTACTGCAAATGTTAAATTGTTTCTGTCTCATGTTCGGAAACAGCGTTTTTATAGTAAAAGTTTTCGTCACAAAATCAAATTTTGAAATATTTTAAATAATATAATATTAAAATATTTTAATATTATATTTTATTGAAATATTTTAAATAATACAATTTTGAAATATTAAAAAAAAACAGATTTTATACCAACTTTTTATATTTTTATACTTTAGAAATGAACATATAAACATTTCCATTATTTCATTTGCGTAACGATTACCGCACGGACTCCTACTTCCCCTTACATTTTATATTTATATTTTAAATAATATTTATCAAAATTAAACTTCAGACATTAGACGTTAATCGATATTTTAATATGAAAATGTTAGTCACGATCTTCTTATACTGTAGAAATTTTTGTCTTTCTTTTTATTCTGTAGAAATATTTGTCTTTTGATAGATATATAATAATAGAACGTCACTTCTGACTGACAAATGGTGAGATTTAGTCAAATTTACATCATTGAGATTGTTTCATTTTATTGATTACGAAATGAATTACGCAATTGAAATTCCGTGGTGAGATTCGATGGTGAGGTAGAAAAACTCTGTTACTTTGTCAAACAAATGGATATTCGTAATAAAAATCCCTATTTGTTCCGTGCTTTTGGCTTTCGACCGCTCGTTGAAAAATGTTCTCTTCGTGCTACGAAATCATATATATGTATGTATATATATGTTCTCGTATCGATCCATTCCTCCTAGACCGGTCCTCTCTGTGCACATTTTTCGTATGCGATTCGTATGTCGCGCAGAGATCGCTGATTTCCAATCCCATCGCGAATGGTATTATCGATTGGTCGTGTCATACAGAAAAACGTAGTTACGTACGAATATGGTTTCCCTCTTTTCCCGTATTTTTAACTATTCCCTAAGGTTTCACATGATAATAAATTTTACAACAATAAAAGTTCCATGTTTTCCATGCACCGCAAGTGACTTGACTCTATTACTATAAAATTTTAGTAACTGAGCAGTTGGATCTAATTGCTCAATTGTTAAAATTACATTGAACCATTTCTTCATTGCCATTAACGTTTTTAATATCTTGTATCAAATATAACAAAAGGTGCATTTGAGCTGAGTCTCGATATCCAGTATGCATTATTCTCCAGTCAACATATAGATCATTGTTCCACGAGTTCAATAAATTAGCAGTTAAATACCTAGCTAGAGGGTGGTTTCAAATTCCTACGTAGGTACATATTATATATTCAAAGCGCGATTCTTCCTTTATTATTATAAGACGCTGTTGTGTGCTATAATGATTCTTGTTTTGACTCCCGAACGAGAATTGAATATTTAATATTTATTTGATAATTTGATATTTATATATAAACGCCATATCTTTAGTAATAGATCTGAGTAATATTAGATTAGTGATATGAAATGAAGAATAGTCTAATCTTTATTACTAAACATTTATTTATTGTCTGCATTTGTCTGTATAACATTTTGTAAGATAATATTTTGTATTATGTAAGAGAATTTAAAATTATTTATGTTGAGAAATCTTTATTCGTAAACAGCTTTGTCTCTGTCACATTTACTTAATGAATTTCACAGCAGGATTTTCTTGCCTTTAAAACAATATAAATAAAAAGTAGTAAGAAATAACGTGATAAGCGAGAAATATGGTTGATTTTTTAAAATACGCAAGAATTTAAATATTTTACATTATATATGAAGGATATATTCCATAATTTTAGAGCAAAGGAAGAAATCATGGAAAAGTAAGTGCGATATCTCGAGGGGATAGAGGAGGAAAGTTTAGGGATAGGCTATATGGATTTTTCAAAGTTCTTAAATATTTATCAGGCTAAAAGATCTTTTGAAGCTTTCCAGCTATCTTTATTTTTCATACACATTTACAGTTATTAGATTTTATGGATTTTGCATGTTATGTATTTTGTCACCTTTTGCAAAGCATCATGAATAGCATGAATGTGAACAAAGTGATTAAAAAATCATATTTTCCGTAAAAAATCTGTAATACTTTTCTCGTTATTTAAAAAAAGTATATAAAGTTTATCGTTCAGATAAGCAAATATTTTGCAAATAAATACTTTCTGTAATTAAATGTTTTATAGATATATATCGAGGTTTTATTTTCTTTGTTACTTTTATTTCAATTTATTAACAATGAATGCTGTATTTTATTGCTCGCGTGCGAATGTATTTTCGAACTAATTTACGATTATTTTAATGCGCAAAAATGAAACTGTTTTTGGCTCTTTAGCTTCCACGAAGCCATACGTCCGGCACTCAAGTAACTTCCACCTAATCTCCGGCATGCCGATAATGTGGACCACGCAAGATCGATCGTTATGTAGTCCGCGTATTTCGCAAGGAATCTAATTATTGGTATGAACGTAATGCCTCGTTTTTCCCTCGTCTCTCGCTCGGAAAGCAGAATATTGTGGTGTAAATTCTATCAAGTGCATGCGACTTGACACGTACGGAGCGACGTATATGATAGGCAGTAATGAAATTCTGATCGGTTGGGTAACAGGGGTGGCCTTTTCTTTTGATCATGTCGCTAGCTATTGCGGCCTTACGAGAGGTAATAGATCGAAATGCTATTTCTCTGTACCATCAAAATGTGGCTGCGTGTTAACTGCGCCGTTCATACATGTCGCCTATGTATGCTCGCGAAATATTAATTTAATGTGGGCACATCCATCATTGAATTTTGCTCGCAAATGCGATGATTGTGTGATTAATGCTATGGCCATGCGAATTTGACGTTTAGAATTATCAGCTGTAACGATATATGATTGCATTCTTGAATAATTTCTCTTGCGTATTTTAAAACAGAATTTTTTTTTCACCTATACTCAATTAATACATTGTAATTTGTCCCCAATTAAGATATTAATTGAAATAATCGATATTATCTTAATAATTGGAAATTGAAAAAATATTATGCGAATAACTAGATACGAAGGATGAGATTTATGGTTTAAATCACGTCACGTATCTATACGCATTATATGCGCATATTCACGTATGTATATGTATGCTTATATACAACAAAATCAATTTTTTGCTCATAAATATTAATGTTTCGCATCAAATTATTAGATCCGTCTTACTTTTTTTACGTGATACGTAATTCTAGTATAATCATATACCTGCGTAATAATTGTAATATTATAAGCGTCATAAATGTTTATAATCAATTATATTACAGCATATTAATTATAATTATATTTATTTAATATTTTTACTTTCACAATATTAAATCTTTAAATGAGGATTGAAATTTATCTTCATTTTATGTTTTTTTTTTTAATTTATATATCCCAAGATAGATAAAGTTGCATGATTTTAATAAATAAAGAAACTAAATTGTTATATCTTTTATCACATTTAATTTAATTTCTGTGACTTACTAAAAAATACTATATAAGAAAAAAATTTAATTTATTAAAGTCGCATAATTTCATTTTTTTCGACATGTAAAGTTTGGTAAAAGGCCAAAGATAATAGATTAATTTACATAAATGCAATATTAATCAATACAAACTAACTTTATTCATAAAATAGATGCTAGATTTTAATACAGTTCGTGATAACAGCTCGTTTATCAACATAATTTGAAATGCAAGGAACAGAATATATTCGGAATATATTGTATATGGTGCGAGACTAAATATATATGTGTATATATTGGAATTCAAGCAGTACAAAAGAAATCTCTCATTATAATAAAAGGTATTCATAATGAAATCACACACACACACACATACACAATGATTTATAACGCTAATTTCCTATCGTTTTAATTCAATTGTATTTTAAGCGACTAAATCGCGCGGAATATCTGTGTCATTCATCACGCTTACTGGATATAATTCGTTAATCACGAGAAAATTAATCAATCGCGCGAGATAATCGCTAAATGAGATAGGGAGAGCGATCGTTATATGTCTTGAGATGAAACGCGACAAGCGGAATGATTTATCCGCTTGCTTCAATGTTAGTATACGAATTGTGAACCGGCGACTTAGGTAAACAAATGTTTAGTTGGACGTTTGTTTTCGTGACGATGCAGCATCGAGATGCATATAGCGCGCTAGTTTACACAAAGTCGCCGCGCTACCACTCACATGTCGATCAAAGGTTCCACTTGATACTTATGATATTCATAAAATCATTTTTATCTTTGTTATTTATCTTTGTTTATTATTGTTATATAAATGTTAAACGAGAACAAATAGTGCTCGCAGGCATTGTGGCTGTCAAACGGAACACATCCCGAGTATAAGTATATAAGATTGTAGTACAGATCAGCACAGATCGCTTCTAGAGCTCTAGAAAACAGAGATTAAGCGAATTAGGCTGAGTTACTTCCGTCATTTTTTTTTCAAAGAATACTATTATTGGCGTAGTATCTCATTACCACATGCTACACTAGCCTATGCGTGTGAATACAATGTAAAAAAAAGACGTCGTGATCACGTATTAGCTGTTTAAATCATGTATTTTAGACAATTAATCAGATCCATCAATGTCCTCTCAATGTCGCATCTCTATTTTCTAGGTCTCTAATCGCTTCGTGTCACATCAGTCGCATGGTGTTATATTATTTTTCGAGAAGCAATCATGTATGTGCTATCTGATACATTTAGCGATTGATCATCTCGTTTGATTAATTTGCGCGATTAATGAATCGCTAATGTGTCGAATGAATGATATCCTTTTCCATTACGATGGAATATTTTACAGAACTTTGAAATGCTCTTTGAATCGGGAAAACTACGAATGAACGTTAGAAGCCATAGTTCCATTATCGTACACGGGCGATAATGATTTCTTTAGCTTGAATTCGAATCGATCGTTCACGCTATTATGCTTTCTGTCGATCAACCGTAATTTGCTCACTCTCGGAATTGAGCGCGGAGTAATGCACAAATTGCCGATCGAGTAGAGCGATTCAAATAACGGAAGGCCGTGATATTTTACGTTCATTTAATACATACATCGTGGAATTTATACATATACGGAAGTATATCGCATTTAATAATATTGAACTTTGATTATATTCTCTCGGATGATCAGTTACACATTTCTCAACTGTCAACTCCATTGATTCGCATCAAGGCAATTACATTGTAATGCTGTTGCAATGTTGCTAGAATATTTCAAAATGTTTCTTGCTTACTGGGACGTTTTATTGTTTTTTAATGTAACCTTAAAGGATGAGGAGACTCTAAATCGAGTAAAGCCTATTCTACAATTGCGTAAGCGTATAGTTGTAAGTGGTTGTAGTTGTAAGAATTGATCAATCACAGTCGAATATTCTTCTCGTATTCAACAGTAATTGATCAATTCTTACAACTACAACCATTTACAACTACGTTTATGTAATTGTAGAATGGGCTTAATATCGTGATATATGTGGTTAATTAGTGAATACGGTCGTTATTTACGTTATTAACTTCATATCTAATCGCATATTTGAGTATTTACGATCGTAGAAGAAATTTAATATTCATAAATTGATGATTTATTAATGTGTATATTTAAAATTTATTGGATCAAAATCACGTTAACAATCGGTAAAGCCATATAACGAGCATTAATTTTATAGAATATCATATTCCATGAATGTTTTTCATAACTCATTTAACTCACACATACATCTACATTTCCTCGTGTCGTTTAAATTCTAATATGCAAAAATAATTTCGAGGTTGTATTGCTATTTAACATGTGGGAAGTGGTATCTGCAAAAGTGCAGATAGACAGAGTTCTCCCGGCGATAATAGGCCTGTTCTTTTTAGCTGAATTTCTTGCACAATTCATCTTTTTTTTTTCTCTTCGATGTGAAAAGAAAAGAAAGAAAGATGAACCGCATAAGAATTTTAGCTAAAAAAACACAGACCTAATTGCTTCTGACGAATGAAGTTAGCTGCGCGATTATAAATTCTTCGCCATGTTAGATTCAATCGTTGCATAAACATTTTGCTCTGGTCTGGCCGTAAGTACTGACCTCCCAAATCTGTTGGAAGTAAGAACTAATAACTGAAGAAGAAGTTGCGTGATGTTGCGTCTACTTACGAAACCTCACGGCGTCATCGGTGTCATGTGAATCGTAATGTCATTCATACAGATTGCGTTATTTTTCCGTCGCCGTATAATACAGTTCGCGTCGCATCGTAAGATTAATATCGGGAGTGCCATGTAAAGTGTCGCGATCATAACTGCTAATATTTTCGCGAGTGAACGTCGCAGTAAGTGAACATCACGAAGAAGCGACAATGGAAGGCGCAAAAGGAGCCTGGAAGGCATCGGGCGACGGAGCAAACCCGTGGGGTGAGTAATTGTTATTCATTTATTATACGCAGATTTCGCCACTTTTTCAGACACATCTTGATTCGCCCATTACGTGATATCCATTATTCGACCGTATAATACGACACTGGAGATTTACACCGGCGCAATTCTTCGCCAAGTTCGATAGTTAACGTTGCAAGAATTACGAAAAGAGATATTATGCTGCGAACGTCGCGTCTCACTTATTGTACGGTCGGAATATCGTTCACAATTTTTCACGGATTAATTATGCGAACGAGTTAATGGAAATATGCGGTAGCTAGCAACGATCGTCGGTCGCGAACATTTCTTCATTTTTGCATTAGCATTTGCAAATCAGATACCTGTTAAAAAAACGATTGAAAAATTTAACGGATGCAGTAATTACTTTTTGAAGTATTGATTATTTTGAACACTGCTTTAAAGTATTTATACTTTACAGATCGACGCAGTGTTACAATTCCGCTGCTACGCATTGATTGAGTTTTTATTTTAATTTTGAAGCAACGGTGAAAATTATGTTACAAATGTAAATAAAATGCATGAAAAATGAGAATAAAAATAGAGAATATAAAAAAAATCACGAAGAATTTTTTTCCTAATTATTAACAATCATTATAACTAAATTTTTGTTTAAATTGATAATAAATATATCTAATATTTTATATCACTTAATATTATGAAATATCTGAATGTATTATTTATTTAGGAAACATTTTTTTAAATAAGTAAAATTGTTACTTCATTTGATGTGCAGATGTCTTCTTTATTTAAAAATTTTGAGAACTCTTGATCGTTTCGACTCTCTTTGGAGTTTTCTTCAGCAATATTCTTATTTTATATTTGATTTCGTGATTGATCAAGATAGAGTCACTCTAGGTTGCCAAAACTGAGAATGATTCTACCTTCTTGACTGACCGCGAAATCAAGTATAGAATAAAAATATTGCTGAAGAAAACTCCAAAGGTCGAAATGTTCAAGAGTCTTCACGATTTTTAAATAAAAAAGATATTTGTACATCAAATGGGGTAACAATTTTACTTGTTTAAAAAAAATTTTGGCGCATCTCCTTCCGTGCTGACCTTTAGTAGCCTAGATTATTTTTATTTTTGTTATTTTAAAAAGAAAATCCTTGGTAAACACATTTATTTCCTTGTATTATTTATTCTTATAATTATTACAAAAGAATTACAAAATTTAAGTGTCAAAAATAAGACAAATAAACGTATTTTATAATTTATTACCTTGAAATAGATGGGCTGAAATACAAAGCCTAGAAAATATTTTTAATATTTATAATTATCTGTTAATTTTTTATCATGTGCAAATACAAAAACGCATATGTATTAAAATTATAAAGGAGATATTCCAAAAAAGGAGATGTCTCATTATTTTTAGCATTTCTTTTTAACTTATTCAGCTATGATAAAAATATAAAAAAGAATTAAAACAAAAAAAAATAAATGTATTTCTCGATGGATTTTCGTGTTAGTTTTCTAGATTGCAGACAAATGTCAAGACGGAATCTGTTACAGTAATAATGAAGAATGATACATACATGTATGTTTTATGTATAATGTGTACACATGGGAAAATATATTTTGCAGTAACGTGTCGTAGCGAAGACATTTATGCATTTTTCATGACATGAATGCAACTGATTGAGGATGGCGTTTCCTCGCTTTTATGTTAAAAGCGTAGGATCGTCAATTATCGTTTCTTCATTTAATAAAAGCATGACTTTGATATATTTCTCAATTACGTATTTATTAAGCGCGTTAGCTTTTAAATCGAAAATGAATAAAACACTAGGCATCCTATGAGTCTGTTTAAATTAATTCGACATTTATCGTTATTATATGTATAGTCACAAACGTTTCCTTTTTTAATTATATTTTTCTGTGAATATATAATACATTTAAATCTTTTATTATAAACGACTTTCTCTTTCCTTTCTGTTATTTTTGTTCCAACTTTTATCACATAATTTACATGTTTTTTCCTCACATAGGATAATTTATCGGAAATCAGCATAACGCTAATTACTAAAAATAGAAACGTTTATTTGATATAATTAAATCTGGCTTTTGAAATATTTTCTCTATAGAGTTGCAAATTGCTTATATTATGCGATTTCCATGAAAGCATATTATTGTAAAAAGCATATTTGTGCTATCTATCTTTACATTATCTTTACATTATACAAAACAATTCGATGCAAAAAGCTAGCCGGGTATAGGTAGTAATAATTTCTAATGAGAATCAGGATGTCAAATTATTACATCCGTCGTATTTATGATTTTCAATATCCTGCAATCGGTAATTATAAATTGCTCCTGTTTTATATGCTGCATAAAGTTGTACGAGAGAGTTATATGAGTATCACTATCGCGGTAGTTGAGTACGTAATGAGTAACATGATAATTGCAAGTTCACTGAGAGAAAAATATACTAATTGTAAATATTAACAAATATTTGTTTGAATAAGTAGAGGAATATTTATTAAATGAGAACATATATTTATTTGACAAGAAATCATTAATTTGATTTAACTACAATTTTTTTTTATTTAATAAATATTTATTCACTATAAGTAAATATTAAGTTAGTAGTATTTAAAAAAATATTTATTAATATTTAGTAGTACATTTTTCTAGTGTAGCAATTAATAAGATAATTCTATTATATCGTTCAGAATACAGCAATATTCGAAGTAAAATATTGATGTTTTTAAGTAATATTTAACAAAGCACACAATATCTTTTTTGTAAGAAATTATTTTATCGGTAATACATATAAATCTGTTTAATTTAGAATATTTAGGAGAAAATTTTCAATAAACATTCCATCGTAATTAAACTCTCTGTAAATTCACATTCGTGAAATTCACGTAAAATTCATTTGCTTGACGAGATCAAACAACTCGGTGAAATAGACTTGCCACAAACTTAAAATAATCTTAATTGGGAGCAAGTAAGCGTGCCACTGAAATATACGCGAAATATAAATATAAAATTTTTATGTTAGCAATTTAGAAAGAAGTTAGCAATTTAGAAAGAAGGGAAAAAGAAGAAAAGAAAGAGAGAGAGAGAGAGAAAAAGAGAGAGAGAGAGAAATTTGCAGTGTAAGACCAGAATATTACCCTTGCTAGAGAGAAATATTTAACGAGACTCACGATTTCTCCTGAGTTATTTAATTGTCGCATACACTGAGCAAACGAAAGGTACCATAATTTTCGTGCAATGCTAAATATTCGCAGGATTGCAGATGAGACATGGGCGTCAAAAGGGGAGTTGAAATTATTTACGCGCCATTGTGAATTATTATAATGGACCGCGACAGAGAGGGAATAAAATTTCAATTTACTTTCCATTTATTTTCGTTCTTCCATGTTTAGTTTCTGCGAATATTATGATTTATCGATTTATTTATTTGTCAAAGTTTCTTTAGTTGCATTAAAGTTTATTTTATAAAATAAAATCATTTTCAAGTGACATAGCTCGTGTATTACGTACAACATAAAATTAATTTTATATCACTATGCAGTATACGTGTTATTAATTTTATCTGTATCTAATTTTATCAAGAAATTCAAAATTACAATAGCTATTTGAAATGCAAAATATTAAAATATGCAAAATATTAAAATTAAAAATTAGTTTCTATTGGTCAAATGTCGACAGCATCTTCAAAAAATAAGAATACAATTTTGATACGATATATTGAAAAAGTGATATTGGCAAAATTATAGACATGTTAATAATGATTATTTAGTTTTAAACAAGAAACAGTATGCTTCTTTAAATATTATTTAATAAATAATTATTTAATAGATACTTATGTTTTTTGAATATTTTAATTAATTTCTGTGTGATTAATTAAAAAATTAGATTATAATATAAAACGTGTATTAGTTTTAATTGTTATTTTTTGAAGTTCTATTGTTTATCTGCAGTGATATGAATTTATCAGAAAAGTCGTTGCTATTTTATATTAATTCATTTAACATTCGTACAGTACTGTATTTTTATATACAAATATTTGATTTAGCTTGAAAGCTTTGCGGATGGCATTTTATATAATAATATTAGAGTAAAATATTATATTTGAGCAAACATATTTTCAATGTAAAGATTTATGTACGTATTTAAATGTATATTTATAGTTTTCAGACTTAACCATAATTACAATATTATGTTAGTTGTAATAAAAAATATTTTCTTGATTTTTAACAAATTTTAACAAAAAATAAAAAAAAAGTATATATACAACAAAAATTATATATATCTTTCTTTCTATGTATTGTGTATATGTATACATATTGTAGATAATCTAAAAAGCAAAATCGAATAATAATGAATAGAAATAAGATATTCGAAAAATTATTTAGTATTTATATAGATAGTACATACCATACTAAGTAAAAAAGCTTTAGTGAATACCATAGGTCGAAAATTCAACTGCTTCTAAGATATATCTAAATAATTTAATATGTTAGTATCTCTCTAAATCTGAATCAGTGGATAGTTACTAATTATCCATTGGCATACTTGGCACTGATAATCAGTGAAGTTCAACTAAAAAAGGAAGAATATATTTTGAGCATTATATAATTAAAATACTAACTTTCCACATTAATTTCAATTTTTCAATACCATATTCATTGAATTTAAGCACTAAAATACGATTAGTTAGATCACATAATAAAGATTAGTTAAATTAGGAATCTCACATTTAATTCACTGATTAGCAGTGGCACTGATATTCAGTGATTATCCACTGATTCAGATTTAGAGAGATTATAATTGATTTATTGGCTTCTACGTGTCGTATGCAACGAGAAGATTTACCATAATGTTTACAAATCGCGTTTTAAATATTCTGATTCAATTTCTACATACATTTTATAATGAAAAATTTTACCGGGAGTCAGTAAATTGACATCAACCAGCCATTACGATTAGATGAGCATTATGAAGGATCATCTTATTGGGCCGTAATTCTCTCAAATAGGCTGTCAATGCTATTTATTTCAATTTTTTCTTTTTTCACGTCGTATATAACACATAGAAGAGATAAGAAGTTAGTTATGATACTAACATACACACTGAGAAAAATGATTTTGTTATAGGAACAAATCAAAGAAAAGCAAATGTAATATTTGTTAAAAAATCGATCGATTTGTTACGATTGCAAATTAATTCGTCAATGTAAAATAATCAATAATATTGCTAGCAAATAAGAGGCTCATATATATATAAATCGTAGACGATTGCAGGATTTCAAATCATAAGAAATTAATCAATTCTAATGAAGTATTCTCTTTACATTTGACTGTGCTTAGTCGATTTCTTACGACTTAAGATTCCACGATCATCTACGAATTCTATGTAAACGAGCTAAAATCTATCCTAAAGTCTATCCAAAAGATAAGTTAGATTCTATATAGCTATTTGCTTCTGTTACTAATAATTGGTTGGATATAGCAGACTAGCAACAAACACAAAACAAAATTTATTGTCACATTTACCAGTTACCGATTAAAGGTACTGATTGGTTGCTAAATTAACAAAATCCTTTCTCTCAGTGCAAAATTGTTTATATCTCAGAAATGATTGAGTTTCCACCCCACCACTAAAACTTTTTTATTCAGTATGGTGTCTATTATTAAAATGTTAAATGGCTTTTTTTAAACTCTGTATAAAAGATAGTACGACACTTGTAGAAAAAGTATCATGCTGATAATTTATTACAATTCTATAAACATTTCTCATTAATTCTGGTAGAAATTTATATTTTATAATTATTTTTAAACAGAGTTCTGCAAAATTTTCCAATTTTGATTTTTAAACACAAAAAATGCAGAACTCTTTCTTTATTGTTATAAGAAATTGAAAATATAGTATTATCCATTAAATTATCCATAAAAATATTAATTTCGTGAATCTAGCATATTACTTCCTCCCTTTAAAATACAAGAAAAAGATAAATATTTCCACTTTTAGTTACAGATTTTTTTTTAACACCCTATATATAGCTTTGCGCATTCTTTAAAAAATATATTATACTATAAATCTAAAACCAGATATATTATAATTAAATATTTACCTTTACACCATAGTTACTCTCCTCGTAAATGATGGAAACATAGCTCCAACCCATCGACAATACAATATCGACCATCGCTTTGACTTGATAGTGATCGCTAGGTATAGTACGGCTGAAATACTCGAAACGTTGCTTATTGGAAAGCTCTGGGCTCGTCGAGAAAAAAGAGACCTGTAACATAATAGCCGATTTTCCATCTTAAATTATTTTCAAATATGAGGGAGTTGTGATAAATTTTATAACATTGTATATTCTTGACAATTGTACCACATTGATTTTGTAACAAGGGGATAAAAGTATTTAAGTAGTGTGTTTGTATAAAATACTTTTATTTGTTTAAAATGCAGTAAAATGCATAATGTAGATAAATTACGTTGTTTACGTTTACTTAACTCCATCATCATTTCTTTGCTCTGTCTCTTGAGATTAAATTTATATCCGAGAGTTGTTTTGCCTAAATCCTTAGATCTTTAAAATCGCAGATAAATAGTTTTTTATATTAAATCAACAAAAAGCAAATGAATTTAACTATTTTTTAAATAACTTTTAAATAACATCCTCCCGCTTTTTTATTTAAACTTTAAATTGAAATGTGTTTTGTACATTTGCGTTCATATTATTTAAATAAAAAACATTTAAGTAAGCTTGTACATAATTATTAAAATAATGTAGAAGGCAAAAGTATTCTCAATCTTTTATATAATAAATAAGTAAGAATTACAAACTTTACAGATATAAAAATATGAAGGTTTTAAAGTTTTCACAAAAAGAAAATTTCAAAAGTTTTTTTTTTGTGAATTATTATAGATTTTTGTGACATCAAAAGATGCTATGTCAATATATCGAAGTATCTATCATATTCATAGTGATATTACACAATAACCATAAAAAACTCAATGTAACTTCTATCATTCATGTTCTATCATTCATGTAGATTCCTATATTTGAAATGTCTGAACTGTTAAAAAGTTTCTTTCCTTTTTTATTTGTTTCTAATCTTAAAAGTAAAAAATGATATTGAATTTTTCATTACATTACGTACGCTATTGTAGAATACGGATATTTGCGTTAGTACTGGATAATTCTGTTCGTGATTGCAGGTGAGTAGTTGCGTTTAACTAAAAGCGAAGTAAACTTAGATCCTGAAAATAGTTGTCGTTTTCGCTAGCCTCGAATTTTCTGGTTCTACTGCCAGACCGAGAGAGCGAAAACATGTAATGTTTAGAGAGTCACATGTAAACTTGTATTTTTTTGAGAAAGAAAAGTAAAGTTCATCATTTTAAAGTTCATCAATTATTCGTATCGTTTGATGTTCTTTAAAGTATATTATGCTATCAGAGCGGGGATTAAGATTTTAGCGCTACGCAGTGATACAGATTCATTAAAAATATCTCAGTAACCTAAATATTGAAATGCTGAGGAAAATATAGCAAAACTCGAGAGATATGAGTAATCAAAGAGTTATTACGAAACTTTAAAGATTCAAGAATTTAATAACGTAAAGATGTAAAGATTAAAGGTCACAAACTCTATATACAAATAAAAGATTTCGGAAATCAAAGTTTCATGGAATCACATATTTAAAGAACAAAGTTTAAGGAGTCCACAAAAAATATAGATTTTAATAAATGTGTGTGTGATAAAATCAAATACTTAACAATTTGACAATCTAATATACATATATAACGATTTATTCGCGAGCATGAATATAATATAACTTCCAGAGACAGAATATTCAGAAAATGATGACAGTTCTACATAAATGATCGTTTATCTAAGTCATGTGTTTCATTATAACTTCATAATAAGTTTCATCATCAGTTTGTCGTTTATCTATAGACCAAGTTCTCCCTCTTTTCGTACAATGTTCTTTGTTCACCATTTATGACACTTATCGAAGAATAGGCGATTTTGAGTTAGCCGCATGTGGCAACGCGGATAATTAATCATCTTTTCGAGGAAAGCGGACGTAAGGCGACGCCTTCGCAAAATCGACTTGCCGGTTGATTATACAACTCATGTTACGCCTTCGAGAACTTTGACGAAGATATATTTCACTATTGTTCTTATAATTATTAACGTGGCTTTTCGGATTGTTATGCAAGAATTTCTGCACTGCGAGTTTTTATATTTCGTTAAGAGACAAATATCGATTGATCCGAAACAGGATAAGATCTTGCTACAATGTTGTTAAAATGTTCCAAAATGTTTCTTGCTTACTGGGATTTTTTATTGTAACATTTATTGTAATTTTGTTGTTATTTCTAAGCTATTTTGTAATTATTGTAAATTTTTACGTTTTATATTTGTGATATTCGCGGTTTAGTTCGGTTGCTCTCGATGATGGTTCGATTTGTCTTAGCAAGTAACGAGATTTCAAATGTTCGATCTGTACAAGCAACGTTGATGCGTAAACATCAGATGAGTTTATGTAGTGAGAAACGAGGCGGCGTTATCTCACACCACGAAGGTACCAGAGCTACTTTTCTCCGCAACAATGCGCGTCCTATCATATATCGTGGGTCTTGCACAATATGGGGAATATATTTATCATGGTTTGTCAGATTTAGAGTGGCTACTATATATCCACTATAGTAACTTGCTCGTCCAACCATGCATCGAAGAATCATACAAAACTTCAACTCGGTCCACTTGATTGGTTTGCTTTATTGATTATGCAGTGTCTGTATTTTTCTTTACTTTCAACACTAAAATGAACATATTGATAAAATAAACGTATATATAAAATACAGGTGGATAGAAAGCGCAGATTTCGGTATTAATTATTCGCGCGAGGTTTTCGTGATTTTTCTCTTCTTTTTGTTTTTTTACTAACGGCGCTAAAAGTCTATGGAAAAATCAATAATATTTGATGAGGAAATATGGCAGAAATATTTATTTCTTTTTTTGCTATAAATGTAAGGAAAGAAATAGTAAATAATTTGATACATGATTATATAAAAACAAATTATTTAACAAAATGGATTATATATATAAAATCAAGTTTAATAATTATGTTTATATTGTATACATATATATGTACAGGGTACTTCCGATACCTACAGATCAGTAAGTCGAGTTGCCTATCTGCCTATGGGCAGCGGCACGCTTTACTGATAATGCGGAATAAGATTAGATCGCAAGTCCAGCGAGAAATGAGACAAAAGAAATTGAATTTTACATTCTGGTATAGTGTAAAATTCAATAATATGATATAAAATATGTATATAATATCTGACTTAATGTAATATAAATGAAATTTAATAAATATTTAAAAATATATAATTATAAATTATAATTACATATTTTTTAATATTTATTAAATTACATTTATGTTAGATTAAGTCAGATATTATTTATATTAAATACATATTTTATATTATATTATTGAATTTTACACTATAATAGAATGTAACATTCAATTTCTTTTGTCTTCCTCGCCGGACTCTCTCTTGCGATCTAATTTTATTCCGCATTATCAATAAAGCATGCTCCTGCCTATAGGCAGATAAGCAACCCGATTTACTGATCGGTAGGTATCGGAATCACCCTATACGTGATTAAATTTAAAAAATTGATACAGATACGCATATATATTTAAAAAAAAACAGTTGATTATATTTAACCAAAAAGTTATCATTGATACAGAAGATTTTATTTTCTACACAATTTTATACCGGAAAATTCGTATTTAGCGAGGATTGAATAACTTAGCACACGTGTTACCTGTTTTACTGTTATTCACGTGTTAATTGGAGATTATATGATACGAATTCTATGCCCGGATGTTTGCATTCTTTACTATGGCTGGACTCATACCAATATAGCTAGCCCTTTTGTAGGATCTAGAAAACGACGTTATCGTTAATTGAAATGAACCGGCTGCGCCCAAACCGCGCGAAATTGCAAACACAATTCGCTGTGCCGATAAAATAGAGTAAAAGAATACATTTCTCCCGAATTATTCGGTAAATTCGCTAATTTTTTTAGTGCGATTTAGTTTTAGGGATTTGTTTGCTCATATCATATATCAGTTGCATTGTTATGATAACTAAAAAATAATTGTTTTATGTTGCTATTTTCTTTGTTTAATTATTAACATAAGCACATGACTTTTAATTTGATTATTTATTTCTATCTTCTAATAAATTGCATTGGAATTAAACATGTCTGAAAATCTAGTATAATATACAATCATGTATATCAAAACTGATTATACGTATGTATTCTTATGTATTATATTGCGTATAAGAAATTCTTATTAAACATAAATAAAAATATTATGTAAAAAATTTTGAAAATTGACAAAATTTGATAATGATAATGGAAAGAGAGAATGACCACTTTGAAGGTATTTGTCATAAACCAAATAAAATGTTCAACGAAGTGAATTGGATCGTGATAAAAATGCTAATTGCCGGCGGCCGACGTTATGAAGTTCGCGTTAATTAAAAAATTTTATGAGCGATTATAAGTATAGTTTTAATCGGATAATGTAAATCACACTCGCCCAAAGACTTTATAGATTGAATCTAATTATTTTCATCAGAGATCATTTCTAAATTTCGTCTTCAAACGAAAGACGATGACGCATAAATGAGTGTTTTGCGCTTTCTCTCTCTCTCTCTCTCTCTCTCTCTCTCTCTCTCTCTCTCTCTTTCTCTAATTTTTTCGTGAGAAATGATTTCCAATCACAAATTTTATGTTATGACTCCTCGTCTTATCCCTTATCAATAAATACGACGATAATCGAGCAGTAACAGAAGAAGGCTTATCGATTATTCAAATCTACGACATCAACGGCATATTTCCAAGTGAGAAATTTCGTAAGGACGATGCAGCTTGCTGGCAAGATGCGATTTCATTATTTAGTTCACTGAGTTGAGCTCGCATCGGCTTACGTCTTGAATCTCGATCGTAATCCCGCGAGTTTCGGTATTCCTTGTAGAGATGGAAATCCACTTACAGAAATTGCTGCTGAGCGTTTTCTTTCTAACTAATTCGATTCGCGAAAATCGTGACTGAAATTTATGACGACAGTGACATACTTGATACGATTAAAGTGTGTTTCAATTGGACAGTAATAATCAGGGAGGAGCAGAATATTATTAATAGATTAATAGATCGATTAATAGATTACTACGTGTAGGTACATAGGCTCCCTATTAAATAATAATTATTACTCATTGAAAGTATAATTTTATAATATATCTACAAAGTCTCATAATTTGTAAATTACATGAATTAAATCATTCAATCAAATAAATTAATTTTTCCTTCTAAGCTTCATTTGTATAAACACTAAAGACACTACTTACACCAGTAGTGAGTAACATCATTATTTTATCAGTTTTATCATATCACATTAAAGCATTAATTTTTTATATTTTTTATATTTTTTTGAGAAAAATAATTTTCGCGCAAATTTGCTGAGAGATTATTTTATAGATAACTCATTAGATATTCTTACGTGTATACTTTAATTAATTTAACAATTTTTAGATACTCATGAATTTCAAATTGCGAACAAAAGAGCTTGATACGGAGTAATTTAAGCACGAGTACTGGAAGCTGTAATTTAGCTACCTCTCACAGAGAATTGCCTTGAGTCTTTGTACGCGTGTGTTATCGAATCCTGTGAACTGACTCCTGTTCGCTTGTCGATCATGGCGCGACACATGTACATGTAGGATACTGATTGACACGAATAGTGAAGCTCCCTTTGACGTGTATGCACTTTCCGCTCACATGCTTAGTGTTTATGCGTGGTGTTATGCCTGTGTTTCTATGTCGATCGTACGTCATCGTTGACAAGTTGCGGAGAAATCGTTTAGCTAAGCGGTCGTCCGCAGCCGCTTCGGATCGTACGTAACTATGACGAGTATAGCAATACTTGTCGATATAAGTTAACATGATGAATAATGTATTCGGGATTTTCGTTTCGGGATAATATAGCCAATTAGAAATATAATACATCTCTTATGCCTCGCGAGACCGTGCGTGTCATAAATATTACATTTTATGTTAGTAATATTTATTTTTTTGGAATTGTTGCGTTACTGCAGATTATACACATTATACACATTTGCATTCAATAAATTACAAAATTTATACTGAATATGTCTATGTAAAATAATTTCGAAAAAAATTTATACATGATTGTCCCAAATGTGACAATCTAGTAATATTTAGAAATTAATTTTAGAAAAGCCATTAAAATTAAAATTATAAGATTGGTATTCAAATTATAAGATTGATTACTTTTAGGTAATAAAACGTCATCCCGCAAGATAACGTTCTTAATAATACAGACATGTTCTGTCATTGGAGAAGATCGACTTTAATCCAGATTTTGCCTCAAGTTGTCGCGAAAGTGATGAAGATCGAACGCTTTCCAATCTCGTCTGTTATGAATATGGATAAACTAAACTACTAGGTTGCATGAAAGAAAAATGTGGTAAGGTGGGACAAGCAATGCTTTTCAGTCAAATAACTCTCTGTTATCACATAGGGGAAAAAAACGATTTAATATATGCAGCAGCTTTCAAAGTATAAGTTGTAGTAGAAATATTATTAGAAATATTAAGTAGTTTATTTTAACGATAATAATGACGACAGTACTTATAATACCAACAGTAATTATAATATTATAACTATTTTTTAATTAAAAGTTAATATAATAAATTAAAAAATTTATGTTTTTATATACTACGTAAACTATGCACCATGTGTATAGAATATCGAATTCAAACTATATTATACATAACCGCGAGTAGTTCATTTGGATTATTTGGAAATAAGTTTATTAAAAGTTCGGTTTATTTGAGGAAATTATAATAGCGAGCACTTAAATTTTTCATGAGAAAATGTTACCTCGACTCTTTTAAGCAAAAGTATGAAATTGACTGAGCCGAAGAATTCATAAAAGTTTGCAACTTTTTTTTGGAATAAGCAAAAAGCGATCCCGTTTTACGTCACATTCTCGAACAGTTTCCTAGTTTAGCATAACGCCAACGTGATAAGTTTCACAAGATCGAGTAGCTTAATAGACGCGTCAAAGAAAACAAGAGTAAATGCGAAAAAAATAATTTGCAATATATAATGAATATAAGAAGTTTTACGATTTGTTGATAATGATCTCGATAGATGAGAATCAGATATTAATTCAATGTTAGATTCAGTTAAAGTTTTTAACAAGCATAAATTATAAATATATGATAAAGCAATAATGCAAGTTATGATTTTATAGAATTATTATATTATTGATTACAATAATATTACAAGTCAAAGATTAATTCAAACTACGTGTCTGATAAAATATTAATGCATATTTTCTGTCGATATAATTTTCATTTTTGAGAAATGATTTAAAATATTTTATATGAATATTACATTATATAAACATTACATTGTTATTATTATTCAATACAGTGTACTTATTTATTAATGCAATTTTTCAGTGATAAACAAATTTAATTTTAAAAAATTATATAAGAAGGAAATCTACATTTATTTCCTATTTTGCATAGTATTTTTACATTTAACCTGCAGTACATTTAACCTGTATCTAAAATAGAACCTGCGAGTATACTTTGGAGTATCCGGTATTATTTTGTTTTCTTATGCAAATGCAATTCAAATGCGCTTTAGAGAGTAGTTCTTCTCAGTTTCTGGTATGATGATATAGATTACGATGTCACAGATCTGTTTCGCAAACTTACGCTCAACCGTAGAAATCCTGGATAGAAATCCTACCGAAAGAATTATGGACTAAAATTAAATCCGTCGCTGTTTCCCTAGACTTATATTCCGCCTGATCCTTTCACGTCTTCCTTGAAATCCTCGCAAAATCTCTTTCAAACTCCACCACTGTGGATCTTTAGAAGCATGAATCGCGCGGTGACGAGTTTTCGCAAAGTATCGTTCTTTGTCACAAACACCTGAGTCGTCCAAAAGTAACAATTGTATACAAGTCGTTTCTCATGGGGACGAATTACGTTTCGACAATATAATACATCCCTAGTTTTGTCTGTAATGTATCAAGAACTTTGGCTAGCAAACTACTAAAGAAAAATTTATTGTTTTATTCGGTTTACGGTTGCAGCGTATGTACATATACATGGAAAGAATTATTTTATTAAAGTATTTCAAAATTTAGCTAGCTACAGATTTATGTATAATATTTTTGGCCCGTGCATAGCTAGCTAAATTTTGAAATATTTTAGTAAAATAATTCTTTCAAAATATTTCAATTAAAAAATATTTTACGTAAATCTATAGCTAGCTCAATTCATCGATATGAATTACTCAGATATTTTACTATTGATTGCGTCATGTATCCTATTCGATGTGAGTTAAAGGTCACCTCTTGTCATACCAAATTGTTGTTTAGATCCTTTCTTAACATGATTTTCATAAGTTTGCATGTAAATGTACATATTATCGCGTTCGATCTCTACTATACAAATATCTATCAGCGAGAAATTCGACATCGTAAAATGAGATCCTGTGGACAATGTGGACGATATAAGCAGATTAATTTTCTAACTCGTACACCAGAATCGACTATTGGTACTTTGAGTTAAGGAGCTTTAGATGAACTATTATTATAGAATTACCTCGGAACCTTAGAATTCGAGTAGTCAATGATCAACAAGTTCAAGCTTGTCCTCAAGTTGGACTATAAATGAACATATGCTTATAGTTAGCGTTACTAGACGAGTCTATATCAATATCGGGGAAAAGATTTAAAGGATTTCTAATTGCATTATAATTAATATATAAAAAATACATGTTGAAAAAAGTTAAAGTTATACATGAAAGATATAATTTTTCTTGTCTTTTTCGTACAGCTTAAAGAAATGATCATTAAGTTTTACTTTGTTGTCAGGTTATGAGAAGTTCCGAACGTAAGAAATTACGAACTATAGCACTATTGAAATTTTATTCTGATTTATCTTTAGTGATACCAAATATCAAAATAACAGAGAGTTAGTAAAAGTTTAATAGCAATATGGCACACACTTTCGCGGCTGGACGAATAACGTGTTATAGTAACCCCCTTTAAACCTCAACCTAATAGAGCGCTGAGAGATAAAACGGGCCAAGAGACTCGAATGGCTTATAAGGAAAGTAACGTTGGATGAGGTGATTTCACGGTACGAAGATTTTAAACCGCAGGTTCTGTAAACTTTCGTCAAGAATGAAGTTTTCACGGTTTACTGCCACCTAACCTGGCATTTTCATTCTCCAGCTTCTAGAAGTATGACGGTATTGCCTAGTTCTAAATCTTTGTAATAGAGCATTATAAAAATTGTAAAAAGTACGTTATCATATATATATATATATATATATATATATATATATATATATAGATATATATATATTTCTCTCTCTTTATCCGCTTACCGTTTATTGTATTAATTTTCTAAAATTGGATCGCATTTTATAAGTTTAGCTTTTATAAATTTAAATTATTTTATCAATGCATCACATGATTATTTCTGCATTCATTCGTATAAATAATCTATTATGTGCATATAGATTTTTATGCAACTGATAAAGATTTCTTGTTTGTCACTATTTTTTCATTTCATTCAATGAAAAAAACATGTACGTGATAAATATTAAACATCATAGTAAAAATATTTATAAAAAATTCTACTATCAAGAAATAATTGTGCAAAAAAGAATAAATATTTTAAAATAAAAGAATAAATAACAATAAAATAATAATTTTCGCAAAATATTATATACAGTTCACTCAGTCGTTAAGACATTGTATTGGGAAAACTGGATTTATTTACTTACTTGAGGTATTTTGAACAATCGTAGGAGATTGGCAACCTGAATCGAAGTTACTGAACTCGCTGCACCAACGACGCCACTGATTACTTTTCGCACGGCAGTCTTGTTGCAGTGATATTCCGCGCCATCTATGTTGCTTATCGAACCTGGAATATATAATAACATGACACAATTCTGTTTGTAATTTATTTAAAAGTAATATTTCAAATTAACAAATTAATTAGCTTAATGATGCTTTTATGTATGTCAACGAGCTCTATGTCGATGAAATTTTGTTGTTGATAAACACGGGTGTGAGTTACGTTATTATAATAATGATATTGTTTTGTTTGGACCATCATATTTTCATCATTGCATCGAATATACTGGTCAATTAATCAGTATACGGTAATAATTTGTTTTGTATTGCGCGAATTGAGAGAAGTTTAATCAATAAAATATATGCCAACGATATGAATATCCGGTCGATACTCGCAGATGCAATTTGCATAAATTAACAAAAATTAATGACATAAGCAATTTGAATATTTCGTTCATTTATCCATTTATATCAATATCGGACCTATGTTTCTTTATTAGTTGAACATAAATAATCTGTACATACGATCAACACATTATTAAATTTTTATTCTATACATACATTTGACTGTGCTGCGCCATCGTATATCTAACATAAAATTAAATAAAATTAAAATTTTATTTATGGGTCATTCAATCGTGTTTTGTTAACTAATATCGTATAATTATATTTTATGGAACGAAGCCGAATTTAATGAAATTCTTGTCTCTCTAACATGGTTTACAGTAAATCCGTTGTTTTTGCTCTTATTTTTCTTATTGTTTGGACTTTACTCCACGCAATTTCGCAGCATAACACCTGTTGAATCTACCGTTCTTATGTTGTTTGCCATTGATCTACGGTTACAAAAGTAAATCAAATTAAACCTTGTTGTTATAACAATTTTCACGATAATACTTGAATAATTAGATTTTTAAAACAAAAAATCAATAATTATATTCTTAAAATTTTTAATTCGTGTTAATTTATCGTAGTATTATATATTATCTTATTTTTATTATAATCAATATATGCAATATACATCGGAAGAAATATAAATGTATCAATTTATGTCTAATTGAAATATGTTATGTAATTACATAAGCAACGTTTATATAATATAGATTGTCACTTGTATGTCAAATGTTGAAAATCGTGTCAAAGAATTTCAAACACAAAATCGTTGTCTGCATAAAAAATTAACTTGTCACATCTACAATTTTACACTTGAACGTCCTTCTTCAGCATCTCGTTTGCACACGTGGCTTGGAAATGTTTACCGATGAAACTCACTCTTATTTCTATACATAGCTAGTGTAAATGTTTGCTAGAGACTTAAGTGTCACGAATGTTGAAAGGGTGAGAGACGAGCAATTCTTTCTTGGGAGGTTTTGCAGTCCCTTTTTCTTTCGAGGTTCCATTTTTCTTCTTCTAATATTTTTTTCCTTGCTAAATGATGATAGAAGAAATGGCGATAGAAAAGCTTTCCGCAAGTGAAGCATCAACCAAAGTCAATTGAAATAAAATTTTTTTATTAGGAAACGTACCTATACATTCGGCTCATGAATATTAAAAGATGAACAAGAATAAGTTATTATAAGAATATTAAAATAGTATACACAGAAATACACAAATAATATTTGATTGTGAGTGATGCATTTTTTTTTCGATCTCCGTATGTTCTGCTTTGCACTGGAAGACAAGACCTTATTTTCACGGATCTGCGCACATGATAATGCAACACTTCCTTCTTCAAGATTATAATCTCCAGAAGTGAGATATAAGCTGCGAACTGACGCGACGGACAATATGAAAAAGAGAAAGAAGGCGAGAAAACGACTATGAAGAAATTTTTCTTATAACTTTATTCACATGACTGAACGGATAAACTTGAAATGCTGTAAAGTAAAAGTTCCAATAATAGAAATTGCAGTATTAGTGCGATGATTTATTTAATATATGCTACTATTTTAATAATTTAGTTGGGTGTAGACAAAATGTCACGACACCATTTAAAATCTTAAAATAAAATATTCATGAAAATTAAGTAACAAAATAAAACTTCGTTTTTTGACAAAACGATTATCAACTGATCGTTTGCCTAATAATATTTATTTGGAATAATAATATTCTATTATTAAACTAATAATCAATATAACATTTTTATGTTAATAAGCATTTTATACATTACATATCTAAATAATATTGCATCTTATAAACCTGTGAGAGGTTTATTATTGAAAAATATTTATTAATTAACTTGGCATTAACTTATATTTTATAAAACTTAGAGAATGTAATGCATTTTCTGGTAGATTTATAAGATGCATCATGAATATGATATATTTTTTGGTAGGTTTTATGAGATACAAATCAGCATCATATTGCATGGATACTTTTCAGTAATAAACCTCTTGAAAATTTATATGCAGAAAAAGATGCAGAAATATTATTTATATAAGATGCTTGTTTACATTATATATATAGTATATTAAATTAATTATCAATTTAATAATAAAATATTATTCCAAATAAATTATTAGACATGAAATCCAACGATAACCGTTCTGTCATGTTATATATCTCATGTTATATACTTTATTGATTTAGAGATTTACTTATTTTTTTTTAAATTAATTAAAGATTAAAGTTTCTATTCTAACATATCTATCCTAACATACGATTGTAATAATATGGATATAATATTATAATTAAAGCACGAAGATAATTCAAAAAAGTTTATTATAAAAAGATCGAATAGATAAAAAGTTAACATAAATCCTTTTATTCTATATTCATATAATGAGTACCTATATAATTTTTTCGATATATTTTTATAATATCGTATTCATTGAATATTTTATTTATCTAATAGATTTTAATAGGAAATAGAATGTGTATTATTTTATCTAATAGTTATACATATGATTTAATTAAAATTATAAATATTATAAATATGAATATTATAAAATTATAAATATGATTTAATTAAAATTATAAATATTAACCTATCACAAACGTAATGCAATAACGTATATTTCCAACATTTTGCTTACAATTAGTACTATTAACTTTGTTCTCTCTCTCTCTCTCTCTCTCTCTCTCTCTCTCTCTCTCTCTTTCTCTCTATCTATCTATCTATCTCGTCAATACGTTATTACATTTCGTTTGCTTTATACACTCTTAAATATTTTATGCTTGAAGTATTTTATCAATTGAGAAAGTAAACAGCAGAATGCTAACCGTCTTGCTCGAAGAAGTATTCTCGGAAAAACTTACAAATTGATGGATCACTTGATCTATCGTTGTACTCATCGTAATTGGCAAACTCATTATGAGAAAACTTTAAAAAGCATCATTTCTAATATGACTGTTGAAACACTCATGTATATATTTTCCGGTATATTTTCAAGAATAAATAAACGTTTGCGTGAACGTGAACCTGCATGGAAGAAATAAAACGAAATATTGAGATGCAAAAAATATGTACAAACATTTTTACATATGAACGTGTTCGTCATCTCGATATATTTCGATATTCGGTATATCCATACTCAGCGTTATTCACAACTCACGTTATTTGCAAATGTACTCCAACAATTCTGGCCGATGCGGATTATTCCGGGTCGATCGTCAACATTGTGAATATTCGCGCTCGTTTCTACACTAGGTGAATCGTCCTAATTTTCGGCTCATTGGCTCATTACTGAAATTGCGACAGCCGTTTGGCATCGGAAACCGCGCGGTCGGGGAATTGAG
Organism: Acromyrmex echinatior; assembly: GCF_024713525.1. NCBI lineage: Eukaryota > Metazoa > Arthropoda > Insecta > Hymenoptera > Formicidae > Acromyrmex > Acromyrmex echinatior. The sequence continues at coordinate 9,115,223 of NC_141856.1, forward strand.
TTACGCTATAACTTTCTATCCTATTTCTGCAAAATTATCTGGATTATAAAATCGTAATTTTTTCAAATTATTCTATTATATGATTTAATTCTATAGAATGTATTATATACATATATACAACTTAGATATTAACTTTAGAAGAAATTATTTATATATTAATCTTAATTACTCACTTATATACTTAGGGATCACAACTTATTAGGGATTATTTTAGGGTAACATATTATTTTATGATTTTAGGATTTTGACTTATTCAATCTAATCTGATATCCGAGAACACGTCCAGGTTTAACTCACTGTTATTTGAGTTTAAACAACGATGGCCTCTTATAGTGGCTGTCTCTTATAGTGGCAGTAAAATAGCAACGACAAGCAAAAAGCATCATTTCTTGCGTTCAAATACATAAACCGTATTTGTAAATCGTTTGAATTGAAGTACTTTCTCGTGTCGCGCGAATACGTATATTGGGAAAAAATGAGAATGCATAAGAGCTCGCTGATGTTGCTTTGAAATTACCTCGTACTTTACGTTTTGCGAAGGAGCGAAATGGAATACATCAAATTTGCATGAGAATATATGTTACGAAATTCAATCCTTTTTAGTCATAGAAAGCTTCTTTAGCTATCATCCATAAACGAACATGTCATTTGTTTAGAAAGATTTATGACAGATTTTTATACTTATTAAAAATGAAATATTTAATGGTAAAGAAAGTAAGTTTAATTCATTTTCTTTTATTCAGTATTATTTAATAAATTAAAATTCTTTTAACCTAATAATTAAAAAATTAAAAAAACGCATAATTAAAAAGTTGATAAACATAAACAAAAGTAAAAGTAATATTAAGTAATGTTAAGTAATGTTAGTAATAAAAAAATTAATTGATAATAGCAAGAAATACATATTGATCAACTATTTGGTGTAGAAGAGGGTACACAGCATACGTGTTAGTACAATAATAAATAACGGAAAAATGATTTTTTTTTAAATACATGCTTAGAATAAAACTTTTGCATCAATTTCTATAGACATTTTATTACAAATTAAATTAAACAGTCTGTGTTTTGCACGTAACTAAGTACATTTTATTTTCTCTATAAACTGTTTATTACAAGAAACTGTTTATTACAATAAACAGTTTATCGAAGAAATTCGGTAAACAATGAATTAAAACAATGTTATTATTATGTTATATATTAAATCTCTTTTCCTTGGAAGTCTTAATATGAAAATGATAAATATTTTCGAAACTGTTTACTTTTATAGGTAATTATTTTTATACCTTTGGTTTCAATATCATTTAGAATACACATTCGTTTTACAGTGCACAATTTTTTGCCCGTAAATCTTTACCATCATTACGCCTTCTTTTTCTTTTATCTCCTTTTCTGTCCGGTCTTTAAGACTTTTTCTCATTCCATTCTGTTGGATGTTCAGGTTTATAGCGACCGTGTAGTTTATAGCAAGTAGTTGAAAGGTAATGCTACAACACAGTGATACGCGACATAACACGATTCCATAGAGTTCATTAATGAGTCTTTCATCTAGATGTAACGAAATGTCAGCAATTAATTATAACGTTTAACTTGGTAACCTTTGTGCGTTCTTTCCGTTCGAGAATTGCGAAACGAGAAATGAATGGAGGTACGCGGTAGCAATGAGCATGTTTGCTGCAGATTGAATGTGTTGACGTTGGTTCTAAGCGTCGAAGTGAGAAAGCAATGAGAGAAATAAAACACGGGAACGCGCAGAGGGTATGTATGTGGAAAATTCAAGAGAATGAGTAATCGCGTTAATTTAAATCATGGGTCAAGACGTTATTATGGATCTCACGTAGAGCGGCTTCTTGACTTTCATGTTTTGCTCCTGTGAAATGTGAAAACGATTAGTAAATACAAGCGCAGTGTAGTTTCTTTGAAACTCGAATGGAAATTGAGGACACTGATGTAATTATACTCTCTCTAATTATTAATGTAAATTTTATAAAATTATATAAACAACAATTTTTAACAATAACAAATTATATGTTCAATTGGGAAGCAATTATTATCACATCAGTTACATTAGCTTGAATTACCTATGATTAGAGACATTTTTAAGCTTTAATTAACCAAATATATACATAGATAGACTTTGCTTTTACGTTAAATATTAACTACAATTAAGTTGCTTTCACATTTTAAAATCTAGTTAAAACTAAAAAATGTCTCTAATCATTTCAAATTAAAGTTTCAAATTAATATTATTACTATTATTTGTAAAAATTTTATGTTTTTATTCGTCAGAATTTATCTCGCATCAAAATAGAACTTTAATACGTATTTGTATATATATATATATATATATGTGTTAGACAAACAATGCATAATAAATGGAACTTAGTAATCCAACCTTATGTTACGTGAATTGCATCTAGTAGCGTAACACGATATAGGAATGGTGTGTCTTTAGTTCATTAAAATAAATACAGAGTAAATGTTGAATGTAATAAAGTATTGTGTTTGTGAGTTTTTATTCTATCAATTTTTCAATAATATTTTCATTAAGACAGATACAGTACAATATAATACCTTTTAACTTTTTATTTGAATATGATATTTATTTTTTAATTAAATTTCTTTTCTGTTTTGATGAAGGAATTAGCATGATTATATTTATTCTACTTAAATCTTGTATAAATAACACATTCGTATGCAAATTCCTGATACTGTGATGTAGCGTAACCTAAATATATATTTTGTACATATAACTATTGCTACTCTATTTGCTCAGTTTGGTAAGACGGAAACCATAATACGAAATTACTCTGTCACCGTGACACAATCAACATCAGCAACAATTGCGAGCATCACTAAAATGACAGCAATTTGCAATTTATAATGACGATAATTATCGTGAAATCAACATACAAATTGAACTCTGTAAGTAGCCAAATTAAATCATTTTAGCAGAATATTTTCAGTAATTTAGCAACTATTGAACAAGTATAGTCTTGTAGTTTTTAAATTGCTGAGTTTAATTTGCTGAATTACTGAAATTTAATTATTGTGGATATCGCAATATCTTTGAGGTAAAATGCATTAAATCAAATAACAAGCATGCCACTAATTAGCACCATAGCCATGCAAGTTCAATATCTATGCTGTACATGCTATGCATATTCCGCATTTCCTTTTGCCAGAGATTCAAAAGCAAATATCCCGCGACGCGAGAAACCCGATCTTGCTTGATCATCATGCTTTATACTGAACAAGTAGTTCACTTATTGAGTAACAATGAAATTGTACTGAACTATATAAATTATATTATTAGCGCGAGAGATCTTAAAGTATGATTTCTGACGTTCTCTCATTTGCCGAATTCGAAATTATTATGACAATTAATACTTTTAAAAAATGTAATAAGCAATTAATCTAAATAAAAATTAAAATGCGTAAAAATTTATGAGAATTTGTTTCGTAAATTAAATATAACTGAATATTAATAATTATGTGAAACAAGGAAAGACGGGGGGGGGGGGAGAGAGAGAGGGAGGGAGACAGAGAGAGAGAGAGGGAGAGAGAGAGAGAGAGAGAGAGAGAGAGAGAGAGAGAGAGAGAGAGAGAGAGAGAGAGAAAGAGACGTATTGCACAAGAACTTTATTGCATACTGAAGAAATAATTGTAAAGTACATTATAAAAGTACATTATAACTTTTTTAAACATACTTTTTATTTTATGCTTTTTTAAACAAAGTTTAAAAAAAACGTTTTTTTGACTTTGTAAACAATCAAATCTTCTTATTCGGGGTGCACTCAAGAAATCAGTTTACTGACACATGCTTCGATTCCCAGGACACTTTCCGCTCTGGAAGACAAGATCAGGATTGCCTCCCATTGCGGCCACATGGAGCAAGCCCATTTGATTCAAGTACTTTAATAGAGAGAAAATGGCGCGTCGTGAACAGAAATACCGTCTGTGAATAGTCACGCTACTTGGAAATAATCAGAAAACTTAAATGGCTATGCGAATATTTTTAAAATAATTATTTGAAAGAATTTCTGTATACTTCTGGAATGATTACTTTATTTTTATTTTTTTCATATTTCAATTTATTTTAATTATATTACAGTTCTACTACCCCGCATTGCAATAAAAATTTATACAAAAATTATTGTATAATGTTTTTCATATCAAAATGTGAGCGTGAGATAATGAAAGAATTGTATTTTATAGTGTTACATAATCTTTTACTCTTAGTTACAATTTTTTAGTATCATTTAACAAAAAATAAATTTAATAATTATAAAATGTTGAATTTAAAAATTATGTTTTTTTTTATGTGATATCTTTTTGCTTTCAACGCGTACTTTATTTGATGCTTTTTTTATCTTTCTTTTTTAAGAGGAAAACATAATATTTAGGTAATATATAATGAATATAAAATAGCATGAAATGTATTGTATTATCTAATACAAATATAATGCAGAAAATTTTTCTAGTTTTTCGTATTTTAAAAGAGATGAAAGAAAGCGAGAGAATTTCATTTTTTTATTTTTACGCCGTCTTGCGTCAATTGAAAAATGAGCTAAGAAGGAAGAAGTGAATCAGCGAACCGATGAAACGAGGAAACTCGTCCAATTTTGATGTAACGAAGCGAAAGAGGAAGTCCGTGGCTCGTAGCACAATCGCCCTCGCAACAAGTAATTCGAGAAACGATCGATGAAACCTACACCCTGGTAAAATATTCTCGATGCTCGTTTCGTGTTGGAGTTTTGCCCATTCGATCTCGATCTTGATAAGACTAAGTTTTTGTAAAACTTATTGCTCCTTTCGCAATGTAAGTTGTTTCTCTTTTTGGAGAATATATAAAATCGTCGATAGAAAATTCTCTCAACATAGATTAAAAATGTTCTTCGATTTATGATATAAGAACTTCTAATTAGTATCCTGCTACGGATATAAAAAAATACATCCTAAAAATTATATAATGATAGAACGAAAATCTAAAGAAAAAAAGCATTCGTATATAAAGCACGCACATGTAATGTGTAATTTCATTTACTATTACTTATAATTTTTGTAACGTATATAAAGTAGAATTAAAATGATAGCAATAAAATATATTTTTGTCATTGCAAATAATATATGTTTTTACATATCTATGATAAAAATTAACGTTTATATTATACATATATATGAATATAAATGTTTATAAAATTAAGTTTTCTTATACTTCAATAGTTCTTAATAGCTTTTAAGAGTATTACTTTTATTTTCTTTGTATTTAATCAAATAAATATTCTAATATTTTATTAGAGTTAATGGGGTAATATTTTACATTTACAATTAGTTTATAATTAGGCACGAAATAGATACCGTTATTTCTTCTTATTCTAGATGAAGCATGCATTGTTATAACGTCAACTATTATTGATAATTAAAGCAAACAAGTTCCTTAACTAGTAACTGTGTATCGTTAGGTACACGATAATCTCTAATTAGTGCCACGTTAATTAGTACAACGTAATAACCAAATTAATAATATACCTTGTGGACAAATGAATATTATTTGTGAGTATCGACAGAGTTGTTGACGTTTTGTTTTCTATAGTAGTCGGATTACTCGATTAAGAGTGATTGATATAAAATATTTTTAAAAATCTACCAAATATATTTTATAATTAAATTTAAAATTAATTAATTATAAACTATACAAATGATTCCATTTTATAATACATTTCTAGAATTATATTTTCACATGTCATTTTTTGTTTTTCTTTAAAAAATACATTTTTATGTTAACATAATGTTTATGTTTTATGTTTTTGCTCTTTTGTCTAATTAATAAAAAATCTCAAGATTTTAATGACGTCTTTGACATTTTAATGACATTAAAATCGTTATTAAAATATTATTACAGTGTCATTTGACGTCACTTTGCTATTTGAAATATTAATTTATTACAGGGAATAAGAAAGTTACTTTTTAAAAGTAACAAGTTACAGTTATTCGTTACCGATTTTTAAAAGTAACTCGTTACAGTTACATTTACTTGAGAAAGTTACTTTTCGTTACTTTTCCGTTTTTTAAAATCGATAACCACCAATCTGCACAGCGGATGCCTAGAGGCTTTCTAATCTCAAGCGCTATGAGTGACTTGTGTTCAATTGAACCATGTCCAATTGTGTGCAAAGTAACGATAAAAGTAATTGTAAAATTCGTTACCAAGAAAATGTAACTATGTTACTATTACAGTTACAAAAAAAGTAACGCAGTTACTAATAAAGTTACGAAAAAAGTAACTTGTAACTTTGTTACAAATAACGAGTTACTTCCATTCCTTGGTTTATTATAAGTTTGTAATAATTTTATAAAATGACATTTATTCTATACTCAAAATCATGTCTTTTATTATTATTGCACGGAATTATCAAAAAATATAAACATTTAATCAAAAATATTTTGCATGACGGAAGAATATATCACACTCGTCTAGATTATTATACTCTCTTGTGTATATATTATCTCGAATTTATATAATTACCAACACAATTACCTGCAATATTTGTTACTCGGTCGATTTCATCCTAATAATTTCTCCCAGCTGTGTTAATAGCAAGTACAATAACGCGATCGGTAAATAGAATTTTTTATTCCTCAGAATTTTTACTCTTGCAGAATAATTGTTTGAATAATTTTAAAGGCTTCTAATTGAGATTGCATTATTCTTCTGCAATAGTATGACATGAAAATTAATTATAAAATTTGTAAGGATAGAAACAAAATTCGCATTAATTATCTCTTAGTTCACCTTGTCCTGAGATTTCCACCTCTTCTTAGTTCTTTTGTTTGCACTGCGCTCACTTATTAGATTTCAATTCATAAGAGAAAATTGACGACGGCCGATTAATTTCCTTATCGATATTCAATAACTTTTCTAAAATTAAAAGACATCTTTAATCTTTTCGCGCGTTATAATCGTGTTTGCAGCAACGTTGTGTAATGCTTTTAATCTTTTTGCGCTTATATCTTTCTTTGACATTTGAGAAAATTACGTAATCTGCACGAATACTTCCGTGTTATGTTTTGTCTTCGAAGTTACTTTGATCGATATAGAGGGTACTTTGGTCAAGGTTCATAACTTTGTTTTAAACTTCAATGAGAAAGAGACTCGTGATTGATCCAAAGTAGAACGAGTTGCATTCAAATTGCCTTCTCTCAGCAAGCTCGTAAAAAGGAAAACGAATACAAAGTGATAGAATTCTAATTTGGAATTTATTGTCGAGCTGTCGACTGTTTTTCTCCCAGTTTGCAAATAGCATTTTCATTCATACAAAGTCAAGTTTTTAATTAATCAAGTTTACTTTCAGCGTTTAGATAATTGATTTGCTTTGAAGGAACTCAATGTAAAGATCTAAATCTAATTGAATTAACTAGAATTCACAAGTACGATGTAAGATAAGATGTAGTGTATGTAAGATAAGTTATACTGACTAATTTGTCTCTCATGCAATATGCTTTTCGTGTAAATGTAAGGAAAGATACATGTAACAAAATAACTATAATGACGAAATAACTCTTGTATTATATTCTCGGAAAAAATGGAGAAAAGGAATATTAAGGAAAAATAGTATTCGGCGCGCACATTGTAGCAACTCAAACGTGTTCCGAGCACGCAAACCACAACCTGACAACCGCTTTATGTTATGTGGTATGCGGTGACTGATTCGTTTATTCTAAAGATATTTTTTAAAATCAATGTGAATAATCACGTAAATATGACAAATTTGATAATAAATATTTAATAATTGTTTGCAATTGTAGTATATGTATATCATAAAATATTTATCTATAATAAAATTATCTACATTACTATTTCTATATTAATTATTAGTTTAACAATATAATTATAACAATATAATAATAAGATATTATTTAGAAAATACATATACATTTTATTCACAAGTTGATGTAAATATATTTTGAATATAAATTAGTATAGGTGCATATATACGATTTAATGAAGTGTCTACTATAGAATATAAAATTGAGTTAATAGAAATTTAAATTCGTGATTTGCTATAAAACCGCTGAAATTACTTTTTTAAATAGTACTTATATAAATTACCTGGGAGATTAAAGAGAAAATAAAAAATATTTTCAGAAAACGATGATGAAAACGTAAGGACTTATAAAAAATTTACCGTAAGCTATGGTAAGCTGTTAATATCTTTTTGTAAATACATAATGAAGTACAACGGAGCGAATATTGTATCTTGGTTAATAAGAATAGGCGAGAAGCGGTTGTATATTTTATGAGAGCCGAGCTCGTTAACTCATAAGGCGTATGGTTGAGTAGATGCTACACTGCTTGGTAAATAGCGAACCTTGTTAATGTAAATGCTGCGACATTCTCTTATCTTTGTTAGAACTTTCTTTGGAATAATGACAAAGGAAGCAAATTCAGAGAGTTGTGCAATTCCGGTCCGAATCGAATATACAACGTTGCAAATTAACATAGTCGTTTATCAAACATGCACATCTCATCATACGCACAAGTTTAGTGAATGCCACAGCATACATGACTATCAATGCATTACTTGAAATAAATAATCGAGATAGTAAAATATAAAAAATATTGAAAAATATATTTATTAGAATTAAATAACGAAATGTTTTACAGAACTTATTTTTATTAGAATTCTATTATATTAGTTTTGATAGAATTCTAATTTATCTAACTATTAAGCGAATAAATTTTAATGTGATTTTCTTAGCTTTGTTATGTAAATGGGTTAACAAAATTTATCTCTTCTTTTCTACAAAACAACATGAGAATTGTAATTCAATTTACGAAAGAATTTAAAGACTTTGGAAATGCGTCTTGTGAAAAACTGCGATCATTATTTTTAGACAGTTATCGATACTAATAATCGATTAGTATTAATAGTAACAGTTAATAATAATAAAAAAAGCATGCGAAAAGAATATGTAATATAAATAATAGTAATAATAATAATAATAAATATAATAATGATAATAATATAATAATAATAATATTAGGTGTTGGAATTAATTCGTAGCGTTTTACAAGTGATGGGAAGTACTTTCATTAATGTATTTTTTAATGCTCATGTGAAATAAATAACATTCTTTCATTAAAAACGCTACGAATTAATTCCAACACCTAATATATAATGATAATAATACAATAATATTAGGTGTTGGAATTAATTCGTAGCGTTTTTAATGAAAGAATGTTATTTATTTCACATGAGCATTAAAAAATACATTAATGAAAGTACTTCCCATCACTTGTAAAACGCTACGAATTAATTCCAACACCTAATAATATAATGTAAATGTAATAATAATAATTATCTATATTTTAATGGAAAGAAAATTATTGAGATTGATATTTTTTATATAAAAATAAAGATATATCTGTATTTTCAATTGTTTGTGGATTACTTTTTCATATAAAATTTTATTAGTAGGAGGGGCATGTCTCATATGTAAAGCTCGTCACTCTGGTTGTGTAGCTAATTATTAGTATTATATAATTATTAGTATTATATGTGTTTGTTGTTTTGTTTATATTTCATTGTATAGTCAAACATATATTCTACAATAAATATCAGTACTCACATATCGTAAATAATATGAGTCTAAAGTAATGAGTCTTAATATTCCTTTAATAACATCGTATAATTCCAAATTTTAATTAATATGAGTAAGCTTCTAATATCAGAGATATGCAGCTTTGAATAATATGCAAACGTATTTACAATTTCTCATTTGTAGAGCAAATGAAGAATATTCATAAGCGTTTCTCTTGTTTCTAGAGAAGTAATGGTGACTGCGATGTAATTGAATAGTGACGTCCGCACGATTAAGATTCTTCAGCAGATATTCGCTAAAGGTTGAAACGAATCGTTTTCGACACCGCAAACTGGCATGATGCGATCGTGGTGTGAGTGGGCGTAAATACGCGTTAATGTACGAGCATGAGGCGCATCCACCCAGTGATAGGAGTTATTCCTATGGGAATACTACAAGCCACAAGTAGTAGTAGCTGTTATAAATCGGACATGCGCTTCGAATTACTAACTACGATAAAATGTGTCTCGAGGAAAGCTCGCTTTTCAACATAGTAAAACTTGTCATTTACGTATCGGATCGCTTCGACAATCCGTTGTCACGCGTTTCGACAATCGTCTCAAGCTCGAGCTCGAGAATTGGTTTTTTTTGTTATAGAAGTGAATAATCAATACTCGGAATTGTGTGAAAAATATATAAAAATAATATTTTTGTATATACTGGATTTTGCTAATAATTATTTTGATATATATATATATATATATATATATATATATGTATATATATATCAAAGGGCATTCTTTGTCAAAAAGGCCATTTCCATTGTTCAAAATTCAGAAAGGCCTACGGGATGTGTTTTGGACTTGAGATGTCTACTTTTAAAAAAAAAGTGATCTTTTTGGAAAATCAAAATGGCGTATTTAAAGTGGCTGCCAGAATGAACAAAGTCGAGCGGAAAAAAAAGATGGTAAACCTTCAGAAGAACTACCTGGAAAATTAATGGGAGCAAATTTTTTCATGTATTTTTGGCTGCTGAAAACGAATCTGATAATAAAATTTGACACCATATTTTGGTTGCCATTTTGGAAAAACTGCCAAAAATTTTCTTTTTTGCATATATCTTGGAAAATATTAATTTTAGAAAAAAGTGACAATAAAAAATAAAGCTCTTGAAATTCTCTACAAAGAAAATATGCATAATTTTCGTCGTGTAATTTTTCTGAAGATTTACCATCTTTTTTTCTGCTCGACTTTCTTCATTTTGACAGCCATCTTGAGTCATTTTGATTTTCCAAAACCACGTTTTTTTTTTAAAAGTAGACATCTCAAGCAACAATTTAAGCTCAAAACGAATCCCGTAGGCCCCTCTGAATTATGGACAGAGGGGATGGGGGGTTGGTGATCTTTTTAACAAAGATTGCCCCATATATATATATGTATATATATATTAGGTGTTGGAATTAATTCGTAGCGTTTTTTAATGAAAGAATGTTATTTATTTCACATGAGCATTAAAAAATACATTAATGAAAGTACTTCCCATCACTTGTAAAACGCTACGAATTAATTCCAACACCTAATATATATATATATATATACATATGAAGATTTTAATTTCTCTATATATCCAGAATCATAATCTATATTCTTAATCTAATAAATATTATATACGAAAAAAATAATTTTACTGAAGTATTTAAAAATTTAGCTGTGTAAATATTTGAAAATATTTCTGTTGAACTATCAAAATAATTATGTAGAATAATGAGTAATCTTAAGCATAATGAGTAATGCTACAAAAAACAACATTTTAACAATTAGTTTGAGCGTCCTATATAATTATTGATTTAACAAAATTATTTTCAGACCTATATTTAGCTAAATTTTTATATATTGTCCGTTTTTTCCGTATATATTCTGGTACTTTGCACCGTATTTTATCGTTTATTTATGTTTGTTTATTTATGTATTTTTTTATCGGTACGATCGGTGTGATACATTGCGTAATGTAAGATGACGCGTAATAAAAATTAGCCGAGTACAAGTTATAGCTTCGATCGCATTGCATCTCAGATTACCCGCGATTCGAAAACGCAGCTTTTGTCGATACACGAGTCCAAGTGGATGAAGTTCGTTGTGCGACACGTGCAGATGCAAACCGATGCCACGTTCTCGTACATGTGAAAACCAAGTAAGGAATTCGTATCGGCGAGAAAATGGAATTGCATTGGAAAGGCAACTCGATATTCCATTACATTGATGCGACCACGAACGGTACTGCATCGCGAATTACGATCTGAAGGTGCTGACTGTGCGAGTTAAATGATCTCGAATCGGATTCTTATCTCGAGTGAACGTTGCATCTGAATCTCGATATATTGTCATAGATTTATTTCAATTAGCTTTATTAGGAATTGTACAGGGAAAGCAATTAATGAATACTTTTTCGACATTATTCAAGCAGCTTGTATGTAGACAATCTTCATTTTTTATACATGCATAGTTAATATAATTGTATAAGATTTGGGAATCTTTTTTTAATTTCTACAAGTACATCGACTATTGTTAACTCTATAGGTATATTCAGCAATATAAAAAAATGTAAGATAATATATTTTTGTAAAAGAAAGATCGGAATCATATTGAAGCGGTTAATATGGAACAAGGATTGTTTAAAATATTAACGCGGTAATTTATTAAGTTTCTGGTAAGTCTACCTATACGTGAAAGCCGAGATCTATATTAAAAATAGGAGCAGTACTGTGAATTATTGTGCATTTTGTTGCGTAGTTACTATTTACGCCGGTACAAAATTGACTTTGTCAATCACATTTTATTATCATCATATTAAGTTAAGATGAGTATCTTTTCTAATTTTCTAATATAAAATCATTTATTATTGTTTTTAAATTTGCAATCTTTTTATTTTAAAGCTGTTAGTTTTTTATACGTTGTTTTCGTACGTTATTCGGTAGTATTGGAGAATTATATGGTAGGCAATATTGTGGAGAACGTAAGGGATAAAAAGAGGATAAAAAAAGTTTGCGAATGTCATAAAAAAGTATTAAGAAAAACAAGGCGATGAAAAGACTAATTGCAGCATTTGCGGAGAAAACTTGGAAAACTCATGAAAATTATGCCAATCTTGAAAGAGCTTATTTCTTTTATAAGTGTAAAAAGAGAATGTCAAATAAAATTGGAGCTGATTTCTGCTTAAAAAGTAAGTATTAGGTGTTGGAATTAATTCGTAGCATTTTTTAATGAAAGAATGTTATTTATTTCACATGAGCATTAAAAAATACATTAATGAAAGTACTTCCCATCACTTGTAAAACGCTACGAATTAATTCCAACACCTAATAAAAAGAATAATAAGTTTTTGTACATTTTGACCTCTTGGATGTGATAAAATTATTAAAAAGTTTGTATTTAGAAAACATTTCCAAAATTGAGTACGAACGTAGTATATTTGTCAAAATTTTAATATTATTGCTTAACTTTCAAAGTGTTCCCCAAAATATTACGAACTTTTAATAACTTAATCATATTCAGGAGGTCAAAATCTACAAAAATTTATTTTTTTTATACTCCTTTGGCAAAAATTGGCTCCTTTTTAACCTCCTTTATCTATCTAAAATAAAAAATTTTGTAATTGAAAATTTGTAATTAATAAACATATTTTTTAAAGATGTTTGTCCAATACTTTCTAATTTACAAAAACTATAAAATGTAATGGCACTTAAAAATGTAAAAATCTTGGCTATTTTTATTTTTTGAAAAATACAATTAAAAAGATGTTTTTTATAAAAATCATGTTTTATGTATGTTACACTTAATTTTTGTCTAAAAAAATGAAATATTGAAGAAACCTAAGAAATTCAGTACCACCGAATCTTCTATTGTCCATCTCTGTATATTTTCGAGACACTATACTCTTTGATTTTATACTCTCTTGATATTGGAATTTCTTCTCCTATGTATGCATATCGTGGAGCGGGAATATTTGTTCCTGATATTTCAAATATGTGCCCGTGATTATGACTGATGAATCGACGTCGTACGATATTACTTGCGTGTGGAGAATTGTGAATATGAGTGCGAGAATGAGAGAGAGAAAGATAGATACGAAAACTACGAGTGGAAAAATGAATTGTCTGTCGATTTTATTCGGTGTAAATTAAATCCAGTAGAACGCGACGTGAATTCACGCATGAATTCATTTATTTCGTGGTGAAAATTGGATGTGCTTGGCCTCTGCGCGAAAGTGATCCCTTTTCGCACTCTTCGTTTTTCTGCTGTTGTCGAGATCCGAAAATTGGGTTGCTGGCACGACAGTGTCGATTCTTTGTTACAATCGCGCGCAACCTGTGAACGTGGAAATCGCATCTTTCGTCATGGATTCTCGATCAATTTGTGATTACCAGACTAAAAAACTAATTTCCTCGATTTCTACGTTTCTTATTTTAGAAAATTACGTCGGCTTGGAATTCTGTCTCATTATGAATATTACAATTCAAAAAAGTACATTTACGCAGCAATTTTACTAATTTGCATTACGTTCAAAACATTTTACGAGAAATGCATTTAATCTAAGTTAAAATATTGAGATAGTATTACATAGCACATTATCGATAATATAATATTTGCATTATCTACTTGACTTACACTCAATCGAAAATTCAATAAAGTAACAAGCCTAAGATTTATGAAACATTTTGAATCTGTTCAGAAGTGTATTGAATGATCGAAAATTTATGTTTTTCTCTGAAGATTTCATTCGTTTTATTTAAAATAATAATTTGAAGATTAAAATTTACAAAATTTTATTTTGCAAACTAGATTTATACATAAAGTATCAAACATGTTACAAATTTTACGATCACGTTAATTCACGTTAATTACTTGCGTGCTATCTTGGTTTATATGTGAGGGAATATAAAAAGATTACGGCATCCAATGAGCAATCTCGTAACGCGCAATCGAGATAATGTACATATATTCGGAACTTCGCGCTTACAATCACCTTCTGCGGGAATTCTTCGATCGAAAGAAGCATATCTACCTTCCACCGATAGTCAGATTAAAATTATCTCTCGTTTCCTATTACTATCTTTGAACACGAACGAGCCGAGTCGGTCGTTGGCCTAAAGCGTTCTCGTTACCATTCGTTACTAAAGTCTAAAGTGTACTTTTTACCTTGTCTTACACTGTTTTTTTAACGATACAGTCACGTACGATACATTAGCGATACGGTTTTATTTAAGATACCTTCTAGTCACACATGCATATATGACACTTTTTTTTAAATGATGAAATCTTTCAATATCTTGGTCTGAAAATTTAGTATTATAATATTATAAAATAAATAATTAATATCTATAAATATTATGATCAAAATGTTTCAAATAATCAAATTTATTTAATAATCATATTTCATAATATTTAGTCTTAAAATTGAGCGTTTTTTGTATGGAAATTAAATTTCATATATGCGGATGTGTTTATGTATGATTAAATATTTTTTCTTCTTCTTAAAAAAAATTAAAGCATATTATTCATGAAAATTAACAGCTGATAATATTTATATAAATTTAATACTCGGAATAATTTGCAAATACATCGGATTATTATTTAATGCGTAATTTTGTTCTTCTATTGCGATGTGGGACATTCTCATTATTCATTATTATTCGAATTCTTTGGTCGTTCCACATTCCCAGTAATATTAAAATTATCAATTTAAACTGTTTACCTTCAGAAAAACATCGATAAATGATAAAATTAAAGTAATATATGCATAATATGAAATTTGCAGAGATATCTTATTGTTAATAACCAACCTTAATTTAATTTGCAATTAAGATTTGTTAAATTTTATCAAAATATAAATAAAAAAAGAAGCTTCCTCTTTGACTTTATAGTTAATTTAAGTCATGTACTTATGTCTCTATCAAATTCTGTGAGAGTCGGTTAAAAAGAAGTATTAGATGAAAGCAGAACGTCACGCAAAGTTTATTTCGTTTTTGTTACGTGATAGGTGTTTTACTAGATGCAAACTCATGGGACTTGAAAAAGAACAACATGAGACAAGGAGCTTCCTTAGAAAAGAAGTTTTACTTTTTTTAGTTCAGCTTCGATAACAAAGGCGATTATCTTAAAAGGGGATATTATTACGGAAATAAGAAACGAGTTTCTATTTAACCATTTTGAAATGGTTACACGAGTATTTTAACATCTTGAATGTTCCTTTTCAGATCGAGAATTGAAAAAAGTGATATACATACCTACGCGGAATAGTTATAAAAATTAAAAGCTTTTTACCACATCTATAATTAATAAAGAATATTTAATAAAACACAAATATATTGAATTTTACTTTTCACTTATATATTAGGGTAACTCCGCAAATATGCCGCATTGGGATTTACGCCGCAGAAGTCAGAAAAAATAAAAGGAGTGGGGGGGTAATCGATTTGTCACTGTGTTGAGTAGCGCCATCATAAATTATAATCTACATAAAACGATTACTGTAGAACGTGTAAAAGACATGTGGTTATTTTGTGATACATGAATGTAGAGAAATAATAAAGCATGTTGTATAAATACAAGTACTTTGCTCTTGTATTCTTTGTTTAGTTTGTTGTATATCCCACCTGTTTGGGATATACAACATTTTTAGCGGGCGGGATTTATGTCCAAAATATACAAAGTGGACAGATTGAATTCAGTGCACTAAATGCAATAAACGCATTACATGAAATATGTACCTCATGTCATAACACTTGTAATACATGTGAGGAGATTGTAATTATTATTTATTACTTCATATACATATTTATCATTTTTATTCCTTAATAAAACTTTATAAACGCATTTTATAAATTATTATGTCATTTTACGACTTATTTATATGTATTATTTGTAAATTTTTCATGAGCGTACATATTCACCTCTCGCCTTATGAGTAGCTATATATTTCACCCCATGGGATATGCAGCAAAAATACAAGGGTTTAAAAAAGTTAATTTTTTAATACGAAATATAAATATTTCGGATTTCCAATATTTTTTTCATAATAGTAGGCAGTACAAAGTGTTTACTGATATATTTCGCATTTATTTTAAACATAGTAAATAATACTTAATAAATTAAATTTTTGATAGGTGCGGCGTATACCGAAATTACCCTACATAAGTACATGTATACATGTATAAGAATATAAAATAAAAAAAGTGTTAGTATGTATATACGTCATAAAAAAATCCGTAGCATTATTAAGATATAAGTATTATATTTATTTTTCATAGTTTTTATTTGTGAAAAAATGTCAAATATTATTGACGTTTTTCAAAACTACGAAATCACGCTTGTTAGTCTAGCGTCAATTCATATCTACGTCTACGATATTTCATAGTTGCCAATGAAACATGAAGTGCAGTATTGTGCACTTGTTGTCATATTTTATTTGTTGACTGAATGCAGATAGAGTGCAAGTAAACATTTTGTAGAGATAGTGTAAAATAATTTTTTATTTTTAGATATTTGGTTAAAAATTTTTAAATAGACTTTGAAAATATTGCGCAATAAGTAGAAGAAATATGTAGCGATCTTCTTGCCATTAAAAGAAAACTATTTAAAGTTAAATAAAACATTCCATGAATAGATATAAGAATAGATATAAGAAAATATTTCTCTGTTTAAATAATATGATGCTACGGGGATTTTTAGTTATAAATATAAATCCAATATTTTGAAGCATTAATACTTATCTAAATATGTATAATATCACAGGTACATCACTGTAAAAAGAAGCAGTTTTTTAAAATATAAGCTAGATTTAAAATAGATAATGACTTGTCTATTTAATATTCAAGTTATTTTTAATGCTATGTAGTCTCACATTTTCTGTCATCAGGTAATTTCAAAAGGTAAAATTCAACAATTCCTTAAAGATTCGTTCGAGAAAGTGACTTCTCTTGTATTTTGAGGGTCGGATCGGTTCTCAAAACGTTCTGCTTCGCAAAGCCTCGACTATTCAAGTAGCTATTGAAAACGCGAACGAAGCAGACTAGACTTCGAGTCGCTTCTTGAGTGTAATAAGGAATTAAAGGAGATATCTTCTAAATTGCGAATAATGGAATTTTACAATTTAAAAATATTCCTGCATTGTAACAAAGTATACTGCAAGAGAGAATGTGCATAGATTTAAAAATCATTAATTTTAAATATTCTAATAAGATAATAAAATTAATATTAATTCCCCATGTAAAAAGATATAAACAAATTAAATTTATGTAATTTTTATAAGAATATTGGCAAATTATACCACTCGGCATTATTTTGCAATTTATAAATATGCGGATGTCCAGAGAAGGATCATTTTTCAATTTGAGCTAATCGGATACGAAATTAATGACAGAAATTATGGCTAAAGCCGTGTTTCATTTCGTGTATATAACTCGAATAATTCTGTTTACGTATACAATTTTGCTGAATAAGCAGGTATTGTAATAACTTTGTAATATATACAGTTGTTCGACCAGGCTTATATCTTCAAATGGAGATTTATGTTAAAATTATAATTGTGATAATAATGTAATATGTGAGAAGTTGGATGCAGTAATAATATGAATCGACTTGTTATTACATAAATTTTATTTTTGAATATTCTTTCTCCTCTAATAAAATATACTCTAAATGTTATAATTAATAACAAATATCTTGATATTTGTTTCTTTTCTTTAATATTATATTTAAATCTCAAACTCATTGTTTTATTTATACAACTTATACAATTTACTCCCTGTGTTATTATAACTAATTTTGCATTTAATATTTGAAATAGAGAGAGAAAGAAAGAGAGGGGGGGAGGAAGGGAGAGAGAGAGAGAAAACGAGAGAGAAAGCGAGAGAGAGAGAGAGAGAGAGAGAGAGAGAGAGAGAGAGAGAGAGAAGACGCAATACAATATATTATAAGAATTTATATAGCAATACATTACAATATATAAGAATTATATAGCAATATATTTTACAATATGAGTTATAATTAATTGAAATTATAAGTATTTTGTATAAGAAGGAAATTGTGACAATTCTTTTATAATATTTGACTGCAGTATGTAAATACATGATCAACTATTGCTTTGTTAAGTCAAAAATAATTTTTTATCTTAAAATAATTTTTTTGTGACTTTGTATAGTTTTTGTATGTTCCGTAGTTTTAACAGAAAATGGTGCTTTGAATATAGATAGAGATCTGTTATTGAAATTGTATAAAAGTTTTAAATTATTTTTGCTGAAAGTGATACGTGAATGAAAATATGTGACAGTATTTTCATTAATTTAGCAGAATTAACAGATTTAAATTTCCGATATTGACTGTCTTGTTAAAAGAGAACTTGCACAATAATAAGAGCTAAAAAAGAGAGCCTATTGCGGCGCTTGGGGCGTTACACGAGACTCGTCGTTTCTAAGGTAACTCCTCGAAGTGAAATCTTTCTCTTCTTCTTTTTTCCATCTTTGTTTCACAGAACCGCTGAGTGGATGGAGAAAACTAACAAGCTCTTTTTATTTAATTTTATTGACTATGTCCTTTTTTTTAAGAGCATCATATTATTCTGCTTGAGCTCATCGATATTGCAAGAAATTTATATAAAATATGGTATATAACGAAAAAACAAATTTTTTACGGCAGAACTTGGGCAGGGAAAATTGTCTAGTTTTTCATGATACACGTTACTCTACTATAAAACAAATCGTAACTTTCTTTGTAAGAAAAAAATAAAATATTACGCGATGAAAGGAAACCTTTAAGATTTGTATATTACTTTCTAAATTTCTTGGAGTAAAAAATGTCACGAGAGAGTATTCCAAGAGAGAGTATTCCTCTTGTAACATGTTCGATAATCTTGCGATGTATATTTGATGTATGATGTGTTTGAAGCGTCGTATCTCTCGAGATGTTAAAGGGAATTGCGTGTTCGTTTTAATAAAGATCGAAGTCCAAGAAAAACATTGTACTTTATTACGTTTCTAATTTTCTACACTTCGTGCTACGTGTCTGTTCCTAATCATGGATAGTTTTCTCGTTATCAACGTGAAACACTCCCGAGTAAACTTTTGAGGTAAAATTTCATGAGATCGGCTGGTTTAAATCATACGTTTTACAGAGATATACATTTCAACTGTTTTCTTGTCTTGATAAAGAAGAGAGAGAGACACCCCAAGGTACCCTAATGTTTTAGTTTTAGCAGCGTGTTCCATATCAGCGTGTAAGATTTATTCGAATTCAGATATGACGATCGATTTTTAACTCCAATGTATTTTTAAACGAACATTTTTGTAATGTTTTAACTATCACAGTATGTAAAATAATATTTTAAAATGGATTATTTATTACAGTAAATTACATAATTATAACATTGTAATGATGCATCTCCAAGTGAATAATGTAAATTCCAATATCAATACCGCAGTATTCTAAGCATCAATCATCAATTTTTATTAATTTTTAGTCAATATTTTAAATAATTTAATTGAAAATGATATTATCCATTTTTTATATTGAACGTTCTGTTGTAATTTACTCAATGTGTGATGAAAAACAGCACTTGTGAACCGAATGTATTTTCAACGAGTATATTGTCAGCCTCAATTTTTCTATTGCAATTTTATCAAAAAACACGACGTTGTCATGTCACGCCAGACAACAAGCAAGGTGAAATCGATTTTTGCTGGTATTTAACGAAACATTGTTAGCCATTCCCTCAGGTACAATCGAAATTATTTCCCGAGGATATATCATTTAATGCAATGCGTATCAATACGAATTGCAAAGCGTCCAAAAATCTGGCAGCTGATATTTCCACAAATTGCATACGCGTGCTTTTCGCAAAATGCACGAATATTTTTCACTACCATACATTTTGCCACTTTGTTTTCCCCTTTTCTGTGAAATGCTATTTTTTGCAATATCGTTCGTTCATGGAGATAACGCGCATATCTCACGGAGCGGAAGCAATTCTGTGGGCAGCGAATAACTGCCGGGACATTGGTGCGCGTCGCGTGGACTACAATTTTACCACGTTCCTTCCAAACGACTACCCCAGTGGGAGAGCTCTTTCCGGTTATCGGCGTATGTTTATCGGGATTTTTGCTTCACTGGAACCAGTGAAATTCTGTGCTTGAGATAAATGTGAATTGAATTTGAGTCTAAGATATTTTATAACGTGTCGAATGTGCGATAAAATTCGAATCGCAATGTAAAATGTTTATAGTAGAAGTATACTCATATTATAGTAGACGCATGTATCAAGATAATTATTCATGTGTGTAATTATTTTGCCTTTAATATCAATTAATTTTAATTAATATTTATTATTATATACTTGATATTAAATAGTATTGATTTATCTAAAATTATTTATTTGAAATTCAAGATTTTAACGGATTTGATTTTTGAGGTTTGATTATTCGTACACTCCGATGTACATCCGATGAAAAAAAATTCGTTATATCACTTGATTTATGTTACGAATGTGGTATTAAAGCTGTTGCAACTAAAGCTTTACATTGTAATTCTTAGATATATATTCTTTGTTTTGTTGAAATATGTTATTACTTGCGATAAAACAATGTCAACGCGTTATATAAAGTACAATAATAATCAATAAATTAAAAATAAAAGAGGAAAGAAGAATTGGTATTTAAAAAAAAGAGTTAAAAGAAGAAATAATTTTATTAAATCACTACGTAATCTCTCTAACATAAGATTTACTTTACTGAATGAATAAAAAGATTGACGTGATATCCATTTTCGTACTAAGTTATCTGTTTGTTCGTTTTCTTCATGCATTTTTTAGTGTAATTTATCGCTATGTAGAATGGACAATTTTAATGAGGTCGAATATATTTGCATTTCGTGGAGATTAAAACGTTTAAAAAAACTTGTAAAGTTCGGAGAAATTTCTTGGTTGTATTTTATTACATCTACAGTTTTAAGTATATCGTAATATTTACAATTAATTTTAATTAATTTTTAATCATACTAATACCTTTATAGTCGATAAAAAAATAATCATTTTTTTCAAAAGAACATATCTATTAAACAATTTGGAATATAATTTATGACAATACAATAAATTTAGCATCTCTGTTCAATTTGAAACCTAAAAAATATGCCATTTACATATTCATCGTTTTTTCATGAATAAACTGTAGGTATGTGCTGATTCAACTTTTTCATGAATGTTTTTGAGATAGGTTAATCGTTCGATGGTCTCATGTGCGAAATAGCAAGCTACGCTAGTCGCTTTTTCCACGATGCGGCTAGCCCCCGAGGGTCGGATTGATAAAATAGAGCAAAAGCTCCCATCGGTGCCATCTTGGAATGTCCCTTGAAACTGCGGGCGTATTTCACCAGTTGGTTTAACTGCGTTTTCCTTGATTCACCGAGAAGCTGTCGTAGTAAACGATGGCTGACGTAAACTCCGAAATCTCCCTACGATTTCTTGTCGTCCCTCTCTCTCTCTCTCTCTCTCTCTCTCTCTCTCTCTTTCTCTTTTGTCTCCTTTCTTCAAATCAAAGGTACTTTTATTATCCTATCGCTGGATACAGTTAGATAAAATTGGATAAATTTTCATGAGATTGGTAAAAGACGCGTGTTTCGTGAGCATGCATTATTTGCAGAATAGCGAAAATGGAAATCATAAAATACACCAGAATCATTTTTGCTGAATGTTATTTAAAGGATAGCGATGCTTTGATAATCTTATAAGTATTATTGTATTAGTATCACACTTCACGTACGCGCGGAAATTAAAGTCGATTTCATAAT
The DNA here is from genome assembly GCF_024713525.1 of Acromyrmex echinatior. Lineage (NCBI taxonomy): Eukaryota > Metazoa > Arthropoda > Insecta > Hymenoptera > Formicidae > Acromyrmex > Acromyrmex echinatior. The sequence continues at coordinate 9,137,639 of NC_141856.1, forward strand.
TTCCTTTGTCTGAGCATTTTAATTAAATTAAGGGGTTATTTCTGTGTGAAAATGACCAGGAAAATTATCACAAAGAGTACTGCAAATGCGATATAAATGAAGAAGTGAATAAATGTGTATTTTATAAATAAACAGCATAAGTTCATAAAATAAATTAGCGATCAAAAAATTGGTTAGTGATATGCATATTTATATATTTATATAAAAATCGTATAAAAATTTTCAAATTAGTATAGAAAAAAAAATTATTAAAAATAATGATGCGCGCGTGAAAAAAATACACAATTTAATCCGTTCTGTTTAATTTATTACAATATATTTTGTATACAAAAAATATATGCATTATATTATATTGGGAGGTTTGATTATAACGGAAAATTATATACTTTATTTTTATATGTACATTATGTGTATAATATTATATATAAATATAAAAAAAAAATATATTAATGGTTACGTAAGAAAGTGCTAACATTGAACCATTTTTTATTACATATTTCTCCCCATCTCGTTTGTCGACGTCTATCGTGATCATGGATCGTAATGCGGATCGCGGAAATTTATGCGATCAAATATCTAACGTGAATGAATGTCACAAGAGATCAAACACGTGTAGTCGTTGTCTTGTTCAAAGAAGATAAAAAATGACAAATTTCAGTGGCAAAAGATTCTATTTTTTAAATAATGACTTTTGACTTTGTACGATTTGGAAATTTGATCTTATTCCTTACCTATTTCAATTTCATTGCTCTATATTCATCTTTATTGATATTTAAAATCTTGTGTGCACAATGGAATTGAAAGATTTCGAAGTAAAAGATAAAATTATAAATAGACGTTAACAATGTTGAATGTCAAAACAAATGTTATATAAGTATTTATAATTAATTTATATAATTTTATTGTATTTAATTAAATATTTTTTCAATCAAATTTAACATTTTTAAAAAATATATCACATTAGGATTAAACAATTCTTATTCACAAATATATTTTACAATTTTATTGGAGGCAAACGCGAAGTATATAACAGCATAACAAATGCTTGAAGAAATTTCAAGTAAAACTGTAATGACAAGTTACTCTGCTGCGAACAGACTGTCAAAATTGTTAGCTAAAAAGTTTCATGTCGTTACGACATAGGTAATTGAGAATGATTCGTTTTCCGAAACAACGAAGTACACATTGAAACTCGAAACTTTAAATTCGCATCACAGACGGAAATATTGGAGAAAATTCTCGTGATTTTCCAGTTATTGTAAGGATACGATCTATTAAGGATGACGGTTTCTTCTAAAGACGACGTAGAGTGTTCAAGGTAAGACTATCCGTTGTGGCAATTCTAACGCGTGCTTATGTAATCCTGAATCTGCGTCAAATTTATATAGCTAATACCAGCCCGGGTGTCCGTTTTCACTCCGTATTTATTAACGTCAGATTATATCGTCTATGTAATGGAGTCATGTCAAGTCGTTCAATAATAAAATTTAATTAACCAGGATCGTGAAGATAAATCTAGCATCTACGTAATAGATTCTAATGACAAATATGTTTCGTCATTACAGCCGTAAGAGAAAGTGAGCGAACACTAAATTTTAATGGCTGTTTAAATTTATGCGTCTCATGTTGTACAAACATGCACTAATATACTATTATATAATTATTAATTTTAAATTTACACGTCAAAACATAATGCTAATGTACATTATTTATTCGTGATCAGTTTCGAATTGGTTTTAATTTATTGTACACATAATAGAAATAAACTCATAATCATTGCATTTATTTTTCTTTAATCGTCGAAATAATGAAAATTATTTGCGTCTTAATTGGATTATATCATTTTTTTCTATAGCTAAAACTTTTTTATATTTTACAACGTATAAAATACATAAATAATAACAAATGAAACTATAAAGAAAATCTGTTCTGGTATTGGCATCTCTTTTGAATATGAATAATGCATATGTATGTACGTGATATTCGCAACTGCATCAAACTTCGATCGCTTACTCAAATCATAAGTACTTAGTTGTGAAGTAAATTTGTTCTTTCAAATTAGCGTTTAAATTGAACATTTTTATGTAACTATATACTATATGTTTTTTATTTTGCACCAAATAGATCATATTTTCTTGTTTTTTTTTTTGAAAGCTATCCGTATGCAATAAACGCTGTAAATTGTGATGCATGTTCTCTGAAATATCGCGCACATTGTATTTTAATGAAACGAGAACAAAAAGATATTCAACTTTTTAAAAGAATTATATAGCTTCGAAATGACGCGAACTTGTGTAAGATACACTTAAAACTAAATATAATATTATACACATATAATTAGAAAAAATTTTGAAACACATACACGTGTGGATAATTCATACTTTTTCGTATGATCAAATTATTTAAATGGGTTGATTTAGTAAACTTATTAGCAAATAATAAAAGCTGTTAATCATTTTTTGCTGATATACAAAAAATATCTAGAAATCATAAAATAAAAATAAAGTAATAATTAAAGACAGTATCAATATGCTTATTAGAAATTTAATGATTATACACTGAAAGAAAAGATTGGCTGAATATGGCATAGCATTTTTAATTGATTGCAGCAGCCAATTTTTAGTTGCATTAGCCCATCGAAATGTCCTGTATTGACATTGCGGAGTTAAAGTAACTAAAAATTGACTGCTGCAAAAATTGATTGCAGCCAATTAAAAATGCCATATTTTATTATCTAATTTGCTGCAGCAGCCAATCTTTTCTCTTTCAGTGTAGAAATTAACTTTTACTACAGAACAATTATTTCTTATTAACAAACAAAGTTTACTTTTAATTATAACAATTAAAATGAATTTAATAAAGATAGTTCGTAATTTTTTTATCGTTTTTACTATCTGTAATGGGAGATAAATATTTGCAGAGATGTATGATCATTATATTTTCCTTTTGTGAATAGTAAAAACATTTTAAGTTTTTGATCACACCTAGCTAGGGATGGGAGCATGGAATTAAGAATGTGCATCAGCGAGAATGCAGCAAAGAAAAATAATTAACGAGTAGCACAGAAAAGTAAATGCACACAGGGCACCATTAAATAGAATTAACTGTGGATAGTATATATATCACCCATTAAGGTTAAAATAGTGCCTCCTGTGCACTTTTTAAGTGAGTTTTTCAGTATACTTTTTTAGTCTTTTATGCGTGACATGTCGGTCATGTTCGTTATAACTATCGAATATGCATTTGCCTTCACGAGTTTTACATATTTTCCTACATACGATATCAATTTGATATGTCATGCATCTTCACGCTAAGAGCAGTCGAGCTTTCAAACGATTTTCTGTTGTGAATAAAATCGTTCACATTTCTTACATATCATGTGGGAAAGGTGACATTTTATCTTCCGGAATGCATTGAAATTCATAAACCGAACTAGAGTTTGCCACCTCACCGGTTAGAATCAACGGATGGCTGCGACTTGCTTCTCACTGCTTGATTTTTTAGCAGTCTTACATCACTCGGAAGTCACGTTTCTCTTTTCTACGTGTGAGAAGAGGAAAGACTACTTTAAAAAGGCCACGAACAAGAATTTTTATTTAAATTCATCTTATGAAAAGAGAATTTTAAAAAAATCGCTTGCTATGAGCGTGTAAAGGAGCTGATTAAATATTCAGTACTTGTGCTAAGTTAATTTCATCTGAAGTATCCTCAGTAATAAATTAGACATTCGTACTAAGTGTACTAAGTACACTTGTTTTGCCACAGTAATGTGCAATTCAAATACAAGAGAATCCAGTCTAATAAAGCATCGGACGAATTAACAGTCTAATTTAATTATCATTACAAAACGCGACTGCCTGCCATCATATCTCATCGTGTAATCCGATTTTCATTTTGAGATACGATATCTCTATAATGGTATTATCTTTAGTAATTGATTTTTTTATAGATACATGTAATATATTGATTTGCGTTTATCGTACGTAATAACGAACATTTGATTTTTTAATAGACTTTTGAAAGCATGATATATGTATACGAGAAATTAATACATGATTTTGAATATCGATATCCAATTTATTCAACTTTGTTAATCTGATTAAAACTTTATTAGTTAACATACATAACTTCTGTTTTAGTACATTTGCCAAATCTGTTTCTGATTGTTCTTGAATATCCATATACATTTCATTGCATGAATTTAAAAAATTATAAATTTGCGTGATGTTTAGTAAAATAAATGTTAATGTACTAAATTATTTTAACGCGTCTTTATAAATCTTACTCCATCATGAATAACCGACGAAAAGAGATTGTTCTAGTATTATAATAATTTCTATCTGTCGAATGTCATTATTGATATTGATGATGTGTCATTTTATACGAGACAATGACAGTGCGCGAATGACTTCATTGAATACTCCTCAGGTGATGGTAGTATACTGATAATATGTATTGTTAGCATCAAACATCAACTTTAATGAGAAATTTATGTTCCATCATACATAAATCTTTGATAAAGATTTGATAAAGAGGCTTTCTTTTGCGTTAATTAAAAAGTGATCCACGAGCATGAAGATGAATAAGTTCACGTATCAAATAACATTCGACAAATACATATTATTTACTCAATCTGTGCATCTCGATATTGAACGTGAGTTCTAATATTTGACGATTTTTATGAACGATCGTTGAGTTGAAAGATAAATAACGTAAAAATAGACGCAATTTTTAGATCATTCTTAACTTGGTGTTTTCCATAGTTTTTTGAGAAGAATTAATTACGAATTAGAATGAAGAGCTCACTATCAGATTTCAATAAATCAACGTGTACGTACCTTTAATAAAATCTACGGCCATTTCAAGACCATACGTATCCTTGTCACAATCATCGAGTATGTGAGCCCCGATCTTAACTCCTGGGACGATTTCTCGTTGATTGAGAATATCCAGAGTATAAAGCATTGCCTCTAACGCTTGAATACCTCCCTGAGGCATCACGGGTCCGCACGTGACGGTATCCTCTCTTTCGTGAACCATCATTAGGCCACCTAGCACGAGATCACCTTCGACTACCGCTTCCTTTTTTACTGGCCAGCTAAGGTGATGGACTAGCCCATTTGGTTCTATCGACCGAGATTGATGACGTCGATGTCTGATCGGATGAGGTAGCTCATTGTGAAAATGACTCAAACGTACACTCATGCGGTTATCATAATGACGCAGTCTCACAGCATCAGTCATCAAGTCCACATATTTATTCAATAACGGTATACGTGAGATGCTATCGGTCTTCGAGATGTCGATCTTCCTGGCCCATTGTTTGATAGATCTCAAACGTCGATCATCGGCCGAGCAGATGCAGCTCAATAATGCCAAAAGCAGAAACTTCATGACGTCATAATCGGTAAATTATGTTGTTTGTTACTAGTTTCAGGTTTCCGGCACGTTGGCGATTTCGATGTTGTCGTGGCTTTCGCTTGTCCGCCTCGGGCTTTGAATTCACGATGATTTACGTCGCTACTCTTCCTTGGCAATATGAACGGGAGGGCGATATCAGCTTCGAGAGGAAGATCGGAGGTCTTGCGCACGATCGACGGAAAGGACGTGCCAGTGCGGGCTAGGAGAGATTCGACTGATCGTGTTTTTCGTATTCCGTATGTATAACGTATATCAAAAGTGAGCAGCAACTGATTCACAAGTTGAATGTGCCATATGTTATTTTCAATTCGATGATTTTAAAATAAAAAAAAAACGTCATATTGGAAAATAAATCATAATTTATAAAATTAATTTATATTTGCAGATTCCAAAAATACAAACCATTTAAATTTATACCGAATATGTATAGAAATATGTATGTATATGAAATATTTAATTAATCGGACAGGATGACGAAAAAATATCAGTGATTACCAACTTAACTAAAAACAAAATTTGTAAGCTTTACAATTATAATTGAGGCGCATCTTGTGATTTATACTGAAAGCATGTAGTTTTCTGAGGTACGATATGTCGCGACATATGTTACCAGTATGCTAATGTAAGAGATCTTGGAAGTACAGAGGCAACATACATACATGTGTCATCATGATGCCTGTGTAATTTTGCATTTGTTTTTATTATACAAGACTTGTCTTTCCCAGTGTTACAAGTTCTTTCTAAGCTTTGTGTAAATTTTATGTGCGACCTTTAGGCTATCATAATTTTTCAACATTTTTACGTAAAGGATGAAATGTGGTGCATTAACGCGTTTGCTCGTCGGAACATTTACCAATTTGAATCGTGTCATTTATGCGTAAAAATTAGAATAAATTTATTGCCGACCTGGATCTCACCATTGTTTTCATGATGACTTATCACCTTTCTCTTTAATTCTTGAAAAAGATAATATTTATCATCTATTACGTCCAACATTTTCTCGCTTCTTTTTTATTGTATTATATTCACACATTCGAATATTTTAAAATATTTTACGATTGATTGTGATTAATGATTATTATATTGAGTTCGAATCGATATTAGATGTATGTTAACAATAAAACAAAAATAACTTTGAAGATGTTTTTAATTACGCTTTTCTATAGAAAACGAAATACAAATGCGTTAAAAACTTATAGGGTAATTCCAGCAAATATGCCGCGCTGAGATTTACGCCACAGAAAAAAATAGGAGTGAGGTAATTTTCCTGCAACTACTCTATTACATGTCTTTATGTTATATTAGTATTATGTTATGATTTCAGTTTCTGTTAATATTATTGAAATTATTGTGAGCTGAATCGACTTATCACTATTAAGTAGCGCCATCATAAATTCTAATCTACATAAAATGATTACTGTAGGATGTGCAAAAGACTTAGTAATTACTTCGTGATACACGAGTGTAGAGGAATAGTAAAGCATGTTGTATAACAAAAGAATACAAATATTTTGCTCTTGTATTTTTTGTTTAATTTGTTGTCTTGTATATCCCACTTGTTTGGAATATATGGCATTTTTAAGCGGGATTTATGCAAACAAAGTGCATACAAAGTGCGCAGATTGAATTCAGTGCACTAAATACAATAAATGCATGAAATATATACTTCATGTCATACAACACTTGTAATACATGTGGGAAGATTGTAATTATTATTTATTATTTCATATACATATTTATCATTCTTATTCCTTGATAAAACTTTATAAACACATTTTATAAGTTATTGTATTATTTTATATTTTATTTATATGCATTATTTGTAAATTTGTTATAAGCCATACATATCCTCCTTCCTCCCACTCTTATGAGATATACGGCAAAAATGCAAGGGTTTAAAAAAGTTCATTTTTTAATACGAAATATAAATATTTCGAATTTCTAATATTTTTTTCATAATAATAGACAGTACAAAGTTTTTACTGATCTAGATCGTTTACTTTAAACATAGTAAATAATACTTAATAAATTATGTTTTTGATAGGTGCGGCGTATATATCGGAGTTACCCTATTCAACGAAATTAAATTGTTTGAACAAAATGTTACACCTTATCAAGACAATTGTTATCCAACGCTATCAGTTCGGTGACGACCCTGCTATCGGAAATTTTGATAGGTCTTCCGAGCTTCGAACCCGCAGGTGGTATCGTGCAAGCCGCAAGTTTAAATTGCTCGGTCACGAAGCGCTGCGCGGCGTTGCATGGTCGAGAAATTGCAGATGTGCGAGCGCGGGCGTGCGGTCGCGCGTCGATAACGACTCCGGATTTTGTGTAATTAAAAACTTCGACGTGGCTACGTCGCTGAAAGTTGCGTTGTTCCTGAACTTCTAGGTTTGCCGAACGATCGTCAGAACGACGGACCGAGGTCGGTTGTAATTCGTTGTTGCGGAATGTATACCTGTTGCGCTGCTCAAACTCCGACAAAAGTTGGCTGCGCTGCACCGTGTTGGAATGCTCTTGTGCAATTTCTTTTTGTACGCGGACATGCATTATGAATTACAGGAAAGGCTTTACGATCTCACGCATGAGTATTCAATAGAAACATGACCAAGTGTCACTCCTTGATGACCTGTTGCTCATTGTCCCTACATGGTCGGTATTGTACTTGTATAGATACATTTAGCAAAGAGCAGAGAGAGGAGATGATTGCAATCCCAAAGCAGGAGATAGAAGTTACATTAGAAATGCAGAGTTTTTATCACAGTTTTTTGATGAATTCAGAATTGATTTTTCTTTAACGAACATTTTATGGCTGAATTATACAGTTACTTAATATTCATGATAATGATGTTAATTAAAGTTCATGATATTCTAATAGTAAAAGTTTTATTCCTGAACTAGTTTTATACATTAGTTTCTAGAGAGAGAAAATTCGTTAAGGTGGATTCATTAAAGCTTCTGTTAAGAGAAAAGGCACGATAATTCATTACGCATTCTATATATCTGTTCTAATTGTTTCAGCACTCCTTATTGTTTCAGTAAATTATTCCAGTCATAAAATAACAATACTTTTATGATATAAAAGCTATTTATAACATTTTGATTAGAAATTTTACAAATGGCGTATCAATTTATCTTTGTTAAAATTGATAAAATGCTTATATGTTATCAATGAAAAGTTAATATTTCTTGTTATTATTAAATGACAAAAATAGACTATTGATTGAGAATTCTCAAATCACACAAATGCATTCGTCTTCCTGCACCCTTTGTTTCCTATATTTCTAATTTATTTCTCTCGAGTAACATTTTGCACGAGTAATTTTATTTATCACTCGAAATTTTATAATATACAATGTTGTAATGAATATCGTATAAACTGCTAAAATAACAATAACGGTTCGATAGTGATATCAAAGCGTATGGGAAAGTCCATTTTGTTGACGGTGATAGCAGGAACTCGTTTATTAACGGTGCGTTGTTTTTCGGATGCTAAATTTACGCTGATTGCGAACATCTGCTCGTCAAATCAATTGGTTTTCACCGTTGGTTTAGCACGCAATCACGATCCCCAGGATTGTGAGATCGGTGATTGTTATTAGCAATAACGCGCGCGCGCAATTTTATAAAATAATAATGCACGGCACGAAGATTAAAGGAGTAATGAACGAACAAGCCAAAAGAAAAAAAAAATGGAATTATCGAATAGAATAATTTTGCTCTTGTGATTTTTACAAAGTCTTTTAATTTAATATGTAAATCTTTTAGTTTTTAGATAAATTATTTATGTTTTATACAATAGTAGGTATTGATATGCATACTAACATCGTTCTTCTGTTATTTTACATTTATGGTAATTAACATAATGTAGTTTGCTTATGTACATATATAATTATTAAATATATAAACTATTAATTATGCAATAGTTCACGATATACATACATATTTCTCATCATGCAAGTTATATATTAATTAAATTTGCTTGATATATGAAACGCATTTCACTTAATCATTACTGTTTTGAAATAATTTCACTGAAAACTATTTATTCTTTAAAATATTTATCGTTATTCGTATTGTATATCGTCGTACTTTATTGTATATCGTCGTAAATTGTATTACGCGCAATTGATTATTGGATTAAATAGACAAAGAATTAAATAGATCATGAAGTCGGGATAATTTTCAAAGTATCAGCTATGCCGCAGTTAATTAAGCAGCAGAATTAATCGTAATTGCAAACCATCCAATTAATTGATAATTCATGAATTTAGGCCAAAATGCAGCAGAGATTTTCATCAAACTTGCATCAAATATTTCACAAAACAACCGCACAATTCGGCTTAGAACTAAATGAAATATAATAGACAATGTACGTCTTATTCAAACTGTTTCCATTAATTTCTCAAACCTGAGGATTCTGGATCGTATTTCCTAAAGTTTCTATTTGTAGAGTAAGACAAAGTTACCTAGCCGTAGATTGTAACTTTGGTTACTACTTACTTTATATAGACGGAATTTTTAACGATATCTTTTGCAGAAAAGTTAGATTATATCTTGATCTCAAAGTTCGGGAAAGTAATTTAGTTAAGACTACTAAAGAAGGGATTACATGACAATGATAATTATAATATAGAAAATTTGTTTTGAATTATTCAAGGCTATACATGTTAAAGATGGCTAAAGTATATTTTTAAAAATAATTTTTTTATTGTAAATCAAGGGGGGGGTGTATCTTATAGCGCATTTTATAATAAAATAACTTTAAAAATATAATATAATGATAACGGAAAAGAAGTGTTTTGTATATTGTTCGATATATTATTGTACTTTTTTAAATAACATTTTTTAATTAAATTTTTATCTAGAAGATAAATGTCACGTACGGCATATTTGTCGCATGAAATTTATGCTACAAACCGAAAAAATCACGTATAAACTTTTGATTTAATTATTTGTCAGCTAACCAAAAATCTCGCTCGCGACAATTGATTATCAAAATTGAACAACTCTGTTTTTATCACAATTTATTAACGATTTATTTATCCGCTTATTTTAACGCTTATTTTATTTATGTACCCGTTTTAGAAAAATTATTTTTTGTCTTAGCACAAATAACTCGTTTAATGCTTTCACGGCGATTGTTTGAATGACAATATCTCTACCAGGAATACGTATCTTACAGATACATATTTCGAAAAATTGCTGACAGAAAAAGTCCGGGTGTACAATAACAAAACAAATAATTGCTATTTATAATGCACAAAAACAGTTTAAAAGGCGAGTCATTAATATTTCATTTTTTTTGTAGATAATTTCTCGAATAAATTTAGATAAATATATTTGTGTAAAGGGAAATGTTTTAACAGGCAATCGATAACGATATAATACCATAGCAATAAATCGTCGATGTCACATACTCGTGAGATAAACGTATAATCGAATTGCAAGCTCGAGGATATTTCATCATCAGGACTTCAAGAGCGTCTCTTTGTCAGTTAAGTCCGCCCACTTGATTACTTATTATCTTCGTTTGGTGTTTTATTTTAGATTGCGCAACATTAATTCAATACACTTTGCTCACATTACTTTTTCTAACTTTTCCGCGAAGCTTTATAAATTTCAAAATGCACGTGCAAAAAATTAAAAAGATATCTTGCAAGAAGCTTTGTAAGAAGCCATCCTTTCCGTCACTCGTATAACACGCGGATTATCGGAAACTTCTAAATCGCGAACGGTGAAAAACAAGAGACAGCATCGGCAGGTACGATTGTGGATTATTTGATTAACGCGATTATCTATTTGCAACAAATTTTGTGTCATATTCCGATGAAAATTCTCGGTTTGTTAGGCCCGAAAACGATTTGAAAAGGAGCACGCGCGTACGTTACTGTGCTGTAGCAGCCACTGACTGGCTGGTGCGACTGCATCAACGCTACCCTCCTCGAACATATCAACCCTCCTCCCTTCTCCCAATCTTCTCTCCTACCCTGCGACCCCTCTCTTCCTAATGGTCTGACCATTTTCTCATAGGTCCTCTCTCTCCACCGTATCTTGGCGCCCTCTCTTTTCTGTCTCGCGTAGTGATCTGTATTGTCTTTGTACATACTAATTTATAGCAGTTAAATAATGGCTAGTGTCAACGAGCACATTATTTTGGCTTGAAGAGAATTTTTGAAGATAACGAGATACTTTCGATAAAATAACATTTGCGTAGTACTTGCGAAAAAAGTATATTTAAATTTAAAAACACAATATTATTTGATGATATTAGCGTTTTTAGAACAATACATATGCGAAAATGTATTACAAAAGTTCTTTGATGCATTTTAATTAATTACTTAAAACACAAATTGTTGTAAATTGCTCGATAAATTAATCACAAAGTCAAACTAACCTAGCTGCTTCTTGTGCAACCGCGGCATTAAATGGCAAAGATGAAGGACCGCATATTCCCGTTGTGCTATCCTTTGGTTAGCAGCAGTTAGGAAGGAATAATGATAACTAAATCTTAATTAGTTTTTATTTGAATGTATTACTAGCATATGAGTAATAATGAATGTAATTAAATTTTAATAATCTTTATGAGAATAACTAAGGCAGCTGTTTGGTAATAATAAATCATATCCGTTTTGGAAAATATTTCCTTGTCAAAACTCGCAACGTAATTTCGTAGTCCGTGAGGTGAGTGGTCTCGCGCGGCTAAAATACTGCGGTAATTAGCTTACATGGCAATGTATACTGCATGTGGTGCTATTAACTGAAACAAGCCACCTCGCACCTATCAACATGTACATCACCCGTATTCAAAGAGATGTCTTTTTCATATCTCTCATTTTTGGTTTTGCCACATCATACTAATAGATTATTTGATTTTCTAATTTTTTTTGTTCAAAAAATTGAAAGAACAAAAAATGTTTTTTTTTCGTTGTTTGTTTTTTGCAATTCTGACACGTATCTAACGTAACGAATTTTCGGATATTGTTTTGCACTGTAATTATTTTCGCGTTTCGCAAGTTTTGTTACCAGTTTAGTCTTCCATGGTTCTTTAATGCATTATACATGATTGATCCAAAAAACGTAGCTAATGTGCAAAACTGAGTTATCGAACAATTACTAACTATATTCAGTTAAAACCATGTTGATTTAAAAGACATATGGTCCTGCTTACACTCGGAAAACGTAACAGATTTTTTTATCGTGTTATATTATTAATTATCTCATTTTTTTGCTATTAGAAAATGAAGATTTCTAAATAACATTATTAAATGGAAAAAAAAGAATGCTATCGTGCGACCAGATTTATTGCATTAACCGCACAACGACAATTATCTGTCTATCTTATATACAAAACTATTAGACCTTTTGTGAAAACACAGCTTCCGATTACATTTTTCGAGATACGATTACACGAAGTCCGAGCTGCAACGAGATACAATCTATCTATCCGCGTAATGGTCAAGAAGAATTAGAGAAAAGTAATTAGAGAAAAGTGCAGGACATATGAGAGTTATCCAATTGAAGAGAAAGATGTTCGGCTGCTTTATTGGAACATATTAATTATTAAAAAATCGACGATTAATATCTATTGCTATTTCATTATATCTACTCAGAGAGATTTGAGATAAATATAACATCCTGGTATCCGATAGTTCGAATCACCAGTAGGATGTCGCGTTTAATTCTTGGTGAACGACTTTAAAACTACACGATAGCTCAGTGGCAGGAAATAGCTGGCCCAGTTTGGCATTGCACCAATCCTGCGATTAATTTATCGAGAAATTGAGAGCAATTTCTAGAAATGTGCGACATCTGTTACACGCGGAATAATGTCTTGAAATTCGGCACGTCAGCTGGTTATAGCGTATAACAGTTTACAAATCTATTATGCCATGCAAAAATGCGTTAGAAGTTTAATAACGATACAGTTAATACATATATGATTTTTAACGCTTTATCTACTCTTTAAGGGTTTAGTTTTATGAGTATTAACATGCAAAATTGGACGAAAGATATCAGCGACGTGTATTGAAATTGTATGTGAAATTATGAAATCAATAAAAATTAAGCAATCTCTCTAATTAATATGTAATTTAGTTTTATTTACAACTTGTTACATAAAACGCGAGGAATAAAAGTGAAAAGCGGGAAAGCAATTCACGCGTTACTATATATGCTCTTAAAAGAATATCGGACGACTTTTTTGACGTTTCATTTAATCCGTTTGCCGGCAAAGCGTATGAGTAAAGGGAAACAGAAATAAAACGCACTATCCACTCGCAGGATCTATAAAGTCGCGAATGCACTGAACGACATTGCAAAATGGAGGAAAATGATAGTGATCACATGCTTGGTGCATCATGGCTGCGGAAAATGGATTAGGCGTGTTTTTGTGCAGTTACTTATGAGATCACGTAGCCGGAGCTGACCGAGGTGGCTTCGGAAATTCGTGCCGGAAGTCTTATATCTCAGTGATCAATTTTCTTGGGGCAAGCTGAGATAAGTTCGTTAAGTGCCGGGTCGCAACCGTGCAATCGACTGTGATTTGTTAAGAATATCTAAAGCTTTGTCTGGGATTAGCTTTCACCGAGTCGAGAGCCGTGATTTATAACAGATCTTTAAGCGAGCATGACTTGAAACGCATGACTTGAAAGATTAATTTTTTTCTATTATTATTCATCCGCGGAACGATGTTCCATAAATAGCGTTACAGTATATATCTTTTGTCTCGTAATCTTTTTTAAATTACTTGTGGTTTTTTTTTGCGAAAGTGAATATAATGATGAACATCATACATAGTGTTGTTATTTTCTAGGAAATATGAATTGTCGGGAAAGAATCCATTTTTGTCAGATTTTTTCCAGAAAAGAACTCTCTTAGTATTAGAGAAAATAGTTTTTAAACAGTTTTTCATTTTTTATCTCTATCTTCTTTTTAAGAGTCTTCCTTTAAAATTATCCAAGTAAGTAGGTTACGGTTTTTTTTAGAGATAACATTTCAGAGATATTAACAGAGTATATGTATATTTTTAAATAGTAATATCACATGAATATAGGAAAGGTATTGTTATGTATAGATATTATGCGATGGCATATATTGCCTGCTGCGGAATTACTCAATTATGTTAATTCTAGCGATAATAACATAATACACAACAGATTATTTGTATTAGATATGCTATAACATCTAAATTAAGCTTTAATTAGTTTAACTGTCAATATATATATAATTGTAAGTAGTATAATTTTTGAAAGGAAATCATTTTTTTCCGTGTTTTTTTTTCTTTCTCTCCTCTCCTTTCAATGCTAATCATATGTTAACTATTGTAATTTTTACTACAAGTTTTTATATTATTATCGAATATCAAGTTTATATTAATCTTATTTTGTTTTAATCGTTTTGGTTCATAGGTTTTTTAAAAACAATATAAACTTATATTACTAATTTAATGTCGTCAGTTGAATCGCCGTAATTATTACAATTTTCTCGTACGTTTCCACGGTGCATACCGCAATTATACATGTATATCTACATTGCTCGCGCTTCTCAGCCTTTCCGCATAAAGTTATACGCTGTATATCTATTTAAGCATATATAGCTTTTAATTTTTTTTTATTCTGCTAAGTATAGGAGATTCCTTACATTACCTTTGGTAACAAGATTAAAATTATGAGAAAAATACTGGTAACAAGCATGGTTGATAAATACCTGTGGCCAAGTATAATCCTGATAAAAAAAAAGCATTAAGTATCGCATACTAATTTAGGGAAACTCCGGTTTAAACCTCGTTAGACGCTATGTGGTTAATGAATCCCCGCGTTTTTATTCGTAAAGCTTTTTAAGCCATAATATGATTCTATATAAATTTATGACGAGAAAAGTTTGTTGGTTATTTTCTGTTAAAAAAAGAAGTAGAAATAACTATACGTAGTTTTTTAAATGTTTATTTAAAATTTTTAATTTGCACGTTTCTATGCGACATAGCAACTTCATGCAAATATGTAGAACAAGGACAGAATTTATTTTAAAAATTACATCACATCGCTATCGCGTGGATAGCATCGTTTTACAAATTAAAAACATTTTCACAATGCTTGTATAAGAGGATCAACAGATGTAATATTTAGAGTAATATTGAATGCTATTCCCTCGATACATGACTTCCCACAACGCCGAAATAGTTTTCCAGAACATTTGCAGAAAGTGATGATGCAACGGGATGAAAGTTGAAAAAAATTGTCTATATAAAGGTATGTTACAATGTTAGTATTCTCGCACAAAGGAAGCAAGCCCACGTTTGATGCTCCGATATATTGGCCACGCGAGCACTCGTTTAAATATTCCACCGCAGCGTTCTCGTAACATTGATCAACAACTCGGGACTTGTAGGAGAAAGAGAGGAACGCGTTTATTGGCGCTTTCCAGAGAGAAGTTTTACGATACCCAAAATTTACATCAAACAATTCCGTCGCTTTACTAAAAATTGTATCGTAAAAAGTTAAAAGGTTTTTAATCAAAGATTGATCAAAGTTAATTTGAATAAGTTTTGTTGATGAGTTATGTTTCTTTATCTGCAATATAGTTTTCAAGAATTGTTACATTACATATAATAGATACACGTATACATACGTATACATACAATATTAAGCATTTTTACATTTATGCGAAGACTCACTATTTGCATTTGTTGCCGGTTATCGTTAACATTTTCATAACAATAATAATTAACGTTTTAACAGGGCAGTTAACGTTTTAACAAGGCATCTCGCAGATTCTTCTCTATTCTTGCAAATGACTCGCTTCGAATGAAAATGCCATTTCCTGGTGGAAATTCTGGTCTCATTAAACTTTCATAAAATCGTTATTACTGTTCACTTCCGTGAGGTACAGCGATATTCGATTTTGCCATTATCTCCTGCTGCAGTGTCTCAGCTAAGTTGCACATTGAAAAATGTTGTTTTTAAATCGTTCGTCGGGAAGCAAGTCGTGACAAATTGCTGTGTTCGCTACTAGGAGCAACATTATCTCGAGAGCTCGCGTGCAGTCCGAACGCAAAAACATTCATGTTTTAATGACAATGTGTACAATATCATTCACCATTCAGTATCAGATATGGTATTCACAAATATATATAGAAATCAGTAGAATATTTCAATATCAATAGCGTTTAGTCATGGTTGAGTTAAAAAAATGAAAGCTTTTAATTGCATTAAGGTAGATGGATATACATGTATATGTATTAGTATGACACGTGCTTTAATGTTTAATGTTTAGATATCTTGAAATAATCCAAATGTACGTGATGTAGAATTTATTAATATTATTATTCTGAAGCGTGTAGAACTGTAGAGAGTGATATAAACGTATTATTGTTCATTAAAGTTAAATGTTACTGTTACGGCATAATAATTCTAAAGATCTATGCAGTCAGTCCAAGTATCATGACAGTGAGATTCGTAAAGCATGCTACATTAGCATTACATCTGGGTGTCTTGCGAAGCAAAGAGGAAGCAGCGACTCGGAACGAACGCTGTGAAATTACACTTTTAGCTTACAATTAAATTAGTAGATTTTATACGTATTATATTTTCCATCTTTTTGTATGCTGTATCGTTAATAGTTTATGACTATAATTTATTATAATCATCAAAATGATTAACATATCGCTGCATTGATAGAAAAGTAATACGAATAAAAAATTAACGTTTTGAGATGAAAAAAAATCGAGTTAGACTAATATTTATATGGAAAAACGATATATTTATAACTCATTTGCTTATTATATGGAAAAAATGTTACAGGAAATGAAATTTATACTTGGGTTCGAATTTCAAAAACTCATGACATAGTTTTCTAAAAAATACATTAATTGAATATATAACAAATATAATTGAAAGTATAATGGAAAAAAATAAAATTATAAACATTGCATATTCACTCTCCAAATTGAAACGTTATTTTAATCCAGAACTTTAAAAAATGCTTTACTTTAGCAAAAAAGTTAGTAATTTTGAGATATGTCACTTTTCTATTAACGCAGTGATGCGTAAATAATTAAATAATTTTTTTGAAATATTTTTATTTTGTAATTTTTGTTTTTTTTCGAGTCTATTAACCATTTTTTGAACTTCAAAAAATATCGCTTGAAATGACGCTGTCTCGTGTGACAATTGTGTTATCGTAATTTCACGATACAGTCTGCATATGCAGAGAACGAATTGTATCGAAGGTAATAATAATTATAGACCGCAATGTCCGCGACGCTCTCAACGGGAAATTCAGCATGCAAAATTAATTAACGGCTTATAAAGACCTATCGATTTGAAGATTATCCGCACATACCGCGAACATGTTGAATCAATCCGGTTTAACTATTTGTAATCTAGCTGCTCCCGTCCACGTGGTTATCATACCACTTTATATGAACATTATATATATGAAATGTTTTACGTTGATTTTACCGCTACAAATACTTTTTTACACAACTATATTGCATTAACTATTACATTATAATTATTTCATACATTCAATATATAATTTATGATTTATATACAATTACACGTGTATATATGCATATTATTACAAAATTTATATTAAGAATTTTATTCTAATCCGGATTATGTAAAATATATTATATTTTTAGTTGTTAAGTGTTTATGTTTAATTATATTTATTTTATAAATAATAACGTGTAAATATGCATAAAATTATATTTTCATTGATTTTTTTGAAAATTATTCTGTAAACCATATTACGTCTAGAATAGAATGCAGAAATGGAAATGAGAATTTGTTTTGGAAAATATTGATGAAGCATAAATCAAGAATTTTTGAGAAAAAGGAAGTATGTTTGAGGGGGGGGGGAGAGTGGGAAGGAGAGGGGGGGGGGAGAAAGAAAAAGAGAGCGCAATCTTGATAAATTTATCGAAAAATTGAACCTAGTTTTTTCAAATTTAATTTTTGTTCGCTGATGATTTTTGACGAGCTTCCGGGGATTTATCCGCGCCTATAAGCCGCTTAAATCTCTCTTTGGGGGAAGTATCAATAAAACCGATTACGACCATCGTGAATACCAACGAGTCGGAGCCAGCTGGTAGAACGTAAGCTTACAGCGACGCAGTATCACATGTTCACCGACAGCTATTAACCCAGGTCAAGATTAAATATATGAATTGAATAGAGAATTCGTATTCCAAACATAGCTCACATTACTTGGTATCTGTTGAATAATACAACAACTTCAATTTTTCGGACGTTTTCACTAGTGCACTAGTATTACTGTGGCGCACACACACACACACACACACGCGCGCACACACACACACACACACACACACACACACACACACACACACACACACACACACACACACACACACACACACACGTTTTCTACAGCATGACTTTTACTGAGAT
The DNA here is from genome assembly GCF_024713525.1 of Acromyrmex echinatior. Taxonomy (NCBI): domain Eukaryota; kingdom Metazoa; phylum Arthropoda; class Insecta; order Hymenoptera; family Formicidae; genus Acromyrmex; species Acromyrmex echinatior. The sequence continues at coordinate 9,156,475 of NC_141856.1, forward strand.
TTTACTGAGACAGAATAATTATACCTTATGCACACACAACAACTTTGTTTTTTCTTTTGAATTACAAATAGTTCTATACGTTGCCCCAAGCAGACATATTAATTCAAAAAATATCTTTGTGAAAACTTTGTAAATTGAAAAACAAGCTAGAATTATAAACTCTCTCAGAAGAAAGAACTTTTATTTCTTTTCGTGAAATTATAAAATAAATTTCTTTGCGTAATTAATACAAGAAAAATAGATACTTTTGCAAAGAGTTAAAGTAATTCTTCTAGTTACATTTTACAAAGAAATTGTATTATTGAAAAATTGTATTATTGAAAACGAAAGAATTATTAATTGTACAGATGTAATCGACATTCGATACTAAACTGTTTTTGTTATTTACACTGGCAATGATAAAATGCACCCCTCAACATACGATAAATCTCGTTTTAAATTTATCGAATGCTGGCGTTTCTGCAAGTTTCTGGGATAGTAGTTACCTTGTGAAAAGCTCGATTCTTCCCAACTTCCGGAAATTTACCGACAGTCGGTCGGGGAAACTTACCGGTAGTGAATACGTTTTTTGAAAATTGTAAAATATTGATGTTTAATATTGTTTTATTTATCTATTAAAATACATTATATCTATTATAAACGTGGATTGAGAAGTAACACGTTGCTTGTAACGTCGTTACCGATATAATATCTTTTTTTTTAATAACGAGTGTGTAACGACTTTACATTTCTCTATTTGTAACACAGTTACATTTCTTTGGTAACGATAGCGAATATAATCGTTACTTTGTACAATATGTGTATGGAACGTGCAAAAACGAGTTTTTTTTACTATGTTACTATTAACCACAACTGCTATAGACCTCGTGTTGATTGCTCAATTAGTAAAATAAACAATTAGATATACTACTCTAAAAAAAGATTATCAAAATTTGAGAAAAATGTAACAAAAATTATAACGACTCGTTAGTTTTTGAATAATGGTAATATTAACAAGTTAACTTTTTTAAATCAGTTATAAATATTTACAACAATAATAAGTTGCTTTTTCAGTAAAAAGAACAGTAATGATAACAAGTTACTTTTATGAAGTAACTTTTTCCCAACCCTGTATATGACATCTGAATCTACTTTATCAAATATAAAGTGCTTGTCGTAACTAACTCTGCTCCTGTATACAATCTTCGTTGAAAAAAAGAGGTATTAAATTAATGAAAGTATATTTACTATTTATAGAAAATTTTGAATCACGATTTTCTGGTGAGAAATTTTATACTTTTCTTGAATAGATATAGAAAACAAATATTGAAACATTAAAATAAACAAAATTAATGGCAATCAACATGCATTATTCGTGTGAATTTAAAAATTAGAAAACAAATTTAAAAGCAATTTGCCTATGTTCTTTATCGCATAAATGTAAATTTCTCTATCTAGTGTAAGAAGACTAGCAATGACATTGTTGGTATACATATTAGGTGTTGGAATTAATTCGTAGCGTTTTACAAGTGATGGGAAGTACTTTCATTAATGTATTTTTTAATGCTCATGTGAAATAAATAACATTCTTTCATTAAAAAACGCTACGAATTAATTCCAACATCTAATATGTGCACATATGCTTTTCGCCTTGAGTGTATCCAATCATTGTGCTGCATCAAGGCGATAACGAAATAAGTTCATTTCACTAGAAATTACATGGCGTGATTTCGCTAACGTAATTTTCCAAATCTCTAGAGATATTATAGGCCTGCGGCATCATAGTGCTTTCAATGACAGTGGTAAATGAGAAATTTTCTTAGGAGAAATACGTGAAATCATACTCAATTTTGCACAAGAAAACAAAATTCCACGCTTACGTTTAGTTTTAATATAAAATATGAAAGAATTAAGATGTTTGTGTTTTTAAAGTTAAATCAAGAAATCAAGAAAAAAAGCAATTTTTTAAATGTAAGGAAAAAGAAAACGATATAATATTATTAAAGAAGAGTGTGTATACACGATTCGTACATTAGGTTTAATATCATATTTCCTGAACTAATTTAATATGAGAGAAAAATAGCATTAGATACGAATTGCAAGATAAAAATTCGCTGTCTGAAATGTACGATACTAGATACGTGCAACATATGTAAGAAAGTGCATTATCATCATATTTCACGATTGTACCACGTACGTACCTTTAATGAAATCCACTGCCATCTCAAGACCGTACGTGTCCTTGTCACAGTCATCGAGTATATGCGCCCCGATCTTGACTCCAGGCACAATCTCCCGATCATTGAGAGCATCCAGCGTATACAGCATGGCTTCCAGAGCCTGAACTCCACCCTGAGACATTACACGTCCGCATGTAATTGTATCTTCCCTTTCGTGCACCATCATTAGTCCCCCGAGGACAAGATCACCTTCCACCACCGCGCTATGTTTTACAGGCCACTGATCTGAGTGCACGTCACCGGCCGATGAGTCGACGATGTTCTCCATAGTAATGTTCTCGGAGACACCTTGAGAAGGATTACTATTCCTTTGACGAAGTGGGTCAATGGTCCAAACGGATTCATTACCGTGTTCCTCTTGCGAATTAATGAGCTCGGTCGAAGACACATCGAAGAGGTTCTTGTTTGTAGCGTCGGATACATTTGATTCCGTAGATGAAGGAACCTCTTTCGGAATAATAGAATTGCCTATTTTGGTTATCACGCTCGATCGATCGAGCGCTTTGATTTGGAATTGCGTATTTACCAAACTGACATTTAACGTTTTCGGAGTATCTATCAATGATATCTTTAATGAATCAGAAGCATCAGAACCCATTGTTGTCGGAGTGTTTGTGTATCTTTCGTCGCGATCGGTCGTCAATGAGATTGATTGCCACTCTTTCTGGAACTCTTTATATTTCGAAGTATGCGGCAGTGTTTCCATAGATGTAAGAACTTTTTTCGTGTCAGTTGATGTTTGATATTTGTTATTTGTTTGAATCGTCGAAATGGATGGATTCATAGTAAATTCGATTAGCGATTTCGATGTTACTGTTGCCCTTGCCGTATCGGGTATCTTCCACGTCTCACTGTCGAATTTGGTTAATGTCGAGATCCCTGGAGTATTCCGATCTTCATGACGTTTATATCGTCGATTCTTTGAGTTATGGACACCGCCGCTTCGTGAATAAAATCCAGATTCTTCATGCGTGTCATGATGATTTTTACCTCGTCTCGTCGTAACTCTGACATTTTCTAATCCGGACTCATCCGTAAGTTCGCTCGATGACTGCACATGCCCATTAATCTTCTGCATCCCGGTCGAATTATCGCTGACATTCGTTGCACCGAAAAAGATAGATTCGCTCTCGGTTGAAGTTCTTCGAGGCTCTTCGTCGAGTTCTGATCCTCCATCAGTTGTCTTAGCGATATGTGGAGGCTGTGTGCTGATATTGATTGCGTGAAATTTCCTCGAGTATTTCGGGCGTTCATGAGCTTTCCCGGGGAGGCTGCTGAATTTTGCGATCCTCGATGGATCGGAGACATTCCAGAGGTTAATTCGAAATGCGTCACGAACTTCGGTTTCGAACTCTGTTGTCCGCGACTCACAGTTCGCGTCGGATTCGATGTATCGTACGTGCGTTGGATTCCTTTTCTGCGTGACTGAAATACGCGTTGGTATCTGATAACTTAAGTCGGATTTGTCATTTTTCTTGGTATATAAATTAGTTGGTAACAAATTACGTTCGAATTTATGCATGTTGTGCGTCGCGTAGTTTGCAGCGGCAGTAATCTTCTCTTCTTCGGTTTTTTTTCTTATATGCATTTTGCTAAGATTCGCTATTTTTCTATTTATTCTCACATTATTATTACTTTTTGAATAATGATATTGATATTGCGAATCAGATATATCATTTGCTTTTAATAAATTCCTTTTCTTATATACAAAGGGACGTCTCGTAAAGCTGATTCTTTTTCTAGTAAAATGGTTGTCGAGCGAATTTAATATGTGAAAAGTGAACAAATCGATATTCCTATTTTCTTTCTTGTTCCTATGTGTATCTGTACTTACTTTAAATCCTATCTTTGAATATTCGTTGCGTTTGTACGTTTTGGTTGCTAGAAACTTATCCGTTTTATGCGATTTCGAATATTCGTCCTCCGAAGAGTAATACGGACTTACGGTGTTTTCTTCATCACCAACTTCTCTATTTATGTTCGAGATTTCGGAGCTAAAGATTAATGTAGTTCTAGTGACAGGTACGGAATGATCGTAGAATGAATTTTCTATGATCGCGTTATCTGTGGTAGTTATAATAGTTTCACTCCCACGACTCCGATCTTCCTTTGAACGTAAGTAATTTGAAAAAGTTGGATCTATTCTTTGAGACTCGCCATTGGCTTTAATGTAAATCACTTTATTCGTGTTGTTTTTTGTCTGCTTGAGACTTTGGCAGGAACCTCTTTCATCTCTATTGTGTTTGTGTTTTTCATTGGTATATTTGGAATCGATATTTTTCATAGTATCGAGTTGCGAGATATCGAAATTTTTAAACTTTTGTTGAAAGGTATCTTTCTCGCTACGCGGACTCTTTGTGAATTTGTCTGGAAAGAATGCGGTCATTCCGTTTTCTTCACTGAAGACTTGATCCGTCTCGTGCTTTTTCCATTGTCCATCTTTCTTATCCAACGCCTGAGTATCGGGTCTTATCATTTCTACCTTTTTATGATCGTTCAAGAACACATTGATAATTCTTTTCTTACGTCTTCTCCATTTTGAGGTACTTTTCGATTCTCGAAACGTTGGCAATGGGCGTAGGCTAGAGATGAATTTAAGATCATTTCTTGCATTTTGTGACTTTTTCATATCGATAACTTTTGACAACCATATGTTTTCTGTTGGTGCTCTTTTTGTAATCAGTCGCGCACGTTTGTCGTCTTTCAAGTACTTCGTTGTCGTCATTGCATTTGACATCGTGATGTGCTTTTCATATTCACTGAGTCGCGAATCGCGATTTTCCGTATTTTTGAATTCCAGAGAAATTGCTTTTACATGCATTGGTGAACGATCATTTGATTTAAAATTCTCTCTCGCGTATCGTAACCTCGAATCATCATCAACGTTCTTATAAAAAACGTGATACGTTTCTTCATGATGAACTTTATAAGAAGAGTCTTCATTGTTGTTTTGTGGATTATTGAGAACCTGTTCACCAGTTAAGCCGTTGTTCAAAATCAGGAATATCGTCCACATGGCCAGAATGGCCGTCCAATCAAAGTTTCGCCACATTACATCACCTCTTCGTCTCATTAATCATTGCCAAATCCTGAAAAAAAAACAAAATACTTCATTATATTATTTATATTTATTAATTTATTTGAAAGAATTTACGCAGCCAGTACAAAATTATGTTTATTTATTATTGTTTTCGATTATGCAGTTTATATTTAAAATACACACACACACACACACACACACGCGCGCGCGCGCGCGCGATTTGCTTTGATTTAAGGAAAGCATAAAGAAGTGTCTCTCTCTTTCTCTCTTCAATTTTAATAAGTTTTCAAGGTTTTAATGTTTTATACATATTTTCAAAATGATAACAAAATTACGAAAAAAATTACAGATTATTCTAAATCACGTTTAAAAATAATACAACAAATTTGATGACGGTTTACTATCTGAATGATAAATTATTTTAATAAATAGTTGTATTTTTTAAATCTATGCTCTAATAAAAATATATAGAAATTTATTATAAAATAAATGATTAAAATCTCAATTTTTAAATATAAGTACATTATGTATTCAAGATTATTTACGTAGAGTTACATTGCATAAACTAGCTGTCCAGTAAATAAACAAAATATTTATTTGTTCCATATCTTTATAACTAATCAGTGAATCGCAATAAAACTTCGCATAAATTATTTTGAATATTTAAAGTACTTATAAAAGTACTTATAAAAGAAAAATGTATATTTTTTTATTATTTTTAAAATTTTAATTTTTAACAATAAAAATAATAACAAATAAAATTAATGAACTACAAAAATGTTATTAAATATATATTATTAAATAAAAATATAATCTTATTCATACAACTTTCATATGTATATAATTTATCTAAAGTGTAAATATTAAACATACTTCCAAATTTAATTTTCTTTTTAGGGACCATATGTCTACTACATCCTTAATATCTTGTAGTCTAGACCAAACTAAAAGAGACACATATTTTTTTATATGTGCTCATATATGCACTTTTACGGGATGAAACTCCTCTTTGAAGAAAATCAGTTATTTTTTTTCGAAGTGAATATCGTTTTATACCAAAACTATAAAAGAGGGAAAAAGTTTTTAAATAAAAGTTGAGTGGTTTTAAAAGTACTTTATAGTAATTATAAAAAAGATTGATTTAATTTTTTAGTTTCATGAATACAATTTTTTTTATTAAAGAATTTCTTTATTATAAAGTAATTTTAAAATTATTAAATTTAAAAAAAAAGACTTTTTTTATCTTTTATAATTTTGACGATATTCGCTTCAAGAGAAATTATTCGATTGGATGTTTCACGCTCTAAAAATGCGTATGTATAAAAAAATACGTCTTTTATATTGGTCTTTTAAATTACAATATATTAAAAGTTTGTCTTCAAAAGAAGAGGACTATTTCTCTGTTTCTTCATTATTATCAGTTTTAATAAATAAATGATCAGCTTGGTATGGCGTGCACCGTGTTCACTCTGATAGATAATCTTTGTTGTCGTTATTTCTAATGCGATTTCAATACGGTATTTGTAATTTAATTTGAATACGGTGTTCATGTGGATCCACAACTATGCGCTACTATCTATTGCCTGCGGACGATGCGGTTCTCTAATTTCGATGCATTCCACTGCACCGTTCAGCTGAAAGGGATCTGTACGCGGGACCCCGCATCAACCAATGCTAACGAGTCGGTTGCAATTACATCGCTAAATCACTTTGAGTCATTTCTCATTTTAATCGAGATGAAGTCTCCTTGGTTCCTTCTACGTTACTTTTGAGCTATGAATCTCTTTGCAATTAAGAAATCCGATTAAGATTTAAAGTAACTTGCACCTTTGCACGATATGATATTATTAACGTATATACGATGTTTACGTAATTAAAGGTTATTACATTTTCTTGTTTACATTTCGTATTTTCATAATATATCATAAATTATATATCATAAATTAAATGTGTTTATTAAAGATTAGAACATTTCTAATTCTATCCTAAGGAATTAAATAGAGAGAGCTTATATATACGCAGGATATATGTTGAATAAACAATGTGCATCACGATTCTCGGCTTGGCTGAAATCCAGATTACATACTTTGCAAGAAGACACGCGTCTATCTTTGGTCTAGGTTCAAAACTTGATATTAGCCATGTAGTACAAATATTTACGAACGAAAATTGATTTAATCCATTATGATGTCCTGACTGACTACAAAACATAACGTATTTTATATTTGACATTTTTATTAATCACATATTTTATAAAGAATTTCGAATTTTTATTTATTTTGCCAAAAACGAAATTTTCTCAACGTAATCCAATATTTCTTCTTCATCTCGATAAAATATTACAAGTATACGTGATATGAAATGATACTTTTGCAAGAGCTTGCAGTTAAACGTGTCACATAAACTGTAACTACGACCGACTTTATGTTGCACGTTCCCGCGTCGCTGAAAGAGCAATCTCATTTGTTCGTCCACCAAATGATACAATAAGAAATGAAGTATATTAGAAAATTTTATTGCATCTTTTAATCTTTTGGCAAAATTAAGAAATTTGCAATGTAAAAATTAAATTATCAATTAGTCTGTACATAGAAGTATATAAATATATATTTAATAAATACTATCAAGATTTAATAATATCAAATATTTAAGTACAAATAATTTTTTCTTTTTATTTATATAAAGATATTCATCATCGATTTATTTTATATTACGTAAAAATATTTATAAGATAAAAAGATGCCAAAAATACTGTTTGAAATTTGTTGCAGATGAAAAGTTAGAGGAAGGACTTTTCAACTCTTTCATTAAAATGAAATAGTAAATAAGTTTCTTAACGTATCGAGAAAAATACATACATATCTTTCTTTTGTGGGAGCGCCTACAAAGTTTAATCGAAACTCTGTGTTGCCTTTGAAAGGCTTTCCTCGTTAACGGCATGTTCCAGCTGATAATTGTAGCCAGTAGTACAGTAATACCTAGCCTGGTTTGGGATACTTTTATCGAGCGCTAGAGAGGGTTCCAGATTGATAAAAGAGAAATATATGGTTTTGCAACCAAAACAAATAATGAAGAACATTGTTCTTGGTCTATCAATGAATATCAATATTATCTATTTTCTGTGTCAAAAGTTAATAAATTTTCCATTTTTTAATATGTAGAGAGAGAGAGCGAGAGAGAGAGAGAGAGAAAGAGAGAATTTATATAAACTATGAACATTCATGTTAATAAAATATCAAAAATTTTGTTACTGTTTTTTAAAATTTTACTTTGAAAGAATTTAAATACGCATGCATGTATCGTAAAAAAATCATATTTTTGTTTTTATGAATAATAGTTTGTGTCGCAATTCAAATGAAACAATAGCTTATACAATGATTCTGAATAGCTAAATATTATTTTGTTGAAAAATATGTATTAGTTCAACATATATATTGTAAAATGCTATTTGGTGCATATATGTGCTTATTATTTTCCTTTTCATAGCCATTTCGATTTACTGTTATCCAATATTTGCGATCAAGATGGAAAAACTTGGATAAATTGAATACGAAGACGAACGCGTACGTGCTTTTATCTACGCCGATTAGGGAATACATTGCCTCTCCTAATCCGTCTTTATACGCCCGCTGAGGCAGCGTAAATGGTCGATATATAATACTTGTTTGACTTGTCTTACCGCAATCCACCTAATCTGCATCAATTCGAAAATTATCTAAGTTTCTCCGTCATTCTAGCAATAAAGATCGTGGAAGTTTCAAGACGATCGAATTACCGGTTTCTGTGGCTTCTGCGCCATTTAATTACAGTCACGCAAACTTGTAAGTAAATAATCCTCTATTTGACTATCATGGTTCTTTCATTACGGCTTGATGTCACTTGCAATTTTCAACAAAATACGATAACCGGCTGTTTTTTGCAGTTTTACAAAAATCACTGTGCTACTATGTGTCAAACGTCATGCCAATGTATAATTTTTTTACCATTGAATCATTCTGACGAATGACGTGTTACGACGTCTGGCGTCATGTTGCAGAAAAAATAGAATAATCTAGTTGAGGATCGTGGGGACCAATTTGTATGGAAATATGCTCCGCTATTCATTTCCATAATTTTGCCGTGGATTTGCGTGTGATTCGTTACCATTCGCTATTGTTGCCACGAAAAAATAGAACAAGAAAAAAGAAGTGCATCCCGTGAGACAACTGGATTTGCGAATCTTCGTACGTTCGAGTACGTATAGTAACGTAGAGCTGTTATGAAGTAGAGCGTAAAGGAACATTAATAACGTGCAACGAAGAAGATGCAAGCTGGAAGTAATTATAAGTATATCAAAATACGATTTAGAAATTTTTAAATTCAGTTTCCAAATATCTTAAGCAGTTGCATTATTAATGTTTCTTTCCTACTATATTATTTTTTAAGCATTGGAATATTTAGTATATTTTTTAAGAGTTCGATCATTATACTTGAAGAACAGTGTAATAACGACTCTGTTTTTAATCACAGCTGATATATATGTTGCTTTCTGTACAATGTTCGTTGTTACACTTTCTCTTTGCATTTATTTCTTTCTCTTTGCATTTATTTCTCTTTCGTTGTTGATTAAAAGCAGCTTCGTTCTATCTCAAGATGAACGTGATTCCATGAGATAACAGTACCGACACCTTTTCTAATATCGTCGTCCGCATTTGTTATCGACAGCAGAATTTTCAACGCTTTATTTTCATCTTTTATTTTGTCTTTTAATCAAGTATAATGAGATTGTTAACCGAACAAAATAAAAAAATGTTTCTATAGAAGAAAAAGTTTGCCGGCAATATAAGCCAGAGGAGTTAACTAAATACATATAAAGAGTTAACTAAATACAGTGCATATGAATATATAACATCTCTTTACAAATAGTAAAAAAATTATTACAACATAATATCGAATGTTAGTAACATTGAATTATTTGTTATTTATTTTGCACATTATAAAAGTATATAATTTTTATTATTTTTTTTAATTAAATTTTATTTGTGAAATGTTTATTGTATTGTCTATAAATCAATATCGAAGTGAATAGCGATAAAAATAGAAATGGCTGGTAAAATATCTATTATCTTTTTCGATTGCCATATACCGATATCTATTATGCCAATCTGTTTTTTTATCCCCATTGTTCTTTCTGATAAATAATTCACTATTGTTTTACATCTTCTTTATGGCTAAACCTCAAATATGTAGTAATAATATGATAAGAGCATTCTAGAATTTTAATATTACATTTTTTTAGTATATTTTGTTATTTACAAAATAAGTAATTGTAACAAAAAATTTATAGCTTTTACAATAACACTTCTATCACAATATCTAGCATCTATTGTTTACCATCGCTAAGATCGGCAACTATATTGTATACTTTTGCCGCAGACCTTAGATTGCCACTTAACGTTCCGAGTTCCAATACCAACTAAGATTGTTAAGCATCAAAGCATGGAAATGGTCTCACAAATTTCATTAAATAATTAAAACAAAATCGAGGATGCAACCATTCGCAAGCTCAGATTCTTGTAGAGAGTACAAAAGAATTAAGAAGATTTTTTCAAGCATCAAAAGTAAAATATTGCAATTTTAATAGATGTATAAATAAATCTGTAAATAAATTCTAATTATTGCAAGTCATTGAAATATATACATTGCATCATTTTACCTCTTGTTTTGATTTTGTTTACTAAAATTTGTACTATTATATATTTCTATCTCGAGTTTTAGGCGAAATTAACCAAAAAGTTAAAGAGGAAAATATAGTTAGAGAAAAGAAGGTATTTTCGTATACGTCGGAACGAGGAAGTCTGTGAATTTTAACAAACTTCGCTCTGTTGGATGCGGTATGCGGTCGCGCTTACTAGTTCTTCTTTATGACTTTCAAGGATTTTGGCGTATGAGAACATGAAATTTATAAAAAATTGTAAATTTATTGTTATCAAAACTTAATGAGAGAGATTACTGCATCATTATACAGAATAATCTTTTTTCTACCAATAATATCAAATTTAAATAAACTTTTTTGATTTGAGAAATTACTTTTAAATTTTTTGGCTATAAATCTGAATTAATTATATTTTTTTTCTGACAAGAATATTGATCTTATAAAAAAATTGAATTTGCTGTGAAAAGCCTCCCTGTGTTGACTCTACTTCCGTCAGTAAATCGGTAGAATTTAGGGGTAATGTTTGTCAAGGATCAATCATAAGTGCTACCAAGAAAGGATATTGATCTATCTCAATCTATCAAATGTTTATTTTTAAGCATCTTATTCAATTTCAAAATGTATGAGCAATATTCTTTGTTTATTTTTAAGATTTTTATTTTCCATAAAATAACAGCATTATAAAAAATATATATACTTTTAATAAATATATTATAAAGTATTAGAAAGGAAAGAAAATAGTTTTATATTTTATAATTCAGTCTCTCTCTCTCTCTCTCTCTCTCTCTCTCTCTCTCTCTCTATTACTAGTACACACACACATACGCACAAAACGATATCTGTGATCATTGATCTGTGAAATTTTATTTATGAAGATGCAAAACTAATTTTAACTTTTGGCATAATAAGAAGTTATTGTTTTTTTACTGCTTGATTAGCAATTTTTATCATTAAAAATCAGTGGTAATCCATCAACGATTGTGCATATCTCATGAAGAAGCGAAAATTTTGTATCTCTCCACTATTTTCAATAAACGATCATTGTAGAGACTTCGAAAATGTGATAGTTACCTTTAAAGTTTGTCGACATCGATTTTGTTACACAACCCACATATTTCCTCGAGTTAACAATAAATCAAAAGTTTGTTGAGAAATTAGTTACAATTATGTTCTTTGCGAATATGTGAGGTGTTGTGAATTATTCACAATATGAATACAGTCACATTATTACTAACATGTGAAATAAAATAATATATATTTTTTTACAATTTTTCATGAAAATTTCAGCATATATTTTCTGAATTTTATATGATACTATAAAGCAAAACATACACACATAATATCACACTGCATAAAAAAATTATTATTTTAATTTTTTAATTGCGCATGCAAACTTTGCAATTATGAAAGATAAATAAAGTAGCACGTTTCCTGCGGCAATTTACGTATCTTGAGACTACGCGCATTCGGTCGCTATCGCAGCACATGGTTGTAAGTGCTTCTATGCGCCATCATTAAATTTTTCATATCTATGAGTCCGTGAGGGCTGATAAATTGTCTTGCGTTGCAAAATAGTCCTTTTTTCCGGAAAAGTAAATATTGCGCGAGGACGCTTCAGAGACGACACACGGAAGTTTACAGTGAAACAATTAATATGAACGCAAAAAGAAAAATTTTTCTTAATCATTAAAAATTTTCTGTTGCTTTATTACAAGGAGCGATCAGGAATTGTTTGAATAAAAGAGAGGCCCAATTGCTTTTATTCGACAAGTATAGTATTAACAATATTGAAGGCTACGAAGTCAATTTTTCGTAAAGACGAAAGTTTGTAACTAGGTCCTTCCTCTCAAGAAGAAAATTACAGTTGATATCAGGAATATCATCTTAATCAATTTTGAAATGCATCTGTATTAGTTCAACTAATAGCGAAATTTCTTATCTAAACCTCTCTCATGTGCTATATTTCCGAAATATATTCGCATGCACGTACATTTGTGCGTCCATTTGAAGAAGCTCTTTAGATTTTTCTTGATACGGTTTTTATTAAGGCGCCTTCAGCAACACGGGATACGGCTTTGTGAAATCGTGCCTCGAATACTAGCAGCAGTTCGTGTATAGATATACGACAGTTCTTCGATATCGATGAAATTCGATTCTGGCATAGAGCAACGAAGATAACACACGAATTATGATCATAGTTATGAGTAAGAGTTATGGCATTTGTTATATTACTATGCGGACACATGCCGTATATATATTGTACCATAGCACACTGAAGGACCATCAGATAGTTCGAAGTGTTTCTAACCGGTAATTAATTAATTATTGAAAAGTTACGATTATATTAGAGAATGTAATATACAAAATGTAGTATAAAATGAAAACTATTATGAGAAATATGCAAATAAAAATATACATTGAATTTATTTTAAATTCCTTTTACTTTTATATTTTATTCTAGCTTCATTTGTCAGTTTGCCAAACATTAATAGTTAGTACTTGTAATTATCTCCATATATCCATATTTATGAACAATTAATAAAAGATAAAAGACTCCTCAGAAATTAAGATAAAGAGAAATAAAGATGTTTGAATAAAAAAACGCAAGTTGACACTGTTAAAAATTAACTGCGTGATTAAAATAAATAATATAATATTTATTGGTAAATCTAACAGTTATACAACTTACAATTATCGATAACTTATAATTATATTGGAACATTTCAGCGAACGTTTCTCCGAATTTGAGCCATCCTCAGCGAAATAAATATCGGAAAGTTTAATGAATGTGTTTTCGACAATTATTTATATTACTGTGTTTGAACTTGACTTGGAAGGACCGATGATTTCGAATAAAAATTTTTTTTAATTTGATCATGATTGTTTTAATCTATACATGTTTACATATATGTTGTTATATTTTTTACTATCAAATATATAAATTTGGTCGACAGATTTTGTGTGGCTTGTTGCGGTTCGGGATGAGTTTCATTTTAAATAAGTAACATCCAACTGGTTTTTCGTGTGTTGCCATTTAATGTCTTTTTCAGTTTCTGTTTCCATCGAGTCATAAAACTGGTTGAACAACATATACGTTATTCTTATAGTCCGGATTATTGCAGTAAACACACAGTACTCATTAATCTTTTTGATATTACTTTCGCTGGGGATGGTTCAAATTTGGAGCCGAAACATATGAATATAATTGTAAGTTACGTAACTGTCAAACTTATTAATAGATATTATATTATTTTAATTACGCACTGTTAATTACAGTGTCGACTCCCACAGAATTGTATTAAATAATGTATTTTCATAAATCATATTAATCATATCATTCTGGAAAAGAATTATATAATTTTGTATGTACATACAAACACACACATACACGCACAACGAAATTGTAGGAAATAACACAAGATATTGTGAACTTAGATAATTAATCAGACTTACATAATTAATCAAGTTAAAAAGTAGCTAAAATCTATAAATTTATTTTTTCGTTCATATTTTATTTAAAAAGTTGAATTAAAGTTATGAAAATGAAATGTTAAATGTTTATATGATTCCAAATTCTTTTTTTCTTCAGAGTTTTATCTATCACGATCTATTACAAATAAGAGTGAAGATGAGAAAATGTATATAATTATATATTGCATATGCATATGTAAATATTGTGCATGACCTGTTCTCAATCCGTTAAAATTTAATAACACTGCATTCTTGCCAGAGGCTGCAGTCGTAAACGACCTTTTATGATATGCATTACGCTTGTAAAATATTAAAATGTTCAATATTAAGAAGAGTGTGTAGTCTGTACTACATACTAGCATACTAGCGTTTTTTTAAGGCGATACGTGTGTTGAGTCCTTGCTTAATTACACGTGGTTCTTAATGAATAACGATTTTCCAGCGAAGCATAAGATTGGTTGTCGAGATGTCGCCCGTGACCTAGCACTTAATTATAACTAGACGTTGGTTACAGAAATTTTCATTACAGTGCTTGTACCAGCGTAGCGGATTTAATTCGCATCGTGTTACTGTTCATTTCTCCGAAAATACCGTTTCGCCAAATTGCTTTTTCCATTGCAGATAATTTTATTCGCATGAATTATTTTTTTAATACTTTATATTAATCGCATATATCATATTAATTATTTTTTACATTCCCATGATATAGAAAAGCTTACTTTATAGATATATATATATTTTTTTATATTTGTTGTATATAAAGGTAGATATTTGATAATTAATATAATATATAATTATGTACGAGATGCAGTATGACGTGTCTTTTTAAATTTGATTAAACTTCGGGTAACTGTGTTCAACTTTATAGTATATTAAGTGCATCGCGCGAAGTTAACACAAATTGTAAGCATATTCCTACGAAAACGAGCATTAAAGCTAAGAGTAACTCAATAACCAACAACGCTGTTCTAGAGTGGGTACTTTCGTTATCGGTCATAATCTTGATGTACGATCGGGTACTATAGTGAAATTTCTTTTGAAGTGTAAATACTCTTTGTTTTTTGGTTAGAATTTCTATTCAGAAGCGTCGTGTCATCCACTTTATATGTAGTTTAATGTCTCTTGCTGATGACCGGCGTCAATCTAAGAGCGTATAATGGCTGGAAGTGGGATACTTGTACAACTAAAAGGTTAAACTTTGGTCATTAATGTCGCCAACATATCAACTTTTTGTCAGATGTATTTGCTTCTTGTAATATAGCTTTAATAATTTTTATCTATTTTTATTATTGTCTAAATTATCAACATTTAATATTTTCGAAAGATGATTTTAAGGATCTATTTTACCTTGTAGGTTGAACAAGAAGGCGATTTTTGGCAATTTTTTTCGAGAAAAATAATGAAAATACATACTTCATTGTTTTCATGTTATTTGTTATACTTTTCTCTTTAATCTTAAATTTTGTGAAGTCAATGTGTTAGTTTACATAAAATTTCGAAAAAGAAACCTCTCCGATTTGAACATGACGCCAAAACAGAAGTATTGTAGGTCGCACCAGTTATCTGAAAGAATTCAAGAAACGATTTTTCTATTCAGAAAAAATTTCTCTATTAGATAGACTATGATACTCGACTTTAGATAAAAATGAACAAAATGGCGATTATTTGAAAAAAGTTTGATTTTTTATTTTAAATTGTACTCTTGTTTTTACGATAAAAAAAGTATCATCGATATTGATATATTGTAGTTTATTCAGTAGAAAAAAATATTGTTCTACAATCATACAAAATTTGAAAGCGATACGTTCAATAGTTTTTATCATTTCGGTTAAACAAAAAAATGTTGTCCCGAGAAAAACGCATTTAAAGTTTCAAGTTTACTTTTTTTTATTATTTATGTCTATATTTACCACGTTAAGGCTACAACACTAATATACACTTGAGATTATCAAATTGTGCAAAAAAAAAGTTTTTCAATATTTTACCCCAGCAAGATAGAGTGGACCCTTAAGCTTTATTAAGTAATTTTACACTATTAGCTTATTAGTTATGTCATAATCTAATTATGACATAATATTATTATTGTAAAAAAGAGAGTTGATCCTATGCACATTTAGTTATGTATATCTAGCAATGGTTATATGTACATACATACATATGCATCGAAATCCTAACGAAATTAGAATTGCGGAGCACATACGCACGTATTAAACTAATGTAGTAAAATAACATGAAATAACCTTTTTGTAAACATAGACTTGGGCTGGTCATATTAGGTATAATAGTTGGCTATTGCGGGATCACGATGTGATGCGACTCTTAATGAACAACAGATTTGATTATATTATGGAATCGGTATAGTGAGATTGGAAGCCAGTGGAATTGACTTGTTTAAGATTCCGTTAGCGTGCTCTACGGATTCAGTTGTAATTAACCGTAACGCTCCATTACCGCATTTCCTCTCTACAATGTATACTATTCCCTTTAAATAAGGACAATACGATATTTTGTCCTATATTACTGATAGAATCTTATCCAAGATGTACAAAATTTGTTATCATATATAAATAAAATCAACAGCATTTTCTGTGTACTTTTTAATGTAATATTAGATATAAAAGTGACAATATAATTAACATGACATTCTATGAATTGATATGAAAATCTGTAAAATCTTTTAGGATGACTTGAAATGAAGATAAAGGGTATATATCGCTGTTTATCATGAAATATCGCAATGCTATCAAGTGATGAATGTGAAATAAAATGATATAATGTGTAAGAATAAAGTGTCACAGATGAATTACAAAATATTATGCAATATCATTGTAGAAATAACAGAATGCGTTCATAAAACTGTAGATATAATATCTGCGGTATCGGCCGATATAAAATTGTTGTAGCATTATTTATAGCAAAACTCTACCGGAATGCAGAGATAAACAATTCGTAATTTTTCTGCAATCACGTCCAATAATCTGACAACTCGTATGTGGTAAATGGATTTCATGTGAATTAGACAAGGGAGACGATTCGGTCGTACATAGCCGACTAGCACTTGCTTGCACCTGCTCGACCACCGATAAGATTATTTACAGCATGAACGAAATCGTATTACACGCATCTGTGCACGGAAATTGGCACGAACACCGTCGCTACTCTTTTCGAAGTGACCAGAAACCGACTGGTATTGTCCGTAAGAATGTTAAAATACGTTTTGGTTAATTCTAAAATATGTATGTGGTTTTTCAAATTGCTCTTTTAGCGAGTCATGTGTAATTATGTTGACAGGTCATGTTAGAAAACTAGTGATTAAACACAAAAGCTGTAATATTAAAGAAAATTTATTATTTATTTAATACAGACTTTCTAAATTTTGTTTAGAAAATCTAGTGAACTAGAAAGTCTAGTTTAAAAAATTCTCAAAACTTTCAAAAGTTTGTCAATAATATACGCATACGATTAAAACTAAGATAGATAATAAATAGATAATTTTTTTGAAACTGGTTTATTGTCATTACTTTACATTATATACTCGTATATTTATGAAAACACAAATATCCTTGAGACTTCTCTTAATATTATTTATGATTGCGTTCATAGAATAACAGAGTTAAATTATGTGATCCAACTGGCGAACATATATCTTGCTTGAATTCATAGTGATTATCGAAATGCCCCATATTATTCCCGAAATATATTGATATTGATTAAGTGTCGTTACATCTAAACGATCCATCTGAGCGAGAGTATATTAACAAATTGACGAACGACATGATTATATTTGAAACTTGAAAATATTTTACGATGTAGTTGTTTAATATTATTAAATTTATGAAGATCGATAGTGTTGTCTACTGTTTCGTCGATAGCGATACATTATTATCAAATTTCGGAAAAACATTTGGTATAACATTAGCACAGATATATATAGAAATAGATATTAAAACCTACACAGAAAGAACGATTTTGCTGAAATATTTAAAAATTTAGCTAAAGATATAGATCTGAAAACAATTTTGTTGAACTACCAAAATAATTATATAGAACGCTTAATTTTAACGCTGATTGCTAGAATACAGAAATAACTTTTGTTGATTACTGTCATGTTTGAGTGTTCTACATTTATTTTGATGATTCAACAAAGTTATTTTCAGATTTGTATTTAAGTAATTAAATTTTTTAATATTTCAAAATCGTTCTTTCTGTGTAGGTTTTAATATCTATTTTTATATATACCTGTGCTAATGTTATGTCAATATCAGATAAGTAAAATAGTGATTAAATTGGTATAATATAATATGATTAAGTTACGAATCTCTCAAATATAATGTGTAAGAATTATTATTTTTTTGAAACCGAATTTTATATTCTTTTATCATTAAGAATTACATATTTTTTATAGAAAGCTGTCCTAACAAGTGCAAAAGTAACATTTTTATTTCAAATTTTCTTTTACGAATAACAGGCTTTGTGAAAATAAGGAAAAAAGAAGCAGATATTTGTCATTCCTATCATCTCCATATTTATATTATGTGCTTGCAAAGAAATTCATTATATTTTTATCTTTTTAAAAATAGTAAAATCAAGCGGGATTAAATTTACAAAATAAGACCTGCGTTGAGATTAATATTTATCTGCAAATTACAAGAAACAATATTACATGAATGCACTGCGTACGTTAGAAAAATTATAAGTAATAGTTTTGTCGTTTTATATGCAAAGAAATGTAACAAAGTAACAGTTTATAAAAACAAAATGTTATTTTAGATTAAAATACTGAATATGTGTATTTGTTAAATATGTACATAATAGTCTCATCTAAAAGAAAATACATATGTATAAGAGATAAAAGGGAAAAAGAAAAAAAATCATATACAAACATTATTAAGAGATAATTGTTAGAGATTCAATTCACATTCTTCTGGATTTTACAATGTATTATACACATATGCATGAAACGTAGTAATAAATGCAAATATTATTAATATATATATTAGGTGTTGGAATTAATTCGTAGCGTTTTTTAATGAAAGAATGTTATTTATTTCACATGAGCATTAAAAAATACATTAATGAAAGTACTTCCCATCACTTGTAAAACGCTACGAATTAATTCCAACACCTAATAATATTATTATATAATAATAATATAGGAAAAGTGAAATAAATAAGTGCTTAAATTAGATTTAGTTCTAACAATTTCTAATGATTTAGACTGGTACTCATAGTTGATTCTCATATTTAAGACTGTCATAAATACAATCTTAAGATGTCACGAAAGCTGTATCAGAAAGCTGTATCAGAAAGCTGTATTAGCATTTTGAGACATTACTTAAGACATATCGTATTATTTACTACTTAAGACGGTCTTAAAATAACAAATGAAGAAATGAATATCGTCTTTAAAACTTATTCGCACAAATATTGATATGCATTGCTTTAGTATAACTTGTTTATATGTGTGTATCCATGTAAAAGTTAGAACATGAAATATCTATCTAATTTGTCTTGCTAGAGCTAAAGTGTTTAGAAAATGATGTGAGCTGAGATCATAAAATTTTTATGAATTTGATTTATATGCTATCGAAGATGGTCGATATTGTAAAAGAAAGATATGCACTTTTTAGAAAAATGTAAAGAATCTTATATAGGCAAGATAACAATTTTTATAATAAGCAAGATGTAAATAAGAAATCCAATAAGCTATAAATCATAAGTAACGAAAATTTTATGAAAATATTGATTTTATATTGGAGAATACGAGTCCTTTTTCAGAACTCCTGGGAGCCATAAAAATTGAAATACAAAGACAACACGTGAGACTTCAACCAGATTGAACGCGTAATTTTACATAGAAAACCAATTTAGATACATTGCGCTTTTTTCTGGTACAAAAATGGCAAATAATACAATATTGTTATATGTAAATTAAAAAAATAGTATATTCGTTATTATCGATTGGAAACTGCTGACAGGCACAACAAAATTCAGAAACGTAACAATATTATAATCGGATTAAAGTGAAATCAATAGTAAAAAAAAAGAACTATTTTATTTAAATTTTGAGTTGAAATACAATTCTAATTTTACTGTTAAAATATCATTTATAGAAAAAGATTATTTAATGGACTGCCATGAAAATTCGATTTTAAATTCATGATTTCTAATATTCCGATATTATTCATATTCTCTATGTAGTATAAATTTGAAAATGACTTGTTTAATCCTAATTAAGGAAAGTTGGTTAATAGATTGTAAACCTCTGTACCAGTGTAAGTCAAAGCATCCAAAAGCATATGGTTGTAGACACGAAGTTCCGTTTAATCCTGTTCTGTGAAAGTGAAGTCACTCGGAGCAAAGCAAGCTATGAAGCACTTGATTCACCATTGGTTATATTGGATTGGAAAATCAGCGCGTGCAAGTGACAGTCGAGGAGAATGTACATGCGGGAGCATAAAGGCGAGTCAAAAGTTGTTTAGGCGTTCGCTTTATCGAAGAATTGAAACAGCTGCCGTGGGAAATAAAACATTTTCCAGAATTCTCATAACGCGCTCGAAAGAAAGTCAAGGGAACGATAACTCGTTGTTTTGTTAGAGGTAGTATCAGTAGTCGATTTTGCTACCAATACAAGGAAATGTTGTAATATTGAAAATAAGATACGTTTCCAGTTTAGTGCGATTTCACAGTATATTATGAATAATGGATTTATGATGTAAATGTAAAATAAATGTCAAATATATCAATTACTTTCGAAAAAAAAGAGATTCTCAATAATCGCAATTATCCTTCAAGAAACTTTTAAACGGATTTAATCAAAATTTATTTGTTCTATTTAGAAAGTAAAGTTATTCAATCTGGAAAAAATATTTGCATCGTAAATTTTAAGCTTCTAAATATTAGTCGAACGCCACATTTAAGCGCGCAATGGTGGTAATAACTTTTACTCTTTTAGGAAACAATTTTCCAGTTGCTTTATATTTTATGAGATCTTTACACTGTTTCGATGGTTAGGTTAGCTAGCTTTAATTCGGTAGCGAAATTTAAATTTTTAACAATTTAAATGTTTTTTAATACTTATTTTTATTATTTTATTTAATTATTTATTTTTTGTCACTAACAGTGCATTGTGATTTCACTTAACAAAATTTCTTTTATTGAACAATATCTATCATAATATTGCCAAATTGATAAAAAAATGATACAAATAAAAAAATTAACATTTTTGACATAAAGAAATTGATTTAAGAAGTAATATATTTTTATAGAAAAGTGACATATTCGTAGACATTATTTATATGGAATAGTGTTACTGTGATGAGAGATAAAATCAACACAATCTTATTACTATAGGATTGTAGTTTTCGAATTTTAAGAACTCATGTCATAGTTTTAAAGAATACATTGTAATTGAAAGTATTTTGTATTGAAAGTAATTGTTCTAATTTAGAAAGAATTTGAAAATTTTCTACTGAAGAATTGCTAATTTTGAGATGTGTCACTTTTCTTTCAACTTGATAATGTGTCTATAATAATATGCATCTATCATATGTGAAAAGGTTGACTATCAATACGGATAGAAGTTTCGTCATAACACAAGAGAAACGAATGACAGACGACCATCGACTATTAATCGTCACGTAGCATCGTAAATTTTAAAGAACGATTATTGATACCGAGAGAAATCCCTGGTGTTATAAATATCGTGAACGTCGCTCGTATTTTTGTTTATTGTGAAAATAATTTACGGCATTCTTTTCTCATTTGAGTGGCTCTTTTTATCATACAACTAATTACGTTAATAATTAAGATTTAATTTAATTTGTTGTATGAGAGATAAAAAGCTTACTTAATCATCATTCTATTTCAAATAAATGAGAAATACATTGAAAAAGTTCTCCTAATGCTAAGAACTTTTGCATTACTATTTGATAATGATGTTCTCTGCTTATTTTTATTTAATCACTCGGCTTTCCAAGATATTACGTGGTTTGTTTGAAGTTGAATTCCCTGCGCATGGCATAATTGATGATAATGTTAATCTTACGGTAGGAAACTTTTTACATTCTCGACGTGTGTCGTTTGATTATTTAACTTCTACTTTTATGTTCTTTACTGAGATAACTATAGCCGTAAATACTGGATACTGAAGCATAATATCAAGTCGTATAGGCATAAGTACATCGTAAGGAATGGAATAAAAGATACTCTACGATTTCTAACAATTTTCGTACTTTCTTTTCTTTTCTTTCCTTTTTCTCTCTTTTCTATTCACAAAGATGAAGTGCCCGATTTAATAAATAGATTGTAATTTATTTGTATTTTAAAATGTATAAATGATCCCTCCCCCCCCCACACACACACACACACACACACACACACACACACACTCACACACACACACACACACACTCACACACACACACACACACACATATATTTAACATAAATTATTTTTAAGAATTCAATGTTTTTATTTATTAATATTTTTTATTATTACATTGTATTATAATCATTGTAGTATAATCTAAGATTCTGTTATTTGTTTATATTTACCTTCACAATTATATAATTGTATAAAATTATATATAATTAAATATTAATTATTTTATTATAAATTAAATTATAATTTTGATCGGATAATTGGTTGTGGACTCCATGATGAAAAGACAAAGTATTTTTTATCTCATTTTGCACTGGTTTCACATTGATATTATTTTAAATATATCTTTTCATCTGCGCATAGTATGCCAGTCAAGCCGATTACAACCCGTATTTTGATATAGTCCGCTTTTTTCTTTAGAGCGTCTGACCCAATTCGCCCGTTTTCTATTGCAAAAGCATGAACCGTATCCTCTTTATTCAGCACATTATAATTGGCTATTTCGACAAGAGGTGCTCTTTCCGATTAAAAAGCGCTTCGTTTAATATTACGGTTGCATTTTATAAGGGGATATCGTTTTTTATAAATTGCTCTATAACCATAATAGTGGACAGTTACTATGACTCGATCTAGTCCATGATTTCTTTTCCTTTTTATACGTTTTGCTATATTTCACAATTCGCATTACATTTCCTGTTTATGTTTTATCCCTACGACATGAAAAGAGTTAAGAGTTCATGTCGGTGATGGCCATCAGCGATAGTGACACTAGTTAAATAACATGGAGATGTAAAAGTTACGTTACGTTAGAAGACAAAGTTTAAGTGCTTTCAAAATTCACTCGCCGTATGCGCCATAATTAACAAAGTGAGTTATACATGAATTGCAGGTAAAAAATCAGGAATATATTTCTTTATTTTTAGGAACATTTTCCGCGACAGAAAAATTAAAGTAGTTTTATATATCGCATATAAAAAAAGAAATATTTGAGCGGAAAATGTCAATAACGATTTGCATTACGCGTGATTGGGTTTAAAAATTGATCGGCTGATCTTTCCGCGCGTTTCTTGTCGTGAAATACGTGTTATCCATTTTACAGCCCATAATCGAGCAGTAGCTTCGCCATATCTTTCGTTTCATCATTTTTCGCTTTTCCTATTACAGCTTCCTGAGCTGAAAGTGCTAAAAGTTGACAAGTAGATACATGAGTTTCATTTTTGGAACTCTTTTTCTTCGGAAATAGAATACATTTTTTTTAATAGCTAGAGGATACGTAAATGTTTTGCATCGCAAGCTTGCGATCTAAAAGACATCTATTGATGTTGTATGCTTTTTCCATCATTGACCAGCACTTTTATTCCAACGTTCTCAATATCTTTTGTTTATTATTCTCCCAGTCAAATATTTTAAATATAGATATTTGAATAATTTGGTTAATTAACAAGAGCGTTAAAGAATTATCGAATTAAAAAGTAATAAAAAGTATAAATCACATATTTATTTTTCTAAAATTAAATATTTAATTTGGTATCACTGATTTTATTTTAATATTTTGCTACAACATTTTGAAAATTTGATAGTTTTAATCTTCTTTTACTTTCATAAAATTTAATCTTTATTTTTTCATCTCTATTTTATTATTTTAAATATCCATTCTAATGTCCATTTGTTTTCCTTTCCATATAAATAATTTTAATGTCGGTGAAGTATTTTAAGTAAACCTCTGAATGATAGATTCTATTGACATTCTTTGTCGGTATCCCAAATGAGAAATGAATCTCGTTATCGCTCTTGGGTTTCTGAAAGATGTTGACCAAAAGAGATTTTCCTATCTGATTTTTCTCGTATCAGAAATATCGCATGCAATATCTTTTCATCTCCTGACTAATAAGAGCTTTACTCAGTAAAAAATTTTAGCACGTAACGTCTCAATATGGCTTAAACTTGATTAATTTGTAAATAGTGATATTGAAAAAAAATCGATAAGTTCAATGGAAGGTCTCTTACATAAATGTACATAAATTCTTTACATACAAACTTTACTTTAGATTGTGTAAATAATGTTTTGCATACAATTTTACATTAATTAGTTAAATTAGTTAATTAATTTTGTTAAGTGATTAGAAACACAAAAGTAGATCAAATAAATACTTCTAACTATTTACATTCAAATAAAAGCTAGAACATAAAATCTAAGAGCTAAGAAATTCGATATATCACTAAGCATTAAAGCTCCGTAATTACATTCAATAAATTCATCGGAAATGTTAAGGTATGTTTGAACAAATGTGATGTATTTTACAAATTGCATGAATTAACACTGATCGATTTTGGTAGTCTACATGCACGAACGATTAAAGGTTTTACATTTTCTCTTTTTTTTTACATCAAATAAAATTCGTTTAGATCGCTTGCTGCTTTGCCGAGGTTGTCGGGCATTGAACTATTCTACAACGACCAAATCAATTACGTAAATGGATGTAAAATTGATACAGCCAACATTAATTTCAGCGCAACCCGTCGCTGTACCGTCATTTTGCTGAAATATCCCGTTAGGATGGCTACTTCGTAACATGATTCGTGCACGCAATTTCGCCCTTTTTTAGCCTTTTTCTTTACTATTGGTGTTTCCATCAGTTTCACATATTTTTCTAACTGACAATACGATATTCTTTTTCGGGGGGTCATCTTGGTATAACCATAAATCAATGTCATTTGTAAATATGTTATCGAATAAGACACAGAAAAAAATTATGATATTGCAGAAACAATAAGAAAACATAAAAACGCTTTCGAGATGAATATATAAACATATGTTTAATATATAAAATATAATATTCTTTAACGTTCTATTTTTTATAAAAAAACTTGTCTTTTCAATTTAAAGTGACGACAAATATTTACTTATACTTCTATGATAATAGAAGTGTAAAGATGCTAATAAAAATATTTTGTTGAACAACTGTATAATGCAAGCTGTTCATCTTTGAATATGGCAGCAAGTATAATACTGATGTATTTTATACAAACGTATTTCAAACTATCACATTGAATTGAGTTTTCTTGTCAGACAGCCAAGTAGATATCTGATTGTGCAGGAAAAATATTCTCTCACAAAGCGGTAAAGTCGTTAAGAAGTAAATAAACAACTATCTGTGCAGACCGAAAATGTAATAAAAGTTTCTGATATACGTTGATTCTTTGAAAAGTTATTCAAAGCAACTGTAAATTGTATTTAAACTTAGGCAACAAAAATAGGGAGTTTTTCGATCTACAAATAGTAAAAAACAAGGAGTTCATCGATCTATCGACAAGTTTATTATGTTCATACGATTCTATTATATATGTATATATACAATCGCTCGTTCAACTAGAAAGAAACTTATCGAGGAATTCGAATGATTAATCGACAGAAGTATAATCTTCCCTCTGATAATTTAATTCTAAAAGATACCAGAGAAGAGAATAAAAGAAATAGAATAAACCTCTGTTTTTATCGAATAATAATAGACATGTTTGAATCGACGGCGCCAAAGTCGTAATTCTATGTCTAGTGATACTATAGTTTCTGAATTTCATTTATTTTCTGACAAAAATGAATTTCTGATTGAAAGTTTCCCTTCTGAAGAAACCAAAGTAAAGAATCATCAAGACGCTAACAATTAGAATTGCAATCAAGTTGAGCTTTCGACGACTCAAAACTTTCATATCATTTATCATTTACTTAAGGGAATTTAGAATGATCATTCATTCCTTTTAATCTTTTTATTATACATAAATGATACTTCTTTCGATTTTTTTCTTTTGATATTGATTCATTTAAATGGAATGCTTTTTTGATACGTTAGAAAAATATTTTTCAGTAATTTCTCGAAAAAAAAAATGAAGATGAGACAGAATCAACAGAATCATATTTTGGTGCGATCAGATAAATTTCGAATTTTATAAATTATGTACTGAATATTGGATATGCATTGATTTTGCTTTTTTTTTTTGATCGACGCGATATGATATTAAATTATGATAACATAAAAGTATAGACAGAATCGCTTTCTTATCTCTCAACAAGAATACAGTTAGATTATATACAGTTAGACATTGAAGAATGGAGCAATTTTTTGCAGAAAATGATTAATGTTACAAGAGCTTCCCTACATTTTTGATACTTTATAAATTAGCTTTAAATTATGCATTTGATTATTCAGGGTTAAAAATATATACAGTATGCTTTATCTTGTTATTTATCTATGTCATTTTACGTAATAGATGCATTATGTAGAAGTTCAGAAAATTATGTAAAAATTTTAAAATCGTTAATTTTTATTAGAAAACTTTTTTATTTGAAGTTTTTCTAGCACAATGAAAATTGCTAATAAAAAATTGAATGATGAAGAAGTTTGAAAGTTTGAGTTAATATAATATAATGCAACACTAGCTAGTTCCTTATTTACTTTTGTTCAAGTTAATGATGATTGTGTTTAAGTGCAAGAGAAAAAATAAAACCATTTAATATAAATAAAATTTTAAAAAGAGAGAAAGGAGAAAAAAGGGCGAGAGAGACTATAATAGCGCCGGCAGGATAAACTTTCTTTGCTTCATCGCTAGCCGTAGAAAAGTTAAAAGTTGTCACATCTGTTCTCATCCACTGGGAATCTGCTAAACAAACTTACGGTAATATTGCAAAACATACCAAGTAGAAAATGCAGCAACGGAGAGATGTACGATGAAATGTTCGTGATAAAGAACTTGGCTAGAAAAAGATTTTTCCGTCTTTTAAGAAGAACGTGCGACAGAGACTGTAACGACGCCCGAGATCGTCGTAGTAACAGTAGAGTGGGTGTGAGTACTGACAGACATCTTACTCTTCTCATTTGTTTCTTTTTTGTGTAAAAGTACATCTCATAATTGAGAATTAGATTTATTAAAAGTTAAGTTTAAGTTTTAACAGTTTGTACAAGTATAAATATGCAGACGCTGTTTTTGAAACAATAATTTTTATAAAAATACAGTGTCTATTTATAAAATAAATACAATTACATTTGCATTATAATTTGAACAAATTAATGTAATATATAATATAACTATTATATAGAATAGAATAATGCACAGTGATATACTTAAATAAAAAAAACTGATAAACTGTACTTGATGTGTAAACTTTTATATAATTATTTATTAATATTTTTACTTATTTGATACTAAGTAATATTATAGAATTTGAAAAGTGTCAATAATAAAAAAATGATTGTTGATTTATTAATATTAACAGCTTAATCTCAGCTCAATCTCATTTTATGCTTCTCTGTATTTTTCTTTATCATTCGTTATGAGTTTAAGGATGTACGTATTACCAGGCATTACTAAAAATATAAAAATGTTATAGATTGTATTATTGTCACATCCGAATGTTTGTGTAATTTAAACATAATTTTCTTATATTGGTTTAAAAATTATTTATTTAATTGTTTTGTTTACCTCGATTTTTACGTGAAATTGTAGTAGTGTTTATATAAATTTGATAAAGAATTAATATTACAAATTACATAAAATTTTTTATTAGTAAAGAATTAATAATTTATACAGAAGTTCATTTGGATTCATTTACTCGTTTAAAAGTTGTTTATCTGAAACAGCAGCAAAATATGATAATTGCGCTATTAATTATTATTATAAAAGTAATGTTATTAAAAGCCAAATAATTTATTGTTTTGTTTTTTGCAGTTAATTTAAAAACTTATTTACGACTAAAATTTACTGATATTAGCTGATATTAGCTTATTGATGGTTTTAACTGATATTATACAATCAAAATATTCCTAATGCGTCACTTACAATTTACATGAAATCTCTTTACGATGTTAAAATATTTGGACAACTTGTGAGTGGCAAACAGATTAATTTGCAAGTGGAAGCAATGATTTATGCAAAGACCATATTCCGGCTTTTCGAATCATCCGAGTAAACAAATATTTCCCACACACTATGTTGTACGTGTGTGGTTTCGGAAATGAGCTTGACCATAAATTTCCTTGTTTAGCGGAAGGAAGTAACAGTGATGTAACATCGCATATGAATTGCACTCAAGTCCGATTATGATAAATTTCTAATATCAGTGTTGTTAAAATGTACATTATCTGCATTTATACGAAACACAAGGTTCCTCTTTTCTTTAATAAAATTTTATAACATTAATTTTGTAAATACAGAAACTATTTGGTAATATTTTGTCAATTTGTTAGTATTTATAATGATGCATATTTTATTTTTTTTTATACTTAATTATATTTTAATAATACTGTTCAATATTTATTTATAACAATATATAATTATATACATATATGATACAAACACAAATACTGGATTCTAATATTACAATTTTCTTTTATAATATTTTTAAAAACAATCTGTTAAAACATATACATATGTAGATTGATACTCGTCTACCTACACAGTTCGCTCAGAAAAGATTCTTGAACAAGCCGTGCTTGCATGAAATTTTTGAGATATTACTGAAATAAAGGTAGAATATCTTTCAATATATTTGCAAACAATTGAATCGTTTTTTGTGATATAAGAACCTAAATCATATGGAAAAAGGATACGATTTCGAGAAGTTTTATGTATAATATTCTTTTCTTATGATCTCATTAGTTGATGCTTATATTTTGTTTTGTGAATGGCATTTTTCATGAACAAATGATTGAGGGCGTGAATCCATGACCCAATACAAAATCTTATTTCCTGCAATTTCACGAACGATTAATAGAACTTCTCAGCTCGAATTTTTGCACATATTTCTGAGACGTATATAAACCATGACCTATATTCCAATTTTAGCATATCCGTTTTTACAGCATGGTCTTCGTATATGTAAAATATGCTTTTTAAAACCAATGTATAGAACACAAATAATGAGATATTACATTGTTTTTTATAATTTCCAAAATGAGAATTTTTTTAAAGATATATAAAATGGCTTGAGATCGTTCAAAGATCTTATAAGCAAAAGCTTATACTATGCAAAATTGCTTGTTGTATCTTGAATGCACATGCATTATTTAATGAAAACAACACGTACACGTAATATACATGGAAACGAGAATAGTCATAGACGACCAATAACCATTGAATAGAGTGGCCGCAGCTTTTCGTATAATTGGCTCGCGCGAAGTCTACTTACGCATCCACGAAGTGCCATGCTGAGAGATTAGAGGCAGTCGGAAAGGCTTTTCTAATTCTAAAGTTCCATTTCACGACAATAGTCCGCTTACTAAGCATCGGTCCACTACTACATTAACCCACTGCTCTCACAGTTAAGCTATAATACATATTAATGCTGTAGATCGCTTTCCAGAATTCGTCCCGAAGATGTAAAACGAATGATTTTCGTCACGATTGTATAATTAAAAATGTCAGGAGATTATTAACTAATGAAAGACTGAATATAAATATGTATCACAAAATTAATACCAATTTATTGCAATAATTTGTAATGTTCTATATTATATTATTGTATTATATTTTCTAAATTTTTCTTAAAAGTTATAATTGCGAAAATCAGGCCAACTTGGCTCTTTGGATTTATTAACTTCTAAACAATAATTGTTATTATGTGACATATAAATTAAAATTTTAGCAACTTTTTTTATCTCTTTAAAGAAAATTGCAAAATTATTTACTTAAATAGACTTCCTATTAAATTATATATTAAATGATCATAAAGAAAGTATTTCATTTTTATTGTTTTATCTTCTTACATTTTATAGTTCTTTTATAATTACTCTTTTGATTTATAATGTTTGATATCTGATATAACAAATTTAAATAAGTTTGATATTGAGTTGTATTTAGAGATTATGAAATAGATATCTTTATCATATTAAGGTTTATTTTTAACTTTTATTTTTTTTTTTACTTGATATAACAAATTAATCATAAGAAAGCAAAATAACTTTCAAGACTTATACGCGACGTTCAATTAAAGGAAACAGTTTTACGGCGGAATTAAAGCCATTTATCATTCCTGCCATTTATCATTTGCCGATTCAAATTGTCGAAATCGATCGAGCCAAGTCCGCGAATGTAAAATCGAGAATGCTGCTCGCAGTTCTCCGATATGATGAACTTCTAATTTATGCAAGTAGCATTAGTCGCCCAAAGACAGCACGAATTATAACAGCGAATCTATTGACCCTAATCCATTAAAACTACTGTTGAATAATGATTTGTCTCGTTGTATGAATTATATGTAATACATCTAAATGTTATTACGAGTAAAGAGTTAAAGCTTGAGAAAATTGAAGATTATCCTTAGTAAATTATTCGCATAATTTTCCCCCAGAGAAATAAAAAAAGATAGAAAGTAAAAAGTTTATTTTCAAAAATCATGATTGTGTTATTTTTTCGAATGCGTAAAACGATGAGATTTGATTGAATAAAATTTACATGAGATTGAAAACGATGAAAACTAGAAAAGTTTTGACAAATACGTGATCGACTTTCCATATTTGTGAAATTCTCTAAAAATTATTAGCAGGTCACTCTATAAGTTTTGAAAAGAATTTTTATTTGGAATGACCTTTTTGTTTAAAGCGTTCGACTAATATTACATAAAAAAAATTGTTTTTTTACAAAAATATTTGAAGTTTTAAAATTATTGGCAACACAAAATAATGCTAGATTTTTTTTGAATACAATGTTAATATTTGTGAGAATATAATACTGATAATACGCACTAAATACGTATTTTAGTATATACGCATACATATATATATATATATATATATATATATATATGTATGCGTATATACTAAAATACGTATTTAGAGAGTAGAAGTATATATATATATATATATATATATATATATATATATATATATATATATTTATTTATACTTCTTCTTATTAATTTCTGGTCTCTCCTTCTATTTTATTTATATATTCTTTTTAATATACACTAAGTACTTTAATGATTTAACAGAATTTTTTTTTAGTTGTTTGTTTTATATAACTTATAGTACATTGCTTTATGTCCTTTATGACACACACATCCGTAACTTCACAGAATAATTAATTTTATGAAACATTTGTAATTTAATCGATAAATTTTACATTATTCCAACAAATTTTATAAATAAATGGATGTAGATAATAAACTATCATTATGGATAAAATACTATCATGGATATGATTGTAAAATAATCTTCTATGTCTAAATTTTTATCATAGTAAGATATGAACGAGATATAAATACGATGAAAATTCTGTCGAAACTTTTGTCATCGAAAACAATTTTGCACATTTGATTACTGTAAATTTATCGACAATAATGCGTCATGGACGTAAAATAGAATATTCATACTATGTCTATACTCATGGCACAATGGTAGTCACATGTTACACGATAACAGAGATTCATGAAAGTGTCCTAGTTCGGTCTATTGGAAATTTAAGCGACACTTTTTTCGAAACTTGAGAAATAATTTATTTTACAAAATAAATTTTATAGACGACTTAGAGAGAGAGAGAAAGAGAGAGAGAGGGGGGAGAGAGGGGGAGAGAGGGGGAGAGAGAGAGAGAGAGAGAAATAAGATGGTTATATTATGTTTGTGAAAAAGGATAATGTAAAACAAAGCTAAAGACAGTTACTGCAGTGAAAGATATTAAATTAAAATATTATTATTTTATTTTATTTATAATTTATGTGATTAAATAATATATATTTATACATTATATTATAAAATAAATCTGTTATTACACACATACATATTATGAATCTAACTGCGTAAAGTTACTGATTTGAATTATTTTATTGTAGAATTTTATTCAATCTATATGTTTATTTTTTAGAATCTTTTTATTTGAACTCTCTTTGAAGGTACGAGATGTGAGATATTTTGCCAACGTAATGTCATATATCAGAAAGCTGGAAGCTCTTTGTATATCAAGAGGTTGTGTTTCACGACGTAAAAAAATTCAATTTTGGGAAACGATACTCATAAAAACTGCCACAGCAAATCCGGATTATAATAATCTATAATTTAGCCCGATAATTATTTGTCAACACACACATAATAAACGTTTTATACACGGAATAACATCATGCAGAGTTTTTCATTTTATTTGTGTTTATCATAAATCCACGATATAAATTTCAAAATACTATTTAAACTTTTTTTTATCTTTTCAATTATTGTCATATAAATTTGTGAAGAAAACTTAGAAAAAGTTTTTACTATTCAAAGTAATTTATTGCATCAAGTCTAATAAATTATTTTTGGAACTTTTTAAATTATTTTTTGTTAATATAAATTGGGGATATTTAATTTAAAGAAATATATTTATTAATATTGTAAATGTAGAGATTTTGCAATCTATAGCTATATAAATTGAAAATCTTTTTTATAATTATATTTTCCAATTATATATATATATATATACACACATATATATATATATATATATATATATATATATGTATATATAATGTAATATATATAATGTAATATAATTTCTT
The DNA here is from genome assembly GCF_024713525.1 of Acromyrmex echinatior. Classification (NCBI taxonomy): domain Eukaryota; kingdom Metazoa; phylum Arthropoda; class Insecta; order Hymenoptera; family Formicidae; genus Acromyrmex; species Acromyrmex echinatior. Next base: position 9,189,799 of record NC_141856.1, read on the forward strand.
TTTCTTAAATTTTATAACGAATAAAATTCTCATTATTAACTTCGGAAATCATATATCCACAAATTTCACACCGTATTGCTTTTATTACGTGCGATCGACAGATTTAAAGCAACTTGAGAATTTGATGGTTCTCACTAAAAACGCTAGAGGCTATTCGGGAGTTTCGTGCATTTATTTGCGAGTCTCTCGAACGTACGTCGTGGAAGTTCCAATTTATAAGCGGGAAATATAGTGCCATCGGCTATACGGTAGTATCCGATAGATTTATCGGGGACATAAACTTCCGAACCGAATCAACCCGAATGAATTGATTGGACTAAACGTTAGGGCCACCTAAAGTAAAATCGCTGACAATGGCATGATGCAGTTTTAAATCTTAGTTCGCGAGCACGTTGGACGATGAAATACACGACTTTTCCTCAAAATGCTGTCGTCCATCGAATGTGATTATGGTGAGCTTTAAAGTATAGCGGATATTTTTCAAGAAAATTTCATGTAGCTGTAGATGATTCTGTAGAAAAGACTCTATCTTTTTGTTCCCAGACGAACGAAAAGAATATGCACTTTATGTTGGGTCATACTTGCGTGATGGATGTCGCGGACTATGAGAGTAATTTTCAAGTTCTTCTGAAAGCTGCGAGCGTAAGAAAAATATAAGGTTTTCTTAGAAGAGAAGCATAGTACGAATGAAAAGTGTCAAATAACATTAGTTACAATATAAAAAAGAAACATATAAAAAGAAAACGCTAAATGTTATCTCTATGATATTGCTAAGATTAAACAATAATGCATATATACGTTATCTTATTGAGCGAGCATTAGTTATGCAAACTTAGCGTGCTTGTAAATAACGAAGATATTTACGGGATAGTAGGCTTTGCTTACCAAAGACTATTATGAAACTCTATTTACATTTATAATATAAAAGATACTGTATCCTTAATAATTTCAGCAATATAATTACAATATTGACTATACATATCACTGAATGATAATTACCATCTAGAATCTAAACTATTGAATGAAAGCTAATATAGTGTAGACTGTAGAAAGATTTGAGCAGGTTCTCTTTAATCACGGATCACGGTTGAATTCTCGCTTAGAAGCTTTGCTTGATTCGCTCTTTCTGCGCATATAATTTCGCTAGTTCCACGATTCCATCCTAAACCCTTTCCTCTGGTGCATCGTCGACAGATACGATACAGAGTAGGCCACCTTTTGCCACACAATTACCTTAGAAATGCGACATTCAAAGAGCTAGGTTTCCTTCCTGTGTACAGCCGACGGAGTCTCTTCAGGACGGTTAACTTCCCTTTAATACGTGAAACCTGAATTGAACTGAATAGTTAATTAATTGTCTACGTTGAAGTGTGACAATTATACAACATTCAACGTCAGTGCAACGTCACAGCTTTGAAATAATGTTTCTATAGTCACTATGTATTATATCATGAAAAGATGTCCTGTCTATCAACATAATTTAGTATTGTAAGACAGATGTCAGATCCAGTAAGATTCTTCAATTCTTCGAGGCATTCCACATTGAGAGATCCTACGTTATCTGCAGACTCTCTTTTATACACCCTATCGTGACGAGAATGTTAAGCAAGAACTTTATATACGAATATCTCGAAATAAAAATTTTCCATAAGGAAAAACGATATAACATATTATATCCAAGCAATCGTTTATATCGTTTTGCATTCAATTCACGAATTCTATGCTTTTAGCATATTTTTGTATAATAATATCTTATACAATTTGCATATTTAATTAACCAAATTAATTAATAAAATTAATTAATTGTAAAATGTTAAATAGCAACGAAAGTACTGTCAATCACTGAGGCATACAGGAATGACAGAACAATTTCAACGCGGCTTTACTCAAGAATCGTGATTCGTTGCTATTGTATTACAATCGAGACAGACAATTGCAATGCTTGTTGTAACGAAACGAACGATTGTGTCATTCGAAATCGGACCGGTTACTCTGTGCCTCCTGACATGGACAAATTAAATTCAACCGCGATAGCGTTCACAGAGCATAGAAACTGGTTGCACTATCGAGCACAAGATTGAGTGTGTCGTGAACGACAAATCGATGGCACGTTTGCTTTGGCGCAGTTGGACTGAGTGCCGAAGCTTGTATCATGTGAACATAAATTTTTATGACGAACAGTACGGACAAAGCCGTGAAACGGAAATGCGTCGACATATTGTGTGTGAATCTTAATTTCGCTCAAAAATGGATTAAATTAGAAAAACATATGTATGATAAATGGTAACCCCATCCATCATATATTGTATGTATTATTAGATATTCAATAAAAAATCACATATTTAATAAAATATATCAATTCAGTATTTTTTAACTCGAATTCAAATGTATTTCTTTTTTTTACATAACGTCTTCCTAACACGGATATAAAATTTTGTGTCTTTATACAGGGTGTTTGGAAAATAATGATAAATCTTTTGCATAGGGACAGAATGGACTAAATTGAGAAGAAAAGTCCTCTCCCATTATTTTGTAATTTTCGCAATAGTTAACAAGATATTAATGCTAAAAATTACCGAAACTTAAGAATTTTTTTTAGAATTTTTTAATACCGTATTTTTTTAAGTTGTTAAAAATGAGAAAATGCTGCACTAAAAAAGTTGATAAAAAATACTTAAAAAATTCATAGAGTTCTATCAGAAAATAAATAATTTTTGTCTCTTGCAATTTTTCTGTAAAATTGATTGTATTTGAGTTAAAAATTATTGAAGATCTTCGGCAATGTTTAGCAATTAATATCTTGTTAACTATTGCGAAAATTGCAAAATAGTAGAGGACTTTTCTTTTTAGTTTAGTCCATTCTACTCCTATTCGAAATTTATCATTATTTTCCAAATACCTTATATAAAATCTTTTTTATTAAGAAATTATAAAAATTATTCAAATCTGCCAAAACTGCAGGACTAAATCCACTTGATACTTGACCTCACAATAAGTTTATGAATTTATAATCCCGATTTTCTCAGCGCAATCCTTCTTAAAGTTGCCCTCCGTTTACATACGCATGCACTCTTATCGATCGAAAGAGCATACTTTTACAAAAGATTAACAATAGATATAAAAGTAAATAAAATATGAAATGAAATATTGCACATGCATGTATGTGTATTGAGATTATTTCTCTGACTTTTTGATATATGTATCTATCAAATAAAAAGTATGCAGTGAATATTGCTTAAGACTTTTCAATATTTAAATAATTTATCTAAGATTTTAGCGTAAGAAAAATTATTTCGTTGAATATACGTAGACGTATACATATTTCCAGCAATTTCCTGCAATCTTATACTCTTCTTATCATCTTCATCGCTTACATTTGAAATGTATTTTGACGATATATTTGTGAGACAGAATTTTTATCTGGGACGCGATTTATACATAGGTATATAACAATATATTGCATAAATAAGATTTACTATTCGATATTATATAACTTCATGTTCCTTTTCGGAACGTGATTGCAACAAGTATTAAGGAAAACATCAAACGCATACATTATGATTATTATAATCTGCAATTTATATAAATTATTTTCAGTAATAAGTAAAAAAAATTGTACTGTTTAATTTATATGTATATATATATATATATATATATATATATATATATAATACATATATAATTGCAATTTGTAACATAGAATGAATTTTATTTTAATAATATAATTAAAAAACATTTTGAAGTGTACAACATTTGCTTTTGTAAGTATCATGTACAACGTATTGTACATCACTGCGCTACTTATAGTATTTACACATTTTACATTTGAGCGAACAAAATATGATACGAACTGCGATGTATATGTTATTTTTCGAAACCCCGTGATATCTTACGGTTATTATATCCATATGTATTTTACATACACACACACACACGCATGCGTAGATATGTGTGTGTGCGCGTGCGTGTGTGTGCGTGTGTGCGTGTGTGTATGTGTATGTGTGTGTGTATGTGTTTGTGTATATACATAATAATTATTTTAGAAAAAATATATAATTATTTTATCTAAATTTTAAGTAACTCTCCTTTTATCTAAATTATGTAAAAGGAGAATTACTTAAAAATTACTTCTGCAACAAATAAATTAAAATCCAAATTAAAACTGAGTAAAAAAATAACTTATAATAATTAATTTAAAAAATAATTGCAGTGTGCATGCGTTCATGCAAAATAATCATACAATTCATGAAAAATAATTCATGAAAAATAATCATACAATTAAAAAAATATAATTTTTGTAAGCATTGAATTTTGAACCCATTATTTAATTAGATATAAAACAATCATGTATCTAAAATAAAAATTTTAAAGTATTATTTCAATTTTATACAAATCTATTTTTGCTAAGATCTTTAGAGAATATATATAATTATTTTAGAATTATATATTTTATAAAAAAATGTATAATTATTTTAGATAATACATAATTATCTTATATCTATAATTAAATAATGGGTTTAAAATTCAATGCTTACAAAAATTATATTTTCATAATTATATGATTGCTTTTCAGCAAACTTTAACTAATTTTTAAGTAATTCTCCTTTTACATAATTTAGATAAAAGGAGAGTTATTTAAAATTTAGAGAGAGAGATAAAATAATTATATATATTCTCTAAAGATCTTAGCAAAAATAAATGTGTATAAAATTTAAATAATACTTTAAAATTTTATACAAATTTATTTTTACTAAGAAAACAATTGCTATATGAACGCATGCAGTTTGTTGAAAAACAATCATACAATTTTGAAAATATAATTTTTGTAAGCATTGAATTTTGAACATTATTTAATTAGATGTAAAACAATTATATATTATCTAAAATAATTATACATTTTTTTATAAAATATATAATTCTAAAATAATTCTAAAATATATAATTCTAAAATAATTATATATATTCTTTAAAGATCTTAGTAAAAATAAATTTGTTTAAAATTTTAAAATATTTAAATTTTATACAAATTTATTTTTGCTAAAATTTTCTTTAGAGAATATATATAATTATTTTAGAAAAAATATAGTACTTTATCTAAATTTTTAATAACTCTTCTTTTATCTAAAATCTAAATTATGTAAAAAAAGAGTTATTTAAAAATTTTATACAAATTTATTTTCGCTAAGATCTTCTTTAAAAAATATATATATAATAATTATTTTAGAGAATATATAATTACCTTAGAGAATGTATAATTATTTTATAGAATTACTTTATATAATTATTTTATAGAATATAGAATTATTTAAATCATTTTATTTAACAATGATTTAAAAATAATCATTTTTAAATTATTGTCAAATAAAATGATTTAAAAACTAGCGAAAAAAGGTTAATATTACACAAATAAAAAATAATATTTACCCAACCGCCAGGTTGCTCCATCAGTGCCCGATGTCTCTCCCAGACCTCCATCTCCTCTCAGAATATGCACAGGACACTAGCGTAAAACACTCGCGAATACACTGTAATCGCGCGGACTATAACTTGAGTCCAATAACTAGAACGACACTCGCGAAACGCGCGACGCGACGAACCGGCTGCGGTTCGTTCATTTTCAAGTAAATCGGCGACGTAAGCTTCCCCGTTGGATTTTTACACGAGAAGAGAATGATTTTACTCAATATCTAAAAATTTATCTAGATATATACATTCAGACATATCCGAAAATTTTTAGATATTTGAGAAAAATCATTCTTTTCATGTAAAATATCCTCTGGATACTGAGCCCCCTCACCACGTCAAGGTGTACCCGCGAGAGGGAAGATAATCTGAAAAATGTAATAAATAGCTATTACTATGCTATTATTGCAATCGGTTAACTTTTAGAAACGAATATCACGTCTGCAATCCGTTATCATTGCGAAAAAGTCAAAGCAGATAAAAGGGCTAAATCTTTTATTTATTCATAGATAATGTCTGTAAGATATGATTAGAATTTATAAAATAGGCTAGAGATTAATAAAAGGAAGAAATGTTTCTTTATTAATTGTTCCAAAGTTACGGTTAATTTTTTAACGAATCATAACGAAAGATGCACAAAAACAAAAATTAATTAAATTATTAAACTGTATTAATTGTATTGAAAGCAGGAATTGCGACTTTTTTGCATGAGAGTATTCACATCAACGTTATTTTTCTATGACTCGTGTGATACCGTTCGTACAAACAAGTAGCCGTGTCGCATACTGCTCCTTTTCACATTTCTTTTTGAAACATATAATAATCGCAAAAAGTGCTAGGTATAATACGAAATGTTGTATTTTATGAATATTCACATAATACGATTACTAGTATGAATAATTATTCATAAAGTATAATACAACGTTTCGTATTGTATTAGACATTCTTCGCGAAAAAGATTTCAAAAAGTAATGTGAAAAAAAGCCGCGACACGGTTACGTTGTTTGTACGAGCTTCGGTAAGGGAATAATAACTGCGCGATAACTAGGCGTAAACATGACGCGCCGTTTCGTGCCACCTCGTACCATCCCCAACCGAAGGTCACGCGCCAACCGTCTAACTGTCGAAATATTAACGTTAACGCCTATTACAAAATCAGTAAAATAATCTATTCATTACGTTTTAATATTCTTCGATGAATATTACACGATGCTTTATTGTACGATTTACGTTTTATTTCGTTACGCACACAACTCATCTATACTTTAGGCCGGTATTCATAGTCAGGACTTATATTCAAGACCGTCTTAAGTATAATTTTAAGAAGTCACGAATCAGAGATCCGTATTAACATCGTCGTAAGACATTACTTAAGACAGTCTTGAAATAAGAACGGACTATGAATACACCGCTCTTAAATATCTAATTAATATATCTGTAAATGTGTAATATATGATATTTCTATTTATATCCATTATTATATTTATATATCCATTAGTCTAAATTGTTTCATAATTTAAAAAATGTTTGCGTTTATCTTTACTTAAAGAATGTACATTATTAATCTTATTATTTAATCTTTATTTGAACGTAAATCGTCAAAGAGAGTAATAAAGATTGAGATATAACTCTGGTACACACCTTAGTTTTGAGCAATATTACTATTTGAGCATCCTTATGTGATTAATTAACAGTTCGCGTTCGTGAATCTCTAATTTTCGTAGATTAATGCGCGAGCGCCTCACGCCACACGTCCGTCTTGCTGCGAAGTCGTCGAGCGAAAAGGATGACGATCGGCCACCGCGCCGCGCCCCCCCTATGCCTTCGCCTCGCGACCCACCGCTTTTCGTCGCGCGCGACCCCCTTCCCCCCCCGAACTTTTCGCCAGATGTTGTTTAGATTTCACCCAACTATCGCGTTTGAAAATATTGAACGGTTAGTACAATTATTCAAGTATTTTATATGATTTTGACAAACGGATATCGCCGTACATTTCGCATTTTGCTTTGTGGCATCTCGGGCACAATCCTATATTACTTGCATGGTTCTCTTAAACGAATTAGTAATTATTCGCGTGAGATATTTTTGATATTTTCAATAATTCTCAATTTTCATAATTCTTTTTAATGATCCATTCTTCAATAAAGATTGATAAAATATTATATATATGTTCTTTATATAAAGATAAATGCAAATTTTCCTAATATCGTGAAACAATTTGTGCCGAATACAGCTTTAGCTAAGAGTACTAAACATCTTGTCAATCATTATTTAATTTTTCAGTTAATAAATTAATTTAAGACACTACTGTAACGCCGATCATGGCTCGATAAAATAACATACGAATTATTTAAAATAAAAAATAGAAAATAAGGTTCAGAAACTTATTTAAAATATAAAATCGTAAGAATATGTGCAAAAAACAGGTGCAAAAAGCTTGTTTAAAATAAAAGATATAAATAGTTTCCGGAAACTTATAAAAAAAATTAAATAAGAAATAAGTCAGAAGTGTAGTAATTTAAATAAAATAATTAATAAAATAATGAATTAATATAAAATAACGCTTTTAATTTTTTTATTTAAATTACATACATTAATTTTCGTCGCTTTTGCAAGTAAATGAAAATTATTAAACGGTTCTTACGTACATTTTGAAAGTATTTGTAAAGTTGGATATTTACAACAAATTGTATATAAATTGTTATAATTAAATATAATTAACAAAATAAGAAAACTGTATTTTTTTATACAAAAATGTAAAATTCCGAAGCAAAAACATTTAAAGGATAATTATGTTTCAATATCTTAAAATTGACATTCAAAACATTTTATAATTGGAATAATGTACATGTTTAAAAATATATTATTATATTATTATATATTATTATATATATTATATTAGGTGTTGGAATTAATTCGTAGCGTTTTTTAATGAAAGAATGTTATTTATTTCACATGAGCATTACAAAAAAATACATTAATGTAAAGGACTTTCCCATCACTTGTATAAAACGCTACAAGTATATTTCCAAAACACTAATTATAAGATATATAATCAATTATCTGTAATAATTAAATTATATATATGTTTAAACTAGTAATTTTATTCAATATATAAAATTGCCTGTCAATTTTAATATTATTGAAAAATAAATTATCTCTTTAAAGGTTGTTGCTTATTCGGTACATTTTACATTTTTGTATTATATAAAAAAATCAGTTTTCTATTTGTTAAGTATAGTTAATATAACTAATTTTATATACAATGTTTGTAAATTATCCAACTTTACAAATACTTTCAAAATGTACGTAAGAACCGTTTAATAATTTTCATTTACTTGCAAAAGCGACGAAAATTAATGTATGTAATTTAAATAAAAAAATTAAAAGCGTTATTTAATATTAATTCATTATTTTATTAATTATTTTATTTAAATAACTACACTTCTGACTTATTTCTTATTTAATATTTTATATAAGTTTCCGGAAACTATTTTATATCTTTTATTTTAAACAAGCTTTTTGCACCTGTTTTTTGCACATATTCTTACGATTTTATATTTTAAATAAGTTTCTGAACCTTATTTTCTATTTTTTATTTTAAATAATTCGTATGTTATTTTATCGAGCCATGATCGGCGTTACAGTAGTGTCTTAAATTAATTTATTAACTGAAAAATTAAATAATGATTGACAAGATGTTTAGTACTCTTAGCTAAAGCTGTATTCGGCACAAATTGTTTCACGATATTAGGAAAATTTGCATTTATCTTTATATAAAGAACATATATATAATATTTTATCAATCTTTATTGAAGAATGGATCATTAAAAAGAATTATGAAAATTGAGAATTATTGAAAATATCAAAAATATCTCACGCGAATAATTACTAATTCGTTTAAGAGAACCATGCAAGTAATATAGGATTGTGCCCGAGATGCCACAAAGCAAAATGCGAAATGTACGGCGATATCCGTTTGTCAAAATCATATAAAATACTTGAATAATTGTACTAACCGTTCAATATTTTTCAAACGCGATAGTTGGGTGAAATCTAAACAACATCTGGCGAAAAGTTCGGGGGGGGAAGGGGGTCGCGCGCGACGAAAAGCGGTGGGTCGCGAGGCGAAGGCATAGGGGGGGCGCGGCGCGGTGGCCGATCGTCATCCTTTTCGCTCGACGACTTCGCAGCAAGACGGACGTGTGGCGTGAGGCGCTCGCGCATTAATCTACGAAAATTAGAGATTCACGAACGCGAACTGTTAATTAATCACATAAGGATGCTCAAATAGTAATATTGCTCAAAACTAAGGTGTGTACCAGAGTTATATCTCAATCTTTATTACTCTCTTTGACGATTTACGTTCAAATAAAGATTAAATAATAAGATTAATAATGTACATTCTTTAAGTAAAGATAAACGCAAACATTTTTTAAATTATGAAACAATTTAGACTAATGGATATATAAATATAATAATGGATATAAATAGAAATATCATATATTACACATTTACAGATATATTAATTAGATATTTAAGAGCGGTGTATTCATAGTCCGTTCTTATTTCAAGACTGTCTTAAGTAATGTCTTACGACGATGTTAATACGGATCTCTGATTCGTGACTTCTTAAAATTATACTTAAGACGGTCTTGAATATAAGTCCTGACTATGAATACCGGCCTAAAGTATAGATGAGTTGTGTGCGTAACGAAATAAAACGTAAATCGTACAATAAAGCATCGTGTAATATTCATCGAAGAATATTAAAACGTAATGAATAGATTATTTTACTGATTTTGTAATAGGCGTTAACGTTAATATTTCGACAGTTAGACGGTTGGCGCGTGACCTTCGGTTGGGGATGGTACGAGGTGGCACGAAACGGCGCGTCATGTTTACGCCTAGTTATCGCGCAGTTATTATTCCCTTACCGAAGCTCGTACAAACAACGTAACCGTGTCGCGGCTTTTTTTCACATTACTTTTTGAAATCTTTTTCGCGAAGAATGTCTAATACAATACGAAACGTTGTATTATACTTTATGAATAATTATTCATACTAGTAATCGTATTATGTGAATATTCATAAAATACAACATTTCGTATTATACCTAGCACTTTTTGCGATTATTATATGTTTCAAAAAGAAATGTGAAAAGGAGCAGTATGCGACACGGCTACTTGTTTGTACGAACGGTATCACACGAGTCATAGAAAAATAACGTTGATGTGAATACTCTCATGCAAAAAAGTCGCAATTCCTGCTTTCAATACAATTAATACAGTTTAATAATTTAATTAATTTTTGTTTTTGTGCATCTTTCGTTATGATTCGTTAAAAAATTAACCGTAACTTTGGAACAATTAATAAAAGAAACATTTCTTCCTTTTATTAATCTCTAGCCTATTTTATAAATTCTAATCATATCTTACAGACATTATCTATGAATAAATAAAAGATTTAGCCCTTTTATCTGCTTTGACTTTTTCGCAATGATAACGGATTGCAGACGTGATATTCGTTTCTAAAAGTTAACCGATTGCAATAATAGCATAGTAATAGCTATTTATTACATTTTTCAGATTATCTTCCCTCTCGCGGGTACACCTTGACGTGGTGAGGGGGCTCAGTATCCAGAGGATATTTTACATGAAAAGAATGATTTTTCTCAAATATCTAAAAATTTTCGGATATGTCTGAATGTATATATCTAGATAAATTTTTAGATATTGAGTAAAATCATTCTCTTCTCGTGTAAAAATCCAACGGGGAAGCTTACGTCGCCGATTTACTTGAAAATGAACGAACCGCAGCCGGTTCGTCGCGTCGCGCGTTTCGCGAGTGTCGTTCTAGTTATTGGACTCAAGTTATAGTCCGCGCGATTACAGTGTATTCGCGAGTGTTTTACGCTAGTGTCCTGTGCATATTCTGAGAGGAGATGGAGGTCTGGGAGAGACATCGGGCACTGATGGAGCAACCTGGCGGTTGGGTAAATATTATTTTTTATTTGTGTAATATTAACCTTTTTTCGCTAGTTTTTAAATCATTTTATTTGACAATAATTTAAAAATGATTATTTTTAAATCATTGTTAAATAAAATGATTTAAATAATTCTATATTCTATAAAATAATTATATAAAGTAATTCTATAAAATAATTATACATTCTCTAAGGTAATTATATATTCTCTAAAATAATTATTATATATATATTTTTTAAAGAAGATCTTAGCGAAAATAAATTTGTATAAAATTTTTAAGTAACTCTTTTTTTACATAATTTAGATTTTAGATAAAAGAAGAGTTATTAAAAATTTAGATAAAGTACTATATTTTTTCTAAAATAATTATATATATTCTCTAAAGAAAATTTTAGCAAAAATAAATTTGTATAAAATTTCAATATTTTAAAATTTTAAACAAATTTATTTTTACTAAGATCTTTATAGAATATATATAATTATTTTAGAATTATATATTTTAGAATTATTTTAGAATTATATATTTTATAAAAAAATGTATAATTATTTTAGATAATATATAATTGTTTTACATCTAATTAAATAATGTTCAAAATTCAATGCTTACAAAAATTATATTTTCAAAATTGTATGATTGTTTTTCAACAAACTGCATGCGTTCATATAGCAATTGTTTTCTTAGTAAAAATAAATTTGTATAAAATTTTAAAGTATTATTTAAATTTTATACACATTTATTTTTGCTAAGATCTTTAGAGAATATATATAATTATTTTATCTCTCTCTCTAAATTTTAAATAACTCTCCTTTTATCTAAATTATGTAAAAGGAGAATTACTTAAAAATTAGTTAAAGTTTGCTGAAAAGCAATCATATAATTATGAAAATATAATTTTTGTAAGCATTGAATTTTAAACCCATTATTTAATTATAGATATAAGATAATTATGTATTATCTAAAATAATTATACATTTTTTTATAAAATATATAATTCTAAAATAATTATATATATTCTCTAAAGATCTTAGCAAAAATAGATTTGTATAAAATTGAAATAATACTTTAAAATTTTTATTTTAGATACATGATTGTTTTATATCTAATTAAATAATGGGTTCAAAATTCAATGCTTACAAAAATTATATTTTTTTAATTGTATGATTATTTTTCATGAATTATTTTTCATGAATTGTATGATTATTTTGCATGAACGCATGCACACTGCAATTATTTTTTAAATTAATTATTATAAGTTATTTTTTTACTCAGTTTTAATTTGGATTTTAATTTATTTGTTGCAGAAGTAATTTTTAAGTAATTCTCCTTTTACATAATTTAGATAAAAGGAGAGTTACTTAAAATTTAGATAAAATAATTATATATTTTTTCTAAAAGAATTATATGCAGGGTTTCATGAATATACGGCCCCACTCATCCCGAGCAAGTAGAGTGGACTAAATTAAGTAGAAAAATCCTCTACCATTTTGTAATATTTGCAATAATTAACGAGATATTAATGTTTAAAGATAGCCGAATACGCGCGTCCGCTCGACTTACTATTGTCAAAGGGACTTTCCGTCGGGAGCATCTAAGCTGAAAGGGCGCGGCTCGCCTGCTAGGCCATTCCCGCTCCTTGCGGCCCGCGCGCTCGGTTGGCCGTACTTTCGGCAATAATAGGTCGGGAGGACGTGCACATTCGGCTATTTTGAAACGTTAATATTTCGTTAATTATTGTGAGCATTACAAAATGGTAGAGGACTTTTCTACTCAGTTTAGTCCACTCTACCTGCTCGGAATGAGTGGGGCCATATATTCTTGACACCCTGTATATATATATATATATATATCGCATATGGAAAGAAGAGAGGCGAGATCTTTGAGAATCGATACGTCTATCATCTTTGGTTACTCAAAGTTATGACGTAACATTGGAATTTTGTTGAAAAGATTGCTCAAGTACAAAGTATCTTTCATTAAGAGATTGAAGTTTTTTTATTGAACTTTTTTTGCAAGTCAAGAATCATTATATATATTGGCAAACTTTTGCTTATTGATGTACTCGAAATTGTTTTTTTTTTTGTTAACTTCGAAAATCGATCACTAGTTCGTTATCTCGCAAACGATGTGGTTGTCTATTTGTCAGTGTTTCCGATACAAGTCGAAAAGAAAAGAGTCTGATTTGCTCTAGGTTCTTTGTTAGCAAGTTTCGTGTAAATTCGTCACGAAACTTAAATTGGAGCATGATGAAAATTAACAGATAGTTCCTTCTAAAATTTCAAGTTATAATTTTTGTTATATTAATATATATATATATATATATATATATATATATATATAATATATAAATCTTTTATACATTTTTATTCTTCTGAAATTACGTGTATGTTTTATTCATTATTAAATAGCACTATTTACTTAATGCAATCTACTGTTTCTGCGTTGTGGCATTTTATTTTTGACATGAAAACTGAGATTTCTCAATGTCTTATGTTTTAGAATAATCTTCATTATTTTTTTACTATGTCATGAATCGTGTCGATATTTATGATGTGATACAAAATGGATATATATGCTCACTAAATTTTGCCGGTGGCTTATGTGATAAAATATGAAAAGTCTGTAGACTTGAATTTTCTTTTTATAGAATTAATTTCTCACACACGATGAATTTTAATATAAAAGGATATCAAGAAAAATATCTTAAAACAGATTATCGTATTGAATAAAAGAAAGCAATGTGATATAAAAAAAATAAAAAAGTAGAGTTTTATATTATATATTGTATATTTTTTATTTAATTACATTTAATGAGAGAAAGCAATATGATGTAAAGAATAAAAAAAATAGAGGTTTATATTATATATTTTTAAAGATTTAATTCTGATGTTTTCTTATTGAATACGACTGAACACATATATTAATAAACGTACTTCTTACATTACTATTATAGAATGATTTAACACATGCGGAAATCGTGCTGCAATTATGAAGATAATCATTATTATACGTCTATAAACAGCTTAATCGTAGAAAAAATGATCATAATACGCAACAAGGCATGTTTACAAATATAACTGAAAGCTTACTGAAATTCACTGATATATTCAAATAGAAAAGATGCAAACAGAGAATACACAAGAGAGAGTATATAAAGATTATCTTTTTCTTGATATCATTTTTCTGTTATATTCTCATATTTCAAATATATACACAAATACATGTTATCTGCACTGTACAATGTGGGATGAGACTGTTTATCAAACATAATCAACATTAGATAAGATTTCTCATAATAACGTTGACATACAAGTCAAGGTTTTCTTTCATGCCATTTAAGTTTTAAAAATCTTAATCTCAAGTCTATTACAAGAAAGTACGATAAAATTAAAGAAAAATTGTTTTTCTATTTAAATTATTGAGCAATATATTAATTCGCAACCTATATTTATTTTATTCGAACGAACCTTTTTTTCTGTTTTTTAATTCTCACAAATGCAACAACATATTGCACACTCGTATGTACTACGACATTACGTGATTCGCGACGGTATTCTCTTTGCGCCGCAACGCAATGTTGTTCCACCCGGCTGATTCGCCACCAGCGACGTGGGACATGTATATATTTTTTCTTTTTTTCTTTTTCCACACAACAGATGAAGTTCTTCAGCCTGAAAGTGCGAGACGAGTACATTGCTATTTTACGAAAGATACTACGAAACGCCAATATTTTATCTTGCGTTTTTCTGAAGCCACTGGCTCACCTGTAAAATGCGTACGTGTGCCGCTATAAGAGCTACCTCTCGTGGGATTCATTTGTATCCTTAAGAGACCATGACACATACAGCTTTTCTCAGAGAACAAAAAATGTCTACTTTACCTAAGTTAGCGCAATATGACTACTTTATAAATAATGCTGCATTAACATCATTTGTAAGCTTTCTTACAAATTTGTAAAAGAATCTGAACATCAAATTATGTTATCTAAATAAAATTGATGCCTTTGAGCTACATAATAAATATATAATATTTTAATATTATAGTTGAATCGTTTAAATTATTCATTAAATCACATTTTACTTGAAGTAATTTTATACATACTTTTTTACGATTGCATTTTGCATCGTGTGTAGTCCTAGGATGTTCCGTGATCTACGTGACAGTATATGATACATAAGAGAGCACGTGTTACCACTATATACTCAAAAGGGTAAAAGGATTGAACTTTTTTTCACTTAAAGGAAGAAAAAAGTGTCGAAGGTTTCCATTCCCCAAGAGAAAAAGATACTATAAAGCTACTCTCATAGCAAAACGAAGGCTAAATGAAAAAGATAGAAGAAAGAAAAAGGTGACCATACGGTCAATATACCTCCTCACGTTGAATTTTTATTGGTTCTTTAATGTATCTTCTACAATCATTTAGTTATCTTTAATATTGTTTCTTTTTATGACGTTTATGTAATTCCAATTTGTTCGCATAAGTAATTAACAGATTAAAAATGACCTATCAATACTGATTTAATTATAACGAAAGAAATATATGTACATTTTTTATTTTAGGTATTATTTGTAGTTTATAAATAAATAGATTATTTTTAAATTGAACTACAGATTACTATCAAACTTTCAAGCAGTTTCTCGATGTAATAAAAATAGAATCCTTCCATGATTAATTTATAAAATGGAAGACGACAAGAACTTACTTGATTACATCCACGTAATAAGGGAAGTTTTGTAGGTATCCTAAGGAAGAAGAACGAGAAGGAGAACGATGTCGATAAGGAAAATTAAAATCGTCGAAAGAACTTTGGTGGTTGTCGACTGATTTAGTTCGTTTTTTTCGACATATCGATCGGTATGACACGAATAAAAAAGTTTAATAGCTGTGGGTGAAGTAGGTGGGATCTAAAGAGAAATGACTTCGTATCGTATGTCAGTGTCAAGTTGTGTAAAAAAAATTTGACTATTTAAATTGATTCGTATTCAAAGCCGTCCTCTTCGGGAAAGAAATAGCCTGCTATTTGGTCCCTTTATTCGCGGGAGAAAATCTAGTTGAAGTTTGAATTTTGTATGACTTTTTTATTTTGCATATTACAATTAAAGCACTCGTAAGTCAGAACAAAGAAATTTTCTATTAATTTTATATTTTATACTTGAGAAAGAAAAAGTTACATACATTAATTAAATGATACACTATTCAAAATTGTATAATTATGAATTTAAAAACAAAAGGAAAGAGAGAGAGAGAGAGAGAGAGAGAGAGAGAGAGAGAGAGAAAGGGATAATTTCGTGTATGTAAATGAAATGTTACATGCTAAAAATTTCTCTTGCATTTTTCTATCTTTTTTTAACGAATATATTTAACTTCTCGCTTAATTAAGACGGGTCATTTAATATTGCGTCCGCTAATGATATAAAAATTTTCTCTGAGAAATGAAAAATCTCATTTCTTCTTTTCAAACATTTCACGTTCATCCGCTTGCTTCGAGTTACCCATATAGCCTTGTAAAGTGAATCCTTGTTTACGATGTTAGATATGTACAATAGGATGCCAGATATCGCCGCGAGCGTATATTCATGCCTCGGAGGAAACTGCGGAGATCGGGTGTATCTTTGTCAAAGTATCACCGCAGGGGATAGATGTAGATTAAGCGTGCGTCACTTTTCAATTGAATATTTAACTAGCGTGACTAATTACTTTCAAACAAATGCAAACATTGTCCATAGAGAAGTCATTAAATACAATTTGTATAACTCATATTTGGATTACAGATGTAAAATGTAAATTTAAATAACTGAATATCAAATTTCTTGATGAATGAATATTTCTTTTTATTACACGTTATTTAAAAAAATATGAGGAACGAGACATTATGAGACATTTTGTATAAGATTTTTGTCATCAAATTTGTAGTCTAAAAGACATAGTATGCTTTGAAGATTGGAACATAAATATCTTAAAAATTTTAGTTATTTTCTTCATTATATATTTTAAAATATTTCTAGAAGCTATCGAATTTTAAGTAAAATTATGTAGGAAAGTTTTTTTAATCAATTTGAGAAAGTAGTATTAGCGTATTATATTTCTCGAAGAAATCATAATCACAATTTGATTTAAACGTATATGAAAATACTTTTTAATTAATTGATGTATAACAATAATTATAATGTAAACTAAAATATGAAATATTAAAAAGGATTAAATATCAATAATGTTGCTCTTATTTAATAAAAAAAATATGAAAATGTTGATAAAATTTTTTTTAATATCCATAATGTTAAATTCTTGCTTCTTAATAGCAAATGTAAATGTTTTTATAAAAACATAATTTGCAAGAAAGTAGATTTTCAGTAGATTTTCTCTCATATTATTCGTAATGTTTTAATAATATATATAGTTACAGCGATTCATCTGGTGGCTTAATTAATGAATTACTATCTGTATTCTCCACAAATGCCACCTGCAGATGCAATAGCGTACAGTAAGTGACAATTTAATATCTTTAGTGCAGGATCTCGACACGAGAGAGAACCTAGTAACTGTATTTCACGAAAATGATCGATGGCGCTGCATCGTTACCGCATAAAGCGGTTGTATTTCGTCCTTGCTTGTAGGCTCCAGGGCACGTATCGTAGTTTCGTTAATGCGTGACGTTGTCCTTTGTACATGCATCAATATCTACCATAGTTTATGTCGATACATAGGTACGACACGCTATCCTTTGTCCCTTGACGGGGTAATGTCGCTTTTCGAGTGAGTCGATAGAATATTGAAATTTATTGAAGAGATATGATGCAATTTATTAAAAAATAAATCTTTGGATAATCTGATAAGCGGACGATAATCTGGCGCGCGCGCGGCAGTTAATTTCGTCAGGTTTTAAGCGAGAAATTTGCTTTTTGTTTCTGTATCAATCGCGGATAGTTCAACATGTTCTCGCTCATTCGGAGTGGATAAATTTATCGGTGATTTGAACGAGAGAATTGTGCGCTGGAATTGTACGCTACTCTGAATTATTTCACGACTGATGGCTATTATTTTCGAAATAGCGGTAGAATTTTAATCTAGGTAAAAGTAATCACCACGAGAATCGAAGATAACAAGCGTTAATTAATTGCACATAGTATTAAAGTACTACTGCAAATTTCTATTGAAAAGAATTCAAATATATTAATCGGTATATATTTGCTGAAGATTTATGTAACATCAAAGCGATTGTCTTGTACACATTTGTGCAACATAAATTTTTTTCGTATATTATTTATATCTAGAAAGTTTAATTTAACTTTAATTCCCCAGATTTCTTATCTTCAAGCAATTCTGTTATATATAATATTTTCTGCTTAGTTTTTCGTATCTATAATTAAGAAAATTACTTTATATAATGAGAAAAAGAGAATCAACCAGAGCAATGTAACAAATAAATATTCATTATCTTTTTTCTACATTTTCCTTTTTGTTCTTCTATATTTTATGCGACATGTATAGCTGGCGGGTTTTCGAGACGAATTATCATAAATTTCTCTTAGCCTCTGGCTCCTCTTGTTGCTCGTTAATTTGATGTCTACATGTCTGACAAATTTCTACGAAGAAATTCTAAAAACTCAGTCATGAACACGATCGTAATAATTTAAATGATATATTACACGAACGTTTTAAAAACGTGAGCTGATCTAAATTAATGAGATATATTTTAAAATATAATGAGAGAAAAAATTGGAAAAATTGGAACGTTATGTATTGTGTATTGTGTATGTATATATATATATATATTTACATTCATTATATATTTTAATAGTGACAAAAAAGATTATTGTTCATTAAATTAATATATCCAAGGTACGAAGGATATGTCTGCTATGTTGATTTGAGAATCGCAAAAGATCTTTATTAATGTACAAGACGCTCTGTTACGGACACGAGAGATCAATAGTAGGCGTTACAGGCATTGTTTATGGTGTATTGTTCTAATGTACACCGCCAAGTTTTGGTGATCTTGGTAGAGAAGGCAGAGTTACGAATTTTCTATGGAGCTCGTATAAGATGATTTATTATAGTTTTGAATAATTGATTCTTTACATCTACCGACTCTGTATAATCCTCTTATCAATCCTATTTATAAAAGTATATTTATTTAATAAGTTATAAAAATAGATATACGCAATTTTGAGATATAACAAACATAAAATACAAAGAGCATTCAGCCACAAACAGGATGTTTTTTGCGAATGTCGTATATTTAAAATTCTTACGTTAAAGATACAAATTTTAGATGTTTCGACCTATATCAGGCCATCTTCAGTATACAATATAAATAATATAAAAATAGTTTGCAGTCATAAGATTAAAAGAGTTAAAATAAATAAAAGATCAATGATGCTTAGTCATAAGATTAAAAGAATAAATTAACAATAAATTTTACTTCAATTACAATCTACGCTTGTGTATATTATCGAAAAATTCTTGCTTCTATTTATCTTAATTCGTGATATAATATATTTTGTGTACAAAATATGAAATTTTTACGTTCAATGAATATGGCAATGGACATAAAAAATATATACATTTTATCTGCTCCTATACTTTACTTTTACATCATGTTAATGCATCATGTTCCTGATACATTTACATGATCATGAAAAATCGTGAAATTCTATAGCTATGGCGATAGTTTTTTTACCTTTACCATGCAAAAGCAGCAGTGGATTATTCATATTATGTATGTGTAGCGGAAACGCCTGTTGCGCGACTTATAGTCTCGCTAACGCTTTAAGACGAGAGGCGCCGTTTCACTTATGAAAGTTGTTAGACACGCGACGACATACCGAGGTGTACTGCTAAAATGGGAAAATAGATTTCTTCTTCCAGAGTGACATAAATTTTTTGTGCATCTACAAGTTACTTCCTCAACATTTACACAAAATTATTATATTATATTTTATAAATATTTAGAACTTATAAAATTTTCTAAATTTATAAAATTTATAAAATAAATTTATAATAAAAATGTATAGAATTTTTATATAATAAAAAATCCAAAAAAAAAATATTAAAATACTTTTCAAAATCCTCAGATTTTGTAATCGTTGTATTGATAGATTACACGATTCTATTCAGTGATAAGAAATATAGTAATCGAGAATATATTATAAGTGCGATTGTTTGTTAAAATATTAAGTATTACATTACTTTTTATGTAACACTATAAACATAATAATACAAGTTTTCTTTTTGGTAAAATCTGATCATGAAAATTACATTGTGAAAAATGATGACTAAAGCAACGAAAAATATCAGTTAAAAAATACTGCATACAATTGCCACTAATACTATTGAACGGGGAAAATTCCATTAGTAGAACGTTTTAAAATAGAAATCGGGGAATCATCATTATACTAGAATAAGACTTTACTTAAATAAAGCTTTACTTAAAATTTCCTTGTAAGAGAATGTCCAATATCTTCAAATATTCTTGTTCTAGAATATTCTTATTCTAGAATATCTTAGCTCTCTCCAATATTTAATATAATTTATTCTTTTTTTTTTTAATACCAAATGCACATCACGTTATATCCGATTAATTTGAAATCTGATCATTCATCCATTATGGTCCTTTTTTTGCAATGAATAACGCATCAGATGTCATTTGTTAAATCGCCTATTTGGAGCTTACATTTATGGATATGACGTTAATGCAAGTGGTGCATATGAAATGGACATTGCGTTTACAGGACGTATATCGTTGATCTGCGGACTCAAGGAAATTGTAAAGTGTTGATTCATGCGAATTTTATGAGTTATTTTTCACGATATCGGTTATTTTCCAAGTGCGCGCGAAATAATATGGCACGTGAGCAGGATATTATTATCAGAGAGCTTCCACGCGTGAATATACGATTGCAAGTGAAATCGATACTATGTATATAGATTCAATCAATACTTCTCCTTCAGAGACGTTGGATATATCGCTTCGCATATTTGAATGTTTCGTGAATACTTTCGACATAGACGACAGCTCCCGAAAAATTCAATTTGACGATGACAGCCGCGAAAATATTTTTGTCCGCGTGAAACAGTATTATTCGATAAAAAATGTCAGCAGTGCTACATACATAAAAATTGCATGAACAAAATACGTGGTTGCCCAGTATTAACGATAATCAATATTGCATGCTAGAAATTTAAAATTAATTACGATAAAATAATTTGTGGGGTTTTCCACATTTTTCTTTAATTTTTGAAAGTTTTGGTGGACCACAATACAATAATTAATACTTGTTTCAAACATTGTAGAAATTTAATTAATTACGTTTATTGCAGAGCAATCAAAATATCTCTTTGTAAGAATCTATCGCGCTTCCATTATATTTTTTCTTACATTATAATAATACATAGAAAATAAATTTTTTCAATTTTGTATAGTATTGTATAATAATAGACTCTCGATCGAAAATTGCTTTTCTTAGAATTGTTTGCTGATAGTTCCGGCAAATCTCATCCGCAATTTTTGAACGTACTTTTTTTTATATCATTGCACACATTTCGGGAAGCGAAAAGATCGTCTATCGATCTTGAAAGGAAGGATGTGAAATTCGTTTCTTTATCATTGAGCATTTTGCTCGTTTCTTCTTATTGAGCTCAAGTAAAGGCGTCTTCCGATCGTCCTGCGAATCTTGCACAGTCTGAAGAACAAAGGCAAGATGTTAGACACGGTTGCATCGAGTTTCGATGGAACTGAAGAACGAATAGACCAAGTAAAGAGACAATTGAGAAATACCTATATTCAAAGAATTTGATAGATTTCTTCGTAAGAGTCTTTGTATATGTCATTTCAGAAAATAAAGGGATTTTATTATATCCATGTTTCTTTTTATTTGAAAGTAATTGTTCAATTTGTTAATTACATAATTGCACTACTTGAAAAAATTTGATTCAATTATTTCTGTGATAACTTCCGTCAAACGAAAGAATTATTACATAACGTTGAGAAAATCAAAACTTTATTGGCACATTAACTTATTATTGATTTTGTTGTTAAATAAACAAGAAAATAGAGATTTATACACTTTTTTTTTATAAAAAAAGGCCTCAGGCTAATAGTTGTACTAGAAGTTATAATGTTTTTTTTTGTGGATATATTATGGTACATTGTGTGTTGTTTTATCATACGTTCGTAATATAGAAATAATATATAAAACGTTTTCTAAACTTTCTAACATTCATAATTTCACATGAAATTTAATTCCCATTTTGCGTATATGTTTGATATAGTTAACTAATAATTGTACTTACAGAGATTTTGTGATTAATCAGTATCTGAATCAATAAATATAACAAAAATAGTAAAAACGAAAACAATATATATATATATATATATTAAATATGAAATCCATTTACTGATTGTAAATATGTATTAAAATAAACATATTCTGTCATATAAAGTATTTTAAAAGTAGTATTGTGAGATGAGTAACTTCCTGATATGCGCAATTCCTGACATTGCTCGGTCATATGACATATACCTAGAGTTCCTTTGATAACTGATCGAGAAAGCCGACATTGATTTATGTTTCATCTAGCCGTATCTGCATAAGCTATTTATTTGAAGATTGATCAAAGGAGCCGTGTAATGGCATTTTGATCAGAACAAAGGGATTTAGAGAATAGAACATCCGGAGAAAATCACGAGTCGTCGAGAGGCGAAATATGATATAACAATTTATGAAATATGATATAACAATTTATTGCTGACCAATACCGAAATAAGAAATAGATTGCTAGAATTTAGTATGGCGCGATACAGAACATTAAACGCTGTATTTCAAGAATTTTTAAGATATACTTAGCGCTGTCTTTTATTTTTAACTACCTTCTCAACGTGTACTTAGAAAAGCGGGTGATTAGCCTTAAGATTGGTAAGATAAATCAAGTGTACTGTGCTATTCTCGAGAAAAGACAAATTGATAGCTTAGTTTTAAGGAATACGTGTTTCGTTAAAAATTTCAATTATTATGAATTTAATCTTTTTTTTTATTTAACTCATTATTACTGAAAATTGCTTTCTAACTATAGATTAGAAAATATATGCTGGATATAAATATATAACAATTAATAATATAACTTTATAACGTACATTGTTGTATTATAATAATGGATTATTACAACTACATTTTAACGTCACGCAACTACATTAAATATAGTAGAAATTTATGGTAGCAAATAATATGTTTCTATCACAGGACAGAGTACTTTACAAAAAGCAGCCGTAATTTTAGTGATAAACGACTTTTGAGTTGCGTAAGAAACTTTTTCTTCAAAACAGTATATTGTCTCGCTGCAATTAATATTTTGTATCAATATATAATTATTAGGTGTTGGAATTAATTCGTAGCGTTTTTTAATGAAAGAATGTTATTTATTTCACATGAGCATTAAAAAATACATTAATGAAAGTACTTCCCATCACTTGTAAAATGCTACGAATTAATTCCAACACCTAATATAATATATAATTTTGTCGAAAAAATTTTATTTTATATGACATGAAATATATTTGCTGTTTTTTAAATAGCTTTATATATTTTGCTTGCGTTTGAATAGGCACCTTTAATAAAAAATTTTAAAATAAAATTTTATTTCTTCAATCAATCATACGTGAATGTTAATTTATTATATGTACGTAGCATAATTTGAATTATTCAATACTTTAGCAAAGAGAGAGAGAGAGAGAGAGAGAGAGAGAGAGAGAGAGAGAAACAGAGAGAAAGAATAAAAAATAGAGAGAATAGGACACGATATATTCAAATTGTTTTAAACATCACTACTTTTAATGAATAATTGGATGTGATACAGCAATAGAGCAATAAAAATTGTTTTATTGTATTAAATTATTGATAAACTTTATCTTAAATTATTGAAAAATATATAATTAAATCAAAATTAATAAAAAGAAATCGAAGTTAATAATAAAATTATAAGTTATGATATAAATTTACTTTGACTACACAAGAACTTATTCCATCTTATATTTTACTTCTTATAGAGAAAACGAGTATATATATTTAGTAAGAAACTTGCAGAATCTCTCAGTCTATCTTTGAATAACATACGATATAAAACTTTCTTCATCGAGTATGATTCGATAAAAAAATGAAGTTCCTTTCTCTCTCTTTCTCTCTCTCTCTCTCTCTCTCTCTCTCTCTCTCTCACTCTCTCACTAAATTATCTTTTAAAAACTTATTAGAGTATTACTCAATAAAATATGGTAATAAATTTTCCGTAAGAGCAATTTCTAAATATCGTAAGTATTAAAGATGCTAATTTGTTTCATTACTTATACATACAGAAATACACAATTAAGAATAATTATTTTTCTTAAGAATAACATTTACGTAAATGATCATAACATTGAAATGTATGTTTTTCATATTGTATATTCCATTACATTCAAATTATGAGAAAGAAAAATATTTTCAACATTTTTTAGCAGTATAAATCATTTTTTATATAACTATCCTCTATTATATAAATATTACTATATCGGTATTCTCTTTTCCATTAATGTGTTTTCAAGATTTTGATTTATGAAATTTCTGTTAATTAAAAAGAGTTTAATACATTTTGGAATTATTTATATGAAAATGTAGGGAAATTTAAATTTTTCACAAATTCAAAAGAATTATGTTGAATTTGCTTCTATTTTATACTAAAGTGATAAAAGATTTGTTTATGTTCCAATTTTTAATAAGAGAAACTTGCTATTACAATGATAGTCGAATATTTTCAAACTAATTTTTGAAATAATAAAGATTTTACAACGTATTTCCAATTTCTGGCTTAATCATGGATGCATTTTCGTAATGCTTATATAATTATTTCCAAATAATGTCACATCCTGCCGGAAATGAGGCGTTACCACATAATTGTATTATAAACCGCCGTTATTCGAGGTCTAATGGATAATCATTGGTGGTACGCGGAATTGACTCTCCGGTAATATTTGCATCGCCGCGCAACGCACTCTATATTCTATCAAGCAGTAACGTTTCAACAGAGTGTCATGTTGTTACTTTCCGTTTTGATAATCGAGACATGTTTATAATTACTAGGTTTTTATTGTACATATTTTATGAACAATCTAATCAAATCTTCTATGATACGGAATTGAGTATTATTCTTAATTTATGGTTGACACACATTGACATTCAACATATAATAAGCCTCCTGTATTTCCTTCTTTTAACAAAATCTACCATCCACTTTTAATTGCGAAAATTTAACTTAGATCACAATGTCGCACTTTTAAGAATTTTTGATAACTTCTTAAATATTTCGAATTACATTTATGTGTATATAATTTTCTATTTATAATGATTAAAAAAATATCTCGTAAAATATTAAAACATGGAATTATTCCGTAAATGATAAATAAAAAAGAAAAATCGAGGAAAAGAGCGAATATAAGAATATAAGGAATTTAATGAAGATCGCAATATGCGTATAAAACGAATTGGAACGTTGGAGAAACGTAAAGCCGAGAAATTTTAATATCATTTTAGCTTAGTAACAATAGTTTTTGTAACCTATTTTTCATTGGAGTTTTTAATAAATAGTTACATATATATATATACGTAGCTCTTTATTATATAACGATATTGTGATATTTTCTGGATTCATCGGATATTTCACGTTGTAAAAGAGAAACTCAGATAAACAAGTTCAGTTTTCATATTTTCGCCATGGTGGTTAATTGCGTCTATGTCTGGCTTGTTTAAAAGTGACATTGTCGCGACTAATTAAGTTTGCGCTTCTTTATATGCACGGAAAGGTGTTCCAGTGGATTTTTCGTTTGTGATGAAGTTTAAAAAATGCAGTGATAACCTGTTTAAATGCAAAAAATAATAGATACATTATACTCTTATTATGATAAATTTTATTGTTTCATTTGTAGCGTGCAATAAATGAACCACATTTGCAATGGATGTGTTAGTGTACCAATTATTTAATTTTAATGTTTTCAGATAATACGATATCGAACAATATATACATTTTAAATTAGTCATTTGTATCCTCTAATGGTACATTGTTACCACCGGCATTTGAAAGTTTCATTGGCTTATTTGAATAGTTGAGAGTCCACCATGTAGTTGATTAACCACATATTTAACAAATACAACAGAAATTACTCTGTAAACACAGATTCATAGGTGCATAGATATATTGCAATGAACGCAAATAAGCATACTTTCACAAGTGAACACCTTTTGCGTATTTTGGAATTAAATCTTGCATGAAATGTAAAGACCAATTAAGAACTGAAATGGTCCATAAATTTCTGCAGCTACGCTGCTTTTTAATGAAGAATCCATTTATACCGGCGCTGTACGTGATGCATTATAATATAATTATTAAATACCTAACTACAGCACAGATTGTAGACATGCACAATATTCATATGCGATGCTATTGCTGAAGTTGCAAAATTATCACAGCGATAGTCCTCATTTACGACCACCATTTCTCGAAAGTACCGCATATTTATGATTAATCGAATACCATAATATCGAGGTGAAAATTTTCAACGGATATCGACCAACCCGCACGCATTAAAATTATGAAAATGTATGATAATATCAGTTTTCATTACAATTAAGACTTGATTTGTCCTTTGTATATATGTATGTATATGTGTACATAATTATGTAAAAATATGACCTACTACACTATATATATTCACGCATATATGTATATATTTGTACATATACAATATACACATATATATATATATATATACAAAATAAATAATTATTTTTATTTGAAATAACAATAAGTATAAAAAATGAAGCAAAATGCATAAATGATCATTTTTGCTTACTGGTTGCATTGATAATCAGACATATTAATGTTATACATTCAATATTTATTAATTGTTCTGAAAGTATCCTAATGAGATTCATGAGATTCATGAAGAATGTTAAATCTAAAGTACCTTTACCCGTTCATTTATGTAAATTCGAATTGTCTGGGAAATGTGCTCGCATAAACGTAACACAATTGCTTGCGATAAGAACGATGGTAGCAGAGACATTATTATATTATTAAGATTTTCATCGTTTCACGGAAAATTGGAGGCGATAAAATTAAGAAAATTGGCCACAGCAATTATTGCATTTGATATTCTCGGATATCACGCATTATTTACGCGATTTTTTAAACCCAATTCTTAAGAATTCACTCTTATCTCTATTCTAACTTCATTCATTTATTTTTATACTAACTGGACGTTTCAAGAATGAAGCGATTTTTCAACCAAACTCTTTTATTAAGTTCACCTTTATCTATCTCTAAACCGACTGGACGATTCAAGAATGAAACGATAATCGAGGATCTGTGTCAAGGGGTCATTCTCGTCTCCATCATCGCAATGCATATTCATCTCATGATTATCTCGCAAGACATCGAGTAATCCGATAATAGTCTTTTAGTTTTAAAAATAACTTCTGCATAAGCCGCAGCTCAATCGTAATAGGGCTACATAATTCTATCATTAAACTTTCTTTAGTCGCGATATTATGCTCGGTTATAACATCGTTTTCGTTGAATGTTAATACGCTCTACAATTCGACTTTGTAACTTTAACTGCTTTCAAAACGATAAACTTGTACCGCACATCTGCTAGAACGAAAATTCACGGTGAGAGGAGCCGAAAATTCGTAAGAAAATCAAGTCGAAAATCAAGTTTGATTCAAAAGTTGAGTACAAACTTTGTGGGAGAGTTCGCATTCATTAAAAGTTATTCATCGTATCAATAGACGCACGTGTTTAAATCTTTAAGATACAAAATTGTGAAATGATTTAAAATTTTATCTTAAGATAATGAATGCAAAATTATATCATTAGGGGCAGCATTTGACATTTTTTGCATAAAGCACAACTTACAAGATGTTTGCAACAATTTTTATTTTTCTTTACGAAACAGCTCTTTTGCCAGTATATCTAAAGTTGAGTTTCCTTGAGGGTATATTACGTGAAATGAAATGTTATAATAAATCACTGTCGGGATATTCTTTGCGCACGAACGCTTACAACTAAAGTATCTCCTTATTTCTATATTCTAGTGCAGATAGTTCTTGCAGATACTGATTTAGAAAATTTATTTTATTATTTGAATTATAAGAGATTATAAGGACATAAAAAGGCTAACTAATTTGTCAAATTTCTTTAAAAAGATTCAAAATTTTATTAAATTATTATATAAATACTTTTTAAAATATTCATAAAATAATATTTATAAAATATTATCATATTTATAAAAATTATTATATAACAAATAAATAATAACAATTTACAACATACATTAAGCAATTTTGTATTCTTTTCTTTATAAAGATTATATATATGTTTTATGTTGTAATATTTATAAAATATTATTAAATTTATAATACTAGAAATTTAAAATGCCTTTAAGAT
The DNA here is from genome assembly GCF_024713525.1 of Acromyrmex echinatior. Taxonomy (NCBI): domain Eukaryota; kingdom Metazoa; phylum Arthropoda; class Insecta; order Hymenoptera; family Formicidae; genus Acromyrmex; species Acromyrmex echinatior. Next base: position 9,218,717 of record NC_141856.1, read on the forward strand.
CGAAGCTGGATCTTTATTGCTTTAAATAATTCAGTAATGAATTACTAATATCTTATATATGTATTTGCATACCATGTACTTGTATACCATACTGTACTATATACCATATTGTAATTCATAATATAATCCATAATATAATCCATAATATAATCCATAGTATAATCCATAATATAATCCATAATATAATCCATAATATATACCATATTGTAATCTTTTAGAACTGCGCGCCGAATTGTTTTTCCGGAGTATAAACGCAATTGAAACCACTCTAGTAATCGCGAATTAAATTAACAAGCAATTTTAATAATTTGATGTTACCTTCAAGCAATATAAACCAAGCATCATATCATAAAGATGTTAATATGTTGAAACTCGGTCATTACTTGAATTCGGACTAGGTAATATTTTTCGCAATAAATTTATTAACAGTTTTAACATATTAACATCTTTATAATACAATATGATGCTAGAATCCTTAGTTGCGTTTATAGTCCGGAAAAACAATTCGGTGCGCAGTTCTAAAAGACAATATGGTATATATGCAAGTACATATATAATGTAGAATATTAGTAATTTAAGATTGAATTATTTAAAGCAATGAAGATCCAGCTTCGACCATAATAGGCATTTCTAATATTGATCATGTTTCTCACATATGTGGTCTAAAATAAAAATTCTAATATTGTTTCAATTTATAAAATGATACATTTGTTTGTTAAATTTTGACTCATAAATCTTTTAGGAATATTTATAACATGATATTATGCAACAAATAAACAAATAATAATCATTTAAAACATTAATTAATTTTTTATCCTTTTCTTCTTTTTAAATATTATATATATGTTTCATATTTCTTTAAAATTGAGCGTTCTAAGCATTTACATTGCATGTTTAAAGCAACAATTATAATGAAGAGTGAAGCAACAATGCAAACGTGTCTGAGCGCACATTGTAATGTCTAATAATTATGTATTCCATATGACTCGTCTAAGGGTTTTACTAAATTTAAAGGGAAGGTGAAAGAGAGAGAGCTTGTTGGCAAGATGGATCTTAGCTAGCATTACTAGTGTAACTTCATCAGAAGTAAATGGGCTTTGCCATCACGAAGTAGTTACACTGATAACTGAGAGAGCCGGTGTGCGTGGTCTGAAGAATTACTATCGGTCGTAAAAGGTCGTACGATGATCTTAGATGCTCTAAGTTCACTGTTTGACCATCCACTTTTTCTATGGGGACTAAATGAGGGTCGATGGGTCTTTGTAATGGCAGTTAGGTGAGAGATGATATGAGAAATTTTTTTTTTAATGATACAATAAGAGATTCTTTCGGAAAAAATTGAATGTTATTGGAATTGAAGAATTCTTGTAGGAAAATTAATATTTCTATATATTAATTTTACTTTGTGATCAATGGTAAAATAAAGACATTTTTTTTGTATTGTACAATAATTTTTATATCATCGTAGATACAAATGTGTAAATACACCAAAAAATGTACAAAAAAACGTAAAATATAAATGTTTCAATTATATGTAATATTGCCTATGAGAAAAACTGATTACAAAAAAGAAAGAGAAAGAGAAAGAAAAAATATATTAAATGATATAAGAAAAAAGTAGCTAATTCAGCACCTCAGTTTAATCACTACAGCAAAAAATGAAAGAGGTGGCAACATATGGCAACATTGGAACGTTACTTTAATATTATTCTCTCTCTTTCTCTCTCTTTCTCTTTGCATTAAATTAAATTACTATTAACTATACATTAAGCCGGTATTTACATTGTTCTTACTTACTCAGCCAATATGTGTCAGTATGACTTTACGTTAATATGAAGAATTATTGCTTTATTTTAGATAATAAGTTACACAGTGAAATATTTTCTAGTTAAAGAAGCTCCATGCATTCTGCGTATAATCATGATTGTACTTACTCCCTGAGTTAAACTTCGTTCCTTAATATTGCCATCTTTCCTTCACGCTGGAAACTATATCGGCCACGAAATATAGATAATTATTTTACAGTGGTTACATGCACGAATAAGTCATATACTTTATCTTGAGGAGAATTTCAAGTAGTATCATTGTCGAAAGAATTTTTCGAACGAGCATTATCAAACGTACTGGAAGAAGCAAAGGAATTCGAAATATATTGCCTCGGCAGTACCAGCTCGCACAAATTGAAATCGATCGAATCTCTGATGGCTACGATAAGGAAATTACGAATACCCTACGTACGCATTTAAAATTTCTTTCAAAATATAAAATTACATTATGGAATTTTTGATTATTCACACAAGGCGCGCATAATATTTGCTTACAATTAAAATAACTTTCTTATAAGACAAAATCAATTTTCCTTAGCTGCCTGATTACACTATAATATTATAACATTCCTTACTGTACGTAAACAATAATTTAAGAATTATTTTCAGCCATCTGTTAAATGCTTGAAATAAAAAAAAAGTTTGACAATATTACAAAAATCTTTCACAAAGTTATGTGACTGCAATTAGCGAACTTCAAGATGACAGTTTATATCGACGTTTGCTCGAAGTCTTTATGATTAACGGAATCTCTATATATGTAGTTTTCTAAGTTTCCAAAAGTTTCGATTTATAGCGAGCGTTATAAACTTAGGGAACACTTTCAGATGGTAAATTAGATTTATATTAGTTTTCAATTAAATACAGGTAAACACAGCAATAATTTAACGCGTAGATCGAACGACGAAATATTTTCGTCTTGAAAGATTTCCCCGACGTAAGGATTACGCGATTTTGAAGCACGATTCGAAACAGGGTCCAACCGAATGTAGCTACGCGCGAATACTGAAGGAACTTGTGGAGCGAGGGCGCCGGCTTGAACCAACCCCTCTTCCCAGCATCCCATGCGGCGCGCGTTCTCTTATCGGACACTCGGGATGATGAGATTTTTGGCTGATAATATCATGAGTTGTTGAGGGAAATGCGCGACAATTGACGGATGATTGTCAGTAGGAAGGATTGGCCTCACAGGTTTGCAGGAGTTAATTGCCTCGACAGCTTTGGTTCTCTATACCATGCTGAAATAGGAGATTTAATTATTCCTGCCTATTTGAAGCCTACCGGACTAATTGGACCTTGCCACAGAGACAACGCGATCCTCAAAGTTTCTCTTCCAATATATCGACATTGTACGAATACATTGTGAGATATTTTTTTTAATTATTATATTGCACACATTGCACTATGATAAAATTTATTATAGATTTTTAATGCAAATTTGAAATAAACATGTTTCACTTCCAAATCCTCATTAGTTTTTACAGAGACACATTATTGGACGGATTTTTATTAACATTTGTATTTGTCTGTTTTTTGGGTAGCTAATTACGAATCCAAAATCAAATTTTAGAAATTTGAAATGATGGGTCCATAATGGCACACAAACTTTTTATATCAGTAACTATTGTACATTTAATGTTAATAATTAATTAAATTAATGTTATACTAATGTTAATATGTGAGTATTATATGTCCCATAATACATTATTTTTAATTTTAAAAATTTTAACTTAAAATTTATAAATTGGGTTAATTTAACGATCCAAAAAACATAAAAAATAAGATCTTGCTAATAATTTTTTTTCTATAGTTATAGAAAATATGGAAGAAGCTTAATGAATTTAATATAATTGATAGCAAGGCTTATAACGATTATAATTTACTCATAAGATGGATCCCGTTTTAATTATATAAGTAGAATAATACAAATTTTAAATTCATTTGACTTATGTAATTCATTATACTTATGTAATTAAAATGAAATTCATCTTACGAACTGTAATTGCTCGTTATAAGCTTTGCTGTCAATTATATTGCGTTGCATTTACACGAGCCTATTTATTTTATATTAATAAATTTATCCGTGTCGTATTAAATGTTGTTGTTTTAATTAATTTTTTCATTTTATAAGAATTACTATAATAAAAAGATAATTTTAATAATGTTTCTATACACAATAAACCACTTTGTTTTAAGAAAAACCACTTACTTTAGTAATTTTTACATATATATATTTTCAAGATTTTTAATATAAAAAACGAACACGTAAAAAATTCTCAATAAATTATATATTATCAATTAAAATGTGCTTAATTAATATTTATGTAAATTTACAGCCTTCTATTTTTATTAGTTTATGCAATAACCTAATTAATTAGAAAAAATTTGTTTTTTCGTTTTAATTTATTTATAACTAAAAGCATATTGTTTAATTAATTAAAATAATAATATAAAAAACAATAGTTTGAATTTTTAAAAGTATAAATTATATCAATATATGTATATTAAGATTTCAATTAAATATCAAAGAAATATTAATAAGATGGAAGTGAAAAAAGTGAGACGTATACGTCGTATTATACCTGTAAGGATTAATTAAAATTTAATTGCTAGAGTTATAAAAATAATTAAATATTTTACGTTGTGTGCTGCAAAGTTATTCGTACGTTTTAATACATGGGAATGGACGAAATAGGATATTAAAAAAAAAATAGAAATTAATGAGCTGGCCAAGGACAAAAATTTTAAGAGTTAAAAGTTAAGTGCCGCTGTCATAGTCAGGATAAGTTTTAAAACGTTCGTGAAATTGTTTATACGGGTGCGTTTTGAGTGCATCTCTAGTGATAATATGCAATCGCAAAAAATAATGTCCTTGACACATTTCGAGCTGTGTTGAATTAGAAATGACAGTGAAATATATTTCTAAAAGTATCTAAACAGTTTTTCTCCATGTGTTATATAACACATTAATAGTTTACTTATGGCGATCTTACACATGAAATTTTTCATAAAATATCATGCTTCGCTTATCTTAGAAATTCTGTCGAAGTATGCAAAACGATTTGCGGTTGTTGCAAAATGTCTATAAAGATATTCATATATCTACTCAAGAAAATAAGGGGGTATAAAATTTTAAAATGCCTTAGGAAATGTTTTTAATTTTACATTTAATATGATGATGATATCAGTACGCTTGAGAGTTTAATGGAATATTATAATATTTTTAATTCAGACATTTATTAAATTCTAGCGTTTTAATAAATTTATTAGGAAACTGAAATCGAACTTTATTGCTTAACTTCGTACAAGTAAAAAAAAAATTACGTGTATAATATTTATTTATTGCTCGCATCAAAATACATTATGTGTATGTGTGTGTGTGTATGTGTGTGCGCGCGCGCGCGCGTGTGTGTGTGTGTGTGTGTGTGTATTCTACTTTATATTTAATAATATTTATAATATTTAATTAAACCCAGTTTCTAATAATTAAAATTGGCTCGTTATTAGATTTACTTTCTATTATTGTAAAAACGCAATTGTAATTATCCATTAATTAATCGACCTTTCTAAGAAAAAGGTAAAAATTCGTCATTATTTATAAAAGTGAATGAACATGTGTCCATATATATGATTACATTATTCATTTACTATGTAATTTCTGTAATTGATAACAAGATTAATTGCTTATGTGATGACGATATGTCGCAACAACCGATTGCTACCTATTATAAATGATCTAAAAGACGATTAATATACCTTAGATTTTTTTATAAATGATAAAAATTAAGAAGGCCGTTACTTTCAATTCTAAAAACATTTAATTAATTTTTCAAGTAAAATAATAAATCAATATTATTTTTAATAAACTTTATTTTATAACAAAATTTTAACTTAAAGATAAATACAAGAATAGGTATTAGTTGAAATTAATCAATTTGCAGCAAAAAGTAAAAGAATTTCATGAGTGAGATATCATGTATTTTACTAGAAATTTATAATTGCGAAAAAGATTTTTAACATGCCTGATATATATATATATATATATATATATATATATATATTAGGTGTTGGAATTAATTCGTAGCGTTTTACAAGTGATGGGAAGTACTTTCATTAATGTATTTTTTAATGCTCATGTGAAATAAATAACATTCTTTCATTAAAAAACGCTACGAATTAATTCCAATACCTAATATATATATATATATATATCACGTAGTGAAATACAGGTACGTTCGCATGCACTTTGAAATCGTCGATAAAGAGTAAGTGATATATGTACGATTAAATATTTCACAGACGTGAAATATATACGTATGGAAATAAAGATCAAAGGCTATCAGCTTCAATACGTCTTGCTCTTTCTGTAACTCTCAATTCACAGAGACTTAAGTCGGTTTTGCAACTCCCACCGTCACAGAGAATTGCATGTTGAAATTTCTTCAAGCATTATAAGAAATGATTACCCGTAAAGATTTATGACACTAGCGATGCATTTTTATTTCGCTTTATAACCGCGCGATGCGGTATACTTGCGCGCACACCTCGTCGCGAATTTCGTTCAACAACGTCGTTCCGTCAGTTGCAACAGGCTTTGAAGTCGTATTACGATAAATAGTCTTTGCATTGGACGGCAAAAATAATGGACAATTTATTATTGCTGTACATTTCCTCGTGATTTTTTTCTGTATTTTATGACCTGCAACACTAACATGTTCGTTACTTTACGAAAAAATTATGTATGTCGAACAACAGGCTGTTATTTTTTTCACAAATATTACCGTCCGTTCGGTTGGCAAACGCAGGGCAATTTCAAAATTTTGAAATTGTACCGTGAATAAAAAAAAGCAAGCAAGATCAAGCGTATATCAAATTGTCAGTTAGAACTGACCTTTGCGCATACAGTTTTGCATATCGGGGAAAATGGTTCTCTCGGTTGAATTCTACTTTTGTTCGGTAGTACTTCCCCTTTATCACCCAATAAAAAAGAGCGGTCCTCCGTATCATAAAATACAAGGCAATACAAAAACATTTTTCCTCGTTTTTGTACCGTCGTATTCATAAATATTGTGAGTTAAAAATGCTTTAGCATTAATCTCAATGTTATACACATAAAAACAAAGAGTTCTGTTAAACGGAATTCGTATGATTCACGTGTCTTAACCGCGATGGCAATGTCCTAAGCGATCCTAAGAGCACTTCTATAAACGTAGGAATTATAATTACTGCAAAAAGTGGCAAAAAAGTTCGCCAAAGCTCTTGTCACATTTTAAAGGCCATTGCTTTGTGGTAACTTTTCTTTCTTTGTTTCGACAATAAAGAACCTTCGTGAACCTCATGAACTCGTTTGCTGCTTCAGCGAAGCTATTTGGTTACAGTGAAACATTCACAACCTTATATAGTGCACTCGTCCGTATTTTTGCACGTATTTCCGTAAATGAAGTTTGGCTTAAGCTAACTTTCAACATTTTGTCTATCGAAAAATGCTTGCAGCAAAGCTAAATTGTGTTAAAGAGTGTAAAATTAACCTTCTTGCAATTTGTATATTATTTTTATTTAATCAACTTTTAGAAAAACATTTTATTTATAAGTAAGATTTTTTAAATATACATATTGTTTTCAATATTTATGCATAATAATTGATATATTATTTACTGCTTTATTTTAACATAAATTATATGAATATAATAACGAAATTGTCGATCAAAATTATAAAACATAAATTACGCTGAAATATCTTTTTAATCCATTCGCATAAAAAATTATTTAACTTAGAGGAAAAAAATTGTATTAATTATTATATAACATTTTAAGAGTCTGGTTTTATGTGAACATTAATAATTAAAATATAAAATATGAAATATTTTATTTCTATGTTCATGTGAAACTGATTACTCTCTAGAAAAAATGTCATATATATCTAATATTGTACACTATATTAACATACAAATTTTTGTCAGAGTGCCGAATTTATGTCAAAGTTTGTTTAACTGTACTGATAAAACGCTATTCGGATACATTTTCAAATTGGATCATTTTCTGTCAAGAGCGATGTTATATACCTTTGATGGACGCGAAGGCGAAATACGCGGTTTACACGATGATTCATCGTAGGTAAGGTTTATCCGGTGTTCCGTAGAATCACGAGCATTTCTCAAGAGAACTCGAGATAAATTGAACAAGTTTCTTCGAGGGAGCACCAGCTACGTTATTTCTCATATTACGAGGAGCAAGGAGTGCCTCCGTTTTCATCGTGTTATTGTTGTCGTTTCTCTACCCTTGAATGCATAGCTAATAAGACTTTTGTTAAGTATTGGAAGACAATTGTCATACCTGTCAGTATTTCCGTTTTCCTTTATTCTTTGCATTTCCCTGGACTAAAGTTTATTTCAAGACCAAATTTACTGAGGCTGATCGGTTACTAATGGCGATTTTATGTTAGTTTGTTCTCTCAAATTTTATTTGACTTCTAATATTCCAAATATTTAAGTCTGATTTATTCTCTATGCGAATAAATCTCCCGTCTCTATTTATTTAATATCTATCTATCTACATCTACATCAATCTGAACATATACTTATTTTATTTACATCATTGACTTAATGTTTATTCGCTAGAACGAACGTTTACAAATCGCCTGGGAATTTGAAATAGGTCATTAAATAAATATTAGCATTACGTAGATTAATCAAGTTTTTGCGGAAATTTTTCTAGGTATTACGCTTGGATCGTTTTTAATTTTTGTGAATATCAAAGTTTATATGCTGAGTAAATGCTTTCTGGACTTTCAATTATGAAAGTATCATTTAACAGGAAAACAAAACTTATCGTCGTTTGTATAATTTTATTCCGAATAATTCTCCTGAGATGTTCTTGCGTAACTTGGAGGTAATTTCATCTGCGCATCTATATTTTAGTATGAAATACCGTAAGCTTCGGCATCTCATTCGAGTTATCGCCATATAGATATCATCGGGAAATCTTAATCAAATAGGTAATTCACTTTGAAGTTGTGTTGACGTTCGTATATTACTAATATTATATTAATATCCATGAAACCGTGTCTCATACGCTCAGCTCCCTAGACATGCATTTTATTTCGTGTCCTATCTCGTTAGTTTGCGTACCTCTTTAAAAAGAAAAAAAAAGAGAAGGGAAAAAGGGAGTAAAGTTTACAGTTGTAACCAACAAGGGTAGATGAACGAAACGCTAGCAGTACAGGCGTTGCTTGGTAATGTAAAATTACGCCGGATGGAATGACGAGCCAACACTCTAACGAGAATCCAACCGTACAATTCGAATTCGTTCAGTGTTCGTTTATTAGTGGCAAAATTTCCTGCAGAAAATCGAAATGCGCTTTAAAATCTTGGTACGTCCAAATATGTTCAGTTACGTCCACAGAAATATTAGAACCGAGACGAAATCAGATAGCAAATCGTAAGATATAATGACGTTGCGAGTCCGATGTGATTTTATCTTCTCCATAAATGGATTAAAATAATTTAGCGGAACTCTGAATTGCGTCATGCAGTACATTTCGCCTGTCGGCAATAACTCCCTCTTTCTCTTTTTATCTCTTTCTGTATCTCTCATGACAGTTCGGAAACTACGAGAATTGACTCCATGCTTTACTTCTCGCTTGTAAATTTATTGCGCTTTTAAATTGAAGCCCTTATTGGCAAAAGTTTGAAATTTACGATAGCACACATTTCGTTATGAACGTCATTAACTTTTATATGTGAAAGATACGCGAACAATGACTGAAGCACACGCTGCTTCTTCTAATTTGAATCAAACGAATTTCTGCTCGTTTTTAGCTGTAATCTCTCGATAGAACATTTCTCAATGCATTTCCCAAGCATATCATTATGCACTGCTAGAAGGAAATAGAGAGGGTGAAATACAAGCGTCAATTATCGACTATGTTAAACGAAGCGTGTAGCAGCTGTTTAAATTTCACGGCAAAAGGGAAAACCCTGTTAGTTAGGTATATGTATGGACAGTTTAATACTAAATTTGTACCTTGTACTTTATAGGGTGCTTGATTGTTAGATGTTACATTGATGATGGTAATCTCGTGCGATAATTGTTTGTTCCAAATTGTCTATGAGTTTATTATCTGAATCATATTACGTGCATAGTATATAAATTTTTAAAAGCAAGTCCGCGAACTATTTTCAAACGTAAAATATGACGCAATGGAGAAAAATAAACGTGTTTTAAAAATAACGCCGAGATATTTCCCTTCTCTACATAATGTTTTAACGAGAAAAACTCAAAAGGGATTGTATTGTTTTTATGTGTTATATTAATCATTTTGGTTTGCAAAATGTATATTGTATTCTCCTTTGTCTTTATTTCCAATTTAAGAATACAAAAATTTGTAGTAAAAAAAAAATAAAAAATACTTTTTGTAGAATGAATACATTTGTAGGATTTTATTTATGTATATGATATAATATATGTAATGTTTCTATCGATTTTCTTTTTCCTCTTTTTCTTATTATAATACAAAACATTTATCGTATCAAATACAAAAATATTCATTATATTTTTCTTTAATGTACATGATTTCTAAATCTGATTTATTCTCTCTTGTAACAATGTTTGTTGATAATCCTTAAAGTTATTACTTGTAAATTTCGTTCTATTTTTATGTGCGATGATGCTTTTCAAACGTAATCAGCGCGTAATGTCAACATACGTATTCCGACGTCAATAAAGAGACACAATTTTCTTCTCTCTATGTTTTGACTTCTATAATATCATTCATTTGAAATTCCAATGTTTTGACAATTTATTTTGAGTGTGACGAAAACTATTGTGGAGACGTCTTGAACGTTATTCTTGAGTACGGTAGTTTTTATAGTTATACATTACAGTGAAGAGGACTTTGTGGATTTAGTTATCATCAAACTGTAGAGGAACTGTAGAAGAATAAGCATATAAAAACCTAATTTTAACTGAATAATATTATGTTACGATGATTAACGATGTTGTTATTTTTATTAAAATCGATTTTGCGTTAAGAATAATTTTATAAATATAAACTTCATAATTTCTTTAAGAAATAAAAAATTATATAAAATACACACACATACAAAGTATATGAATAGGTTTATTACGTATAATACTTTGGTAAGAAAAAATAAAATATATACTGAAAAAAATTTTAAGAATTTTATTAAATATTTGTTTGAATAGTACTAACGAAATGTTTACTGAATATAAATACACACATATATATATATATATATATATATATGTATAAATATAAATATAAATATATATTTATTTAATTTAAGCACAATTTTTTAAATTTTAAGTAAATGTTTATTTACTATAAATATTAGTTCTATTTACAACAAGTATTTAATTAAATTTAGTGAATTTTTTTCAGTGTAATATACGCTTATTAAGATTGAGAAATGCTGATTATTATATGAATTCTACTTCATTGCTATGCAGAGAACGTTTCAATCGAAATCGAGACGCAGTTTCGTTGCTCCTTGCGTTTATTGTTTTCCACCTCTATTTTCTCATACAAATTGGTGAGTATTATGAATATTGCAAATTCAGCGAAAGAGATGATTGCAAGCCTCTAAAATTCATCTCAATACATTTTGTTCAAAGAATATTACCCAGATTTGATAGAAAATCGATAATTCGGGGAGCTTCAGGAAGTGATCATAATTAGCTTTATTAAATATTAATTCCCTAACCACAATTTCCCATTATGTATTATTTTACCTTTGGTTCATATTAATTGCTATATGTTCAATCCTTTAATTACATTATTAATTGCTATATACTAAATTATTTGTTGCTCAATCGGAACTAGAATATTATTTAAAAATATCGATTAGGATAAAGCATTGAATTTAAATTGGTATCTGAGAATTTTGAATTCAACAATAATCGACATTTTAAAATAGCTCTAATAGTACTTCGAATTTCTTCAAAATTAATTTACTAGTAGTGTCTATATTATTAATAGTACAAATTATTATTAAATATCTATACTAAAAGAATTGCGCTTGATTAAAATATAATTTACTTCTTTAATATGATAATAGAAGATAAGAGATGAAAAATATAAAAGATGGAACGTACTCATTTTTTTATATTAAACCAAATAAAACGTCGAAATTTAAAATTATTGCACGCAACGTAGTTATTCTTGCACTGCTTTTGTAATTGCTTCTATACGTCTCCAAGATATATAACACAGTCGTGGTCTCTATCCTCCCGTTCGCTGTTAACGAATGTTACGGGCCTCAGTGGAGCGAGACCTCGCCCTCGGACGCGCAATTCCGGTTGATATGCAACATATGCATGCCACGAAATACGCCGCAGCATATATCCGTCTATGTGCTCTCTTGCCTTTGTAATTGAAGTGTTCCAGCGTTGACACGCTGGCTATGTCCTGAAATAATTCCAAGTATTTATAAGTACAATTATATTACAATTTATCTTTTAATAGGGACGCTTGTATAAACATTGTCATTCTTTTGCGAACATACAAAACCACCTGTTTGAAAATTTATTTTTTCTGATATATTTACAATTCAATGTGAATTTATACTAATGTAATTTATATAAACGAATTGATTAATACAAATCTTTTTTATACAAATTTAGGATGACTTTTTATTTAAAATATTTATATCGATATTTATATATTCCTATGTGAGATATAGAGTTTGATTAATAATAGGGAAATAGTTAAATTATTTGGAGAACAATAAATTCTAAGGGCGATTTAAAAAATCAATGTATAAAATTTATATATGCCATATGCATCAAGAAATTACAAACTTTATATATGATTTAGTTGAAATGTGCCGGTATCAGTTTGTTTTATACCTTATGTCAGTGTGGATGAAACTAAATATATACGGTCGTAATTCATTTACGGATATAAATAGCAGCGTAAAAAGTGTGTGCTTTGCATTTTTAGTCAAAACTGTGAAAGATATTGCACATTTTACTAGAATTTCTACGTAGATTGCGACATATAAATCAACCTTTTTGTTGAAACAAATATGAATCGGGAAAGAAATTAACACCTATATAAAAATTCACTCGTGAAATTCTATTTAGCAAATTTTCTATTACTTTTTCAAATATTATTTTATATTGAAGAGAATATGTTTATTCGCATTTTTTCTGCCTCATTTTGCTAATATATAATAAAAAATGTAAATTTAGAGTATTAATACGTAACTTGAATTTAAATACTGCAAACGATGATATTATTTTTATATTAGTTAAAATATTTTTGTATATTACTGATGTCCAGAAAATGGCATATGTAATAAAAGATAAAAATTTAAAATAAAATATTTTATAAAACCAAACGAGACGTAAACAATTTTAAATTGCAACGTTGCAACTGCTTCAAATTGCAGCATATAAAAGTTCATAATAAAACTGATCTTGTCGAAGATAGAAATTGCGTTTATGATTGTGATGTAAACGTGAAATAAAGTTCATAGAACACTTTGACGATTTCAGATAAGTTTATTATAAAATTTGGCCTAAAGAAATATTTTATTTACAAGCTCTTTGTAAAGCTTTTCACACTTTGACTGCGCGAGACATTTGTTCTGTTATTTCAGTTTCAATGTCCAGTGTCAGACATTTCAGTCGAATATTCTGAAACAGTTTCGGCGGATGTTGTTCAGTGTAGCGTAAATATACGGTGCAATGGATTTACGACGCGGCGTACATAAGCGGATTTTACATATGAACATTAATTACGACTAATTACCGTACAAGTTGTTATGATAATAACATGTAAATGTAATTATTGACAAGTGCTATTTACCAAAGCAATAAATACAAAAATCGCTGTTAAACAAGTACATTAGTCCATATTTTTAGTTACATCCTCTACACATGATTCTCTTTTATTAATACGTAATCGTTTTCATATAATGAGCGATTGTTTATTGTTTCATTGATAACTAAAGCAAAAACAAATGATAAATATCAGGCATTTGACAGAATCGTGTGTAAAAAACAGGTTCTCTGAATTTGATAGAACGAATCCACGATTAATTCTAACGATTGATGGATACAGTTGAGCGAAATTCGTTAGTCTTTCTTATCGTAAATCTCTGTTCCATTTGAGTGAGATTTTATTGGTTAAAATTACGATATCTTATCTAACATCAGAACAGAAAGATTTTTATTTTGTAAAAATTTCTAAGAATCTACAATAAGATATTTGATAGTTGCATTAATCCAGACTGTTATGAAATTGATTGAGGAAATTATACCATACGATGAAATTGATATCCATTGATATTCTGTTTGCGTCTACTGCAGCGGCACTGTTGTAATTAATTACTATAATTTCTGTATGTCCCTCGTGCATGATTTCCAGCTCACATGATGATTGCCATTTGGGCAGTCAGTGTATCTGTTGCTGGTCAAATCTGCCATCAGAATGTCATCTATTGCGCATCGCCGTAATCAACTTCATCAAATCAGTTGCAGTGGATTATGTCCCATCGATTAAATTTAATTTGGGTCAGATTGATGCTCCCGATGTCAATGGCAGAATCTGGAATTGCACGTCTATAGCTGGAATGTATTTTATTTTTTGATTTGATCTTTCGCACAATTTATAGTGTTTGATCATATCGTTCGGTGTTTTCTCTTCGTTCAGTTTCAATCACCATTTCAGCGTCATGCTTGATGGATATCCATGAATGATATGGGCGGCAGAAATCTTTTATTGGTTGAGACGTTCCGTTTGTTACCAGGAAATATAAGTGTCACTGCTTCAAGATTATCTAAGTCGTTGTAGATAACTCACGCTATAGAACACGCACGGATCAATAAGACTGAAACCGTGGAGGATAATGGTTGATGGTTAATCGAGGTGATTACATAGCTTAAAGGCTTTACGATTAAGATACGCTGGCGTGACACGTGCTTCGAACACAGAGAATCGATAAACATCGCGATTCCTATTAGCGCAAGGTTCCAGCCGTCTATGTATCATGCCCATCTAGAAGTGGGTGTAAGTGGGGAATAGCTTTAACCATCTGATCATTCGGCTCATTCGCGATTTATCTTCAGTACCGTTTTATTCGTCGTGCTTAGATAAACGTACGCGAAGTTGTTGTATACGTACCGATAATCAAGAAAAATCCAAGCCTCGACTTTGTGGAATTGGAAAAACCTCAGTCGAGACAGGTAAACTTCGGTATTAAGATAAATGCTGTGATACGAAGGAAACGTGCGTGGGTTGCCATTCCAATTAAATATCTTTTGTATATAAATCTACAGTAAATAGTTTATTAAAAGCTAAACATTAATGCTATATATTATGTCTCTTATCCATATACATTTTTATGATAAAGTAGTTAAAGTAGACTAATATTAAGTAATAATTGGATATTAAAGATCGATAATTTATAATTTTAATTAAATATTTTATTAATAGTATATATAAATATATACAAACATAGATAATTTTATGGAATTTTAAAAAGTATTTATTAATTCGAAATATGTAATTCGTAATATGAATATTTAAAAAATGGTTTTCTTAATCAATAAAATTTTATATGAGAGGAAAAATTATTTATTTTACATTACGAATTTTTTCTGCATGCTACTTGTAAAAAATCATATTTATGTATTATATCTAATAAATCATTACATAAAAAGAATTATATAAAAAGGATATTTCATATATATTACTAATATACATTAAAAATAATTATTTGTTAAAAGAATAGCTTGCAATATAAATTCAATTGTGATAAAAAGTGATCAGTATGGCAATACTTGAAACCGGTACACAGAAAATATATATAAATTATACATTTGTCATAATTTTATGCACGGACTTTTCGACAGAAAATGCTAAGTTCCATGAGAGTGATTGCAATTTGACCACTTGATATTTCTGCTTTATGTCAGGCGTAAAATATTTCATCATCGTAGTGCTGTCCGTAAGCTCCATCAAATAGAGTTACATAGTTGTGCACGACGGTGGTCGTAGAGTGAAAATGACAAGTGATGTGCCAGAAGCTAATAGAACTGCTCGACACCGACGTAGATATAGACGCATATGCGAAGGTGTCCTCATTTTCAATATTACTCTTCGATATAGCAAATTCATAATTGGTACTCCACCCATCGTTATAATAGCGATTATATATCCACTTATTACTTAATTAATATAACACTTGTAGTAGTCGGAGTCAACGTCGTGATAATTAGATGTACAACTGAAGGTGATTGTTGCAAGCGGCATTAAGCATCACTTAGCACGAGATCTAATCAATGTTTATTAAACGTGACTTGTTTTTCATAAGTGAATGTTTAAAGAATGACTGCACATATTCCGTGGCTACGAGTTATGTAAATATTATAAATTTTAATTAAGTAAATATATCGACTTCCTTCTCTTATCATTACGTTTCGTCTTCTTAAAACAATTCAAGTATTTATCTAATTGCAAAACAATTATTCATGTGCAATACTGCAATATTCAAGTCTCAAGCAAAATAAATAGAAATCCATTGAATAAATTCTGTATTCAATTAATTTATAACATAAACATTTAATCACAGCAAAGACATTTAAACACGAGATACTTGATCAATTTATTTTTGCATATATATTAATCGATTTAATAAAATTAATTTGTACATATCGAAAACATACATATTACAGGTCCCACAATCACAATATTCTAATAGAATATTTTGAAAGTAAAGTATAGAGCAAAACTCTAATATGAAAATGTCAAGGCCGCAGTAGTTTTTGAAGTATACCTGAACAATAAAACCGATAATATCGCATTCCGAGAAATTCGCGTGTTGAGGCCCGTAGTTACACAGACACGTGTTGCTAAGAAATGACAAACTAGTTCGTGTACTATGTAATATTACGAAATATCTATGTAACAGAAACAAAAAATAAAAATTGTATCAATAAGTTATATACGTAGTCTTTAGAAAGACAATGATCGGAAATAACAAAGTAAGATTTATAACAATAAAATAACTTAGCAGTAAGATGTAATAATTTGATCACAGCCAACACTTTCGCTAAAAATTGTAATCAATTCAAGTTTCTTGTATCTTAAAGAATGCCGACGAAACGGCTATTAAAGATAACTCTTCCTAGCAATTAGAGGATAAATAGAGCTAAAAATTGAAAGGAAGGTACGAGGACAAATCAGTCAGTTAATCAGTTAGTTAGTCATCAGTTAATTACACGAGTATTACGTAAATTGTATAAAAGATTAACACAAGAAGTATATAGAAATAAACTTTATTAAGATTAAAACAAGTTAGTTCATTTCTGAATTTTCGCGGAAAGTCCCATCGCGTAAAAATTCTATGCGATATTACTGTTATCTTTAAACGATTATAATTAAAAAAACTATTGTATGATTATAATTAAAAAACCTCGATATTTTTATATTCGAATTTTTTTTGCTTTATCTTTGAGATACGCTAGTAAAATATTGTATGATAATGTGAAATATTCCGTATATAGATTATACACACACACACACACACACACACACACACACACACACACACAGTGAATGCAAAAAGTATTCGTACAAAGAAAATATTTTTTTAAAAAATTAGTTTTAAAAAGTAAATATTATCCAACGAGAAAAATGAGTCATCGAATCGATGTCGAATCGATATCGATATGATTTCAATATCAATTTAACGTCGATTCGACGTTTATTGATGATCGTTTCTTGCCGAATAATTAACAATTTATTCATAAAAAATAAAATAGACTGTATATTTCTTAAAATTTATATATCAAAAAGATGTGCATTAATTACAAAAAATATATCATCTGAAAAATAAGCAAAAATTAAAAATTGTATTGTTTAGATGCTTAAAAAGTATTTGTGTACATTCGAGAAATTTAGCTTCTAAAATCAGGAATACATGCAAAGCTCGTTTGTTTATGTTAGAATAGAATATATTCATTGTATAAAATTGTTAATTAATGTTTATTTTCTACAAATAAGACTTTTTTTATAAAAAATTTCTTTGTGCAAATACTTTTTATACTCACTGTATATATACATACACGAATTATCTTTTATATATATATATATATATATATATATATTAGGTGTTGGAATTAATTCGTAGCGTTTTTTAATGAAAGAATGTTATTTATTTCACATGAGCATTAAAAAATACATTAATGAAAGTACTTCCCATCACTTGTAAAACGCTACGAATTAATTCCAACACCTAATATATATATATAATATATATATATATGTGTGTGTATATTTATTCATTTTAAATGTTACACACAGCAATCAACAATCTTTTGTTTTTGCATTATAGATTTCCATCAAATTGCATAATGTTGCTCGACATTTCATCGATAAACTTGTTTTGCGTCGCGTTGTCGTGTGCATCTATTTTCGTGTGACAGAGTCCCAGTCTGATCAGCATGTTACATATTCCAAGCGACGTGCACAGTCGGAATGGAAATTGTATCAGGCGATTAAGGTGCGTGAAAGGAGCAAGGATACCTCTTTCCAAGGACAGACTACTTATTGATGCTGGGGGGTAACCGTGTATCTCGTCGCTGCGCCAGAAAATAGTTATGCAATTCCTCTCGGATTTCATTGTTGAATTCCTACATGAAGCACTACACAAATCAAAACTGATGTAATATTAGTAGCAAAAAGCGTGGAAGTGAAATATTTGTGTCCGTATAAAACAATGTTAATTTGTCATATATTCGATACCACAACATGCCGTTTCCTCGTTCACTGATTACCTTGAAATCGTTATTGGCTTTACGCAAATCGCGTGGCTGGTGACCATTATGAGAATAAATGTGAATATTCAGTTTCAATTTTAATTTCACAGTCCATAATCATTCACCGATATCCTCCGATGGAAATTGCGACTGATATAACGAGGTCTTTTAATTCAGACGATTTAAATGTACATTGCAGTTAAAAAGATAAATTGACATTAAAATCTCAAATACAAATTACATCTTTTGTCTTTGTGAATAGGCGAATATTAGCGATAGTTATGTCATTTCTTATGACTATTTCTATATTTTTATTTTTATTTTATGATTCTATTTCTCTCTATATTTTAATTTTATTTTTCGAAGGAGTTGTTCATCTTTACAAGTGAATTTATCGACGAAATTGATAAATATCCGACAAAAATTAATATTTTACATTGACTGAATCATGACGATTGATAAAACCGAGATGTCGAGAGAATTCGTGAAAGTGCCAACCCCGAATTTCGAACCATCGGAACGATGGCGAATTATGAAGAACATTCTAGTGATTAGTTGCGCTTTTATGGTGAATTTTACTGCTTTTATGGGAGCCTCGAACTTACAGAGCTCTGTCAACGCAGATCAATCGCTAGGCACATTCACATTGTCGGCAATTTATGGTAGTCTACTCTTCAGCAACATTTTGTTACCCGCTTTAATTATAAGGTAAAGTAATTTTTCTTATATATTTTTATTTGCACCATGGTGTAATAATTAATTTCGTGTAAGTCGAAAATCAATGTACGACTTGATATAATAATGTAGTTAAAGACTATTCTGATTGCCGATATTTTGCATCTCAGCTAAATGGAGAACTCTTGTCAAATCCGATTGCTGTTACTTGTTATCGCGGTAGAATGAATAGAAAGTTTATGTGTGTATGTGGGAAATGTATATCGTCAATTATGGTAGACGCCGGAAATGTTCGATGTGTTTCCTATATGTGAGGAACTAACAAACAGCTAGAGTTCTACACACAATCCCACGGCACTAAACTTTATTACGCGTTGTCGTTTTCACCTTGGCCCGGAATTACGTTACATGGAATCCCCGTGGGTTCGAGTATTAGACAAGAGTGAAATGAATATATCTGGATATTTGCGCGAGGATTCAGTATGACATCTTCATAGTCAACATAAGATAAAGCGAAAAGCCTTTAATATACTGTATTTACTAAAATTTAATATACTGTATTTACTTTAATTACTAAAAAGTAATTTTACAAAAAAAAAAGAAGGATGTATAAACATATATGGATATTACATATTTCATATATGATTATACATGTTTATGAATATTTGTGTATGTTTATTACATATTTATACATATTCATGTATGGAACAATTTTTTTTTATAAGAATAATATATAATTTGTATTTATGTAATTTTGTTCCAGCTGGTTAGGATGCAAGTGGACAATGTCGGTTTCTATATTGGCTTACATGCCTTTTATAGCTTCGCAGTTTTATCCTAAATTTTATACTATGATTCCCGCTGGATTGTTAGTCGGATTAGGCGGTGGGCCACTTTGGTGCGCAAAATGTACTTATTTAACTGTGGTAGCAGAAGCTTATTCGACCGTTTCAGATATAGACGTGGATGTCCTTGTTACAAGATTTTTTGGTCTTTTTTTCATGTTTTATCAAATGGCACAAGTATGGGGAAATCTTATATCTTCAGCAGGTGGGTCATTGTATAGATATACTTATGGACATATGTGATGCTCAAATTTATATTTCACGGATCAAATGTGTTGAAAAAATTGTTATTAGCATATTATTTGTGTCTATTTTCGACTTGGACAACATTTCGTTTGTTAAATGTTAATTTTGATGACGTAAGAATGAATCTGTAATTGCTTTGGGATGTTTTAAAGCGTGAAATAAAAGTTGCCGTTCTGAATACTAACGAACTAGACAAGAATTTTATTGTCGACTGGTATATGTAAATATTTAAAAATTTCCATAATTATTTTATAAATTTAGTATACATTGATTGAAGACTATATTAAGAAATATCCAAGAATATATAATATATTTTATGACATTATTTATAATAATAGTGATCGGTATCTAACATAGCTTTAATAGCTTAGTTTATTATTTATATAATTTATAAATTTAATTTATTATATTATATTTAATTCAATTTGTTTGCTTTGCTAGAATATGAAAAAAACTATGATTAATCTACCAAAAATAATATAAAAAAAACAAGCAACTTTTTTGAAGTAAAAAACTTAATGCTAAGAATTATTTCTTAGCTTTTCAAGATAAAATATATCCTTGCTACAATTGTTTAATTACCTCTTATTTTAAGATAAAATTATAAACGACTATGAAATCACGAACCGGAATGAAGTGACGCAAAAAAACTTCGTCTGCAGTCCGCGCAATCTTTGCGGAAGCGTATATGAATGCGTTGCTGCTAAGCTATAAAAACGCGAGCGCCGATGAAAACGAAATTAAGTTTCTACTACCGCGAATCATGAGATTATAAAACAATGACACAGACTGCGCAGTAACTAGAGTTTGGTCGGGCATTTTAATGACCATATTTTGTTTCAATGAAACATATATTTCAGTATACTTATTCATGAGAACAATTATCGGTATAATAATTGATAGTATCTCTATTTTTGTAATTGTGTCACCCTTGTGTCTTTCATAATTTTTTAATGCGTCAAATTCAGTGGCGAGTATATTTTCGCAGAAATAATTTTGTAATTATAATATTTTCTTTATTTTTTCATTAACGTTTCTCTTATAGTTCTTTCATATGGAATTGACACGATTGTCTCAAATGTCACCCTGAACAGTAGCGTTGTGGCCAAAATTTGCGGGGCCAATTTCTGTGGGGTATCTGAGGAAAATGAAAATCCAAATTTACAACGACCTCCAATAGAACGAATATATCTTATTTCTGGAATTTATTTAGGCTGTATGATATTAGCTTGTCTAATAATCGCGTTTGCCGTTGATCCTTTATCCAGGTACATCTTACGTTTATAATTTGCGATTTTCATTGTCAGAAATATAAATATTATAAAATATTTATATTATTTATTTAAATAATAAATTATGTTCGTATAATATGAGTTTTATATATATATATATATATATATATATATATACTCTCACTAAGGAGTAACATAAATGTTAGTTATAATTTCCCACTCCATCAATATAACTATATAATACAGTGCGTCATATTAGAATTATATTGTTAAGAAAAATTGTAACCAACAGAGTCATATTACTGTTAGTTATATTTGCTGAGTATAAGAAATTTCTTACGCTGGAATTTATGTCCATCTTATAGATACGACAGAAATAGAGCCCGCTTAGTGAAAGGATCGTCCGGATTCAAGTTCTTGACCGTGACATTAAAACTACTAAAAGAGAAGAATCAACTTTTAATATTGCCGATAACGTTGTTTATTGGGGCTGAGCAAGCGTTTTTATTTGCCGATTATAACGCAGTTAGTAAGCTATATATAAGACTGCAGAAATTTAAAGAAAAAAAAAAAAAAAATAAAATTTGCGTTTAATTAGTAATAAGAGAAGAATTTGTATTATAAAAGAACAATAATGTTTTTTATATTTTTTATAGTCATTTGTTTCCTGTGCTTGGGGGATTAATAATATTGGTTACGTGATGATATGTTTTGGTATCACAAATGCTATAGCTGCACTTTTTACGGGAGCTATCGTGAAATTGACTGGAAGAAAGTCTGTAATGATTTTTGCTTTTTGTTTACACTTGAGTCTTTTCGTCTACATGTTACGATGGAAACCGACACCAGAACAGGGTATTATCTTCTTTCTGCTTTCGGGTTTATGGGGTGTGTGCGATTCGATCTGGCTAGTACAAGTTAATGGTAAGAAAAATTAATAAACTGCAGTATTTAATATAAGTGTATTTTCAGTCATTTACTATTAATCAAAAATTTTATATACAATATTTATATATTGCGTACCGTTAATAATTGTAAAATTATTGTGCGGTAATCACTAAGTCGAATTTCCCAGTTTATTTGTTGTACGTAAAATTATATCGACAGATATCTCCACTGATGGTATTATACCAACCAATAGTATAAAACAATTTTATTTTTGCGTCTTTAAAGAAATTGTTAATGAATTAAATTGTTAATGTATACATCTCATAAATTTAATATGTAACAGTTAATAATTTTACGATTTTCAGCATTAAGTGGAATATTATTCCCTGGTCGAGAAGAGGCAGCTTTCGCAAATTTCCGCTTGTGGGAGTCCACTGGTTCAGTGATAACATATGTGTACAGCCCATATCTGTGCACTTGTACGAAGCTATATCTTTTAATCGGAATACTGTGCGTTGGAATGAGTGGTTTCGGTGTTATCGAGTGGTTAGGTATTCGAGCAGACAGAACTGTTTCCGATAACAAGCCTGATTTAGAATTAATGAATGATAGAGACATCAATCGATAAAATATAGAAGTAGTAGGTATCGTCTTTTTCAGTTGACGGAATTGTAGAAAACTGTCGAAATGTTTATTTTTTAATATTATTAAAAAGTATATCAAAACCAAAACTTAACAAAAAAATTTATTTCTAAAAAGTTTCTAAAAAAATCAGTTTCTGAAAAATGCTTTTCAATATCATTATTTATAATATCCTCAAAGTACATGATAAGAAATAAATTGAGAGTCTATTAAATGTACCTGAAATTATTAAGATAAGGAGAAAAATTATTACAAATATTATCAAAAAGATGAGATTTAAGAAAAAAAAGTTCGATTAAAAAAATTAAGAACCGATAATTATGTTATATGTAAATAAAATTACAAAAACATGTATACAGTACAACAATTACTAATTTGAAAATAAAATGATTCTTAATCGCGAAGAGTCATAGGTACGACTTTTTGTTATTTGTACCACAATATATGTTTTTATTTTATTTTTGTGGACACCTACTAAATTTTACACAGGTATTCGCTTAACGGCTAAGATTTTTCTTGTCCTTCATTTTAAATACGTAATTTAATATTACATCATGTGCCTAGGTGCTAACATTCAAGCTAAAGCTACGGCTGCTTAGTTTAATTGTATACTTATGTGCTTAATTGCCGACTGTGCTTATTTCGTTACCGAGATCAATTGATTCCCGCCTTCGGGCGAAGGCAGATTACCGAGTTGCGTGATTTTCCCATAGTTAACCGATATTTTCCGATAGCGGTAATGTCGAATCAATTGATCGTCGAATTGTAATTTAGCATCGTTAAATTGCTGATTGTATCGTGATTATTAGCTTAACTTTGCATTCATCGTATTTACAATTCAAGTTCTGCAGTTCAGTTATATACTTTATAAAACGTAGTAGGAACTTTGGTTTCGCTGGGCAATGTTTCATGAGCAGTTTCCTCTTATTGATTTGTTACTTTATTTCGTGTCTCGACGTAGCTCTTTTTAGGGGGAGGGGGGTGTTCATTTCTTCTTTACTCCGTTATGAAATATCTACTCGTTCTCTCTTGTTTGGTCTATTTTTAATTTACCAAAATTATCGGACAAGGCGAGCAATTCTGCTGGAAACTGCTATAAAACATTCGCCCGTGGATCTATCTTCCTTAATATGACACTCACGAATACAATTCACATTTTTTTGTAATACTCATGTTTATATTTTCGTAAGGATCTATTTGAATATTTCAATTTCACGAAGAAAATACACATAATTCTTAAACCGTCTTTGCGTTTTTATTTTTATCACTACCGCAGTTTTTTCGTCGCTCTGCTCGTTTTCTCTCTTTCTCTCTCTCCCTCTCTCTCTCTCTCTCTCTCTCTCTCCCTCTCTCTCTCTCTCTCTCTCTCTTCCTCTTCTTTTCTTACTCATATAACAAAATTTAATAACCGGAATATTTCTGTACAAACATTTTCGCTCTTTTATCAAAAAGGATAACATACACATTCCACCTCTTAATAAAAAATTTTGAATTTTGCGTTTTGCCCCATCGTGTATCTCTTTATTCCCACTCTCACGCCATTTCCTTCACACTTTTCATACTCTCTTTTATTTATATAATACATTTTAGGAACAGATCACTTTGCTCGTCTCAGCTTAAAAGTAAAACCTTAAAATATTATTTATTTTTAGAAATTTATTATTTTTTTAACCATGTAAATCTTCTTTGCATGAATTCAGCTATTTTATAGCTATGATAATAAAAGTTAATTATAATATTACAATGTCTAGGTATATCGTAATATGTACATGCTACCCTTGCGCCCCTAGCTACTCGTCAAGTTAGAGATTTCACAATATTATCGTAATGAATAGCCCATTATAAAGAGGATGAAGTACATTTTATGCACAGTTCTTACTCATTAAACGCGTCTGCTAAGTATTAAGAAAACCGTACTTTAAGAACTTCGTTTAAATATCCTTTTGTGCGTGAAAACGACTGCGGGTTGTTGATCGCTTGTAACTAAATAATTACGTCAACGTATTGCAAATCAAATGTCTAATAATCGCTATGATGTGCGAGGCGACTTTACATGGCCACGTTATTATGATTTCTTTTTTTTTTTGTTAAAAGAGAAATAATAATGCATAATAATTCTTCGATTTTAAAATTACGCATCTGTAATATTTTTTTACTGTACACATATTTCAAAAGAATTATTCGAGTATCTTTAGCTTTCCTATTTTTTCGCGCAATTATAAATACAAAATTGAAATAAAGGAATGATACAGAAACATATTTCGCGATCAAAGAATTATGTTTCTTCGAATATCCCGCAGATCGAAATCAAGCTCAGATAAAATCGAAGTTTTTGTCCGAGCTTTATCGTTTATTCAGCGAATAAGCGGATCGCATATATGTATAGGAACGGAGGATGCGTGCTCATTTAACACGTATACGTCTTACATGGCAGATTATCACGGACTAGTCTTGCAGAAACTCGAATCTTGTCTGTCTCTAACTGCATCTCTCTTTCTCTCTCTCTCTCTCTCTCTCTCTCTCTCTCTCTCTCTCTCTCTCTCTTTTCCTACAGGATTAAATATA
The DNA here is from genome assembly GCF_024713525.1 of Acromyrmex echinatior. Taxonomy (NCBI): domain Eukaryota; kingdom Metazoa; phylum Arthropoda; class Insecta; order Hymenoptera; family Formicidae; genus Acromyrmex; species Acromyrmex echinatior. The sequence continues at coordinate 9,244,421 of NC_141856.1, forward strand.
ACTTCAGGAGCGGCATGTGGTATATAATCGTTTATAGCATACTTTCAAAGACGTTATTGCATTATTTAGTCACTAAAGGAATTTCATTGATTTCTAAATACACTTGTAAATTACAGATCTTACGCGCATCAAAAACTCTCGACTAGATTTGTTATCGAAGTTATAAAAGAAATATTATTGTGCTCGTTATAACAATGTATATATATATATATGTATATATATATATATATATATGCAACGAATGATATTATATAATCAATAGAGACGATGATTTTTTTACTTCGTATTTGTTTTTTTTAAGCGATATTTTATTTGCGCAAATTCAACGAGCAATAATAATATCTCAGAATTCCTCGATCGTAGAATACAGTCGAAGTTTTTGTTGCACGCGGATGATTACCATCCTTCGAGTGTTTCCATTTTGAGTGCATTTTCGATTGTTCCGCCAGTTGATTAGGAATCAATTGTACGTAGTTGTTTAAACGTTCGCCGCTTATGTACTAGCATTCTTGTAAGTAACCATTTTAAAGGTAGCTAAATTTTTATTAGTTATTATTCGTGCGACGATTTACATGTCTTTCCGCCCGGTTTTGATAGATTGTATTCCGAAAAACGTACGTGTCCCGGCAAATATTGCAATCAAGCAACTGTAATTAATTAGAAAAGCCTAGAAGCGATTTTTCTACAGTTGCTTCTGACAAACTTCATGTAATTCGATCGGGACATTTACGTTCATCAATTCGTTAATGCTTGCCGATAGTCCGTTCGTTCGAAATTCGAAACTGGATCAGTTAGTGTTTTCCGGTGAATATATATCTATGAAAATTGGAAGCGCGCGACGGATTGGTACCAAATGAGAGACAACGATTTCAGATTATCAATTTTCGATATTCGACTCATGTATACATCACATATTCGTAGATTAAAGCTATTTACATATATAGATGTCGTATACACCTGCGATCACAATATTCGAAGGACTTCGCTTCGATCTAGAACGATCTTTCCGTACTGGAGCGAATTTGATAAATGTAGTTTTCTTTAATAAACATTTTTTTTTTCTTACTTATAACTTTCCGTAACAAACTACGGAAAATTGTTCTCGCGTTAGAACTGTTTATTTATGCTAGAGGAAAACGCGATATTGGAAAATTTTACGAAACGTGTTCTTCATCGTTCGTAGTTTGAAGCTTTTCTCATATATTGCCCGATTGTTCGGTAGATGTAATCCTTCCCTATACAACGCCTTTCGACATCATCCGCACCGTATTCTTCAGAGCTTGTCTCTTGTTGCAGAACCAAATTCTTATCACCTCTCTATCGTATCCTAATCGATGCGCTAAAGTCGTGATTTCGTTACCTGTAAAAAAAATAGAATAGAAACTTTTAATGTATTAAAATACGCAAAATTGCTCCGAAGAAGAACTAATAAGATTCTTCTAATAGCAAAAGACTTAATTATAGCAGATAGACATAAAACATAACTAACCAGTAGGATGAGTATTCCTGTCAAAATGTGCGTTCAGCAATTCCAAAGCCTGAGGCGTGAAGGAAGTCCGCCGTTTTCGCTTCTTGCTCGGTTCAACCCCGATGAAGTCCGTCAGATGATTAACGCCGCTCTTGTACCTGGAATCAGATGCACTACTCTTGCTCAAATTCGGAAGATTTCATCACTGACGTTTATTATTAACGTTACCGGCGCGCATTATACTTTCACGAAAAAATATATTATATATGTCCCTACTTGTTACAATTATGAATCGCGAAATAGGATCCCGTTTAAAAATCTGACGGGTTAATCGTCATATTTTTATAATAATTAATTACGTCCGTAAGTCTACATCGAGCTCAAAATTTCTCCTGTGGTTTACGAAATATTGTTATAAATCCAATATTAAAAAAAAATAATTCTGTTTACTGTTTTGCACGTTCGTAATTACGTTAGCGCGAAATAGGATACTGATTAAAAAAGGAAATCACCGGCGTCACGATATTCGTGCTCGGACACGTTCGGTCGCAAATATCCCGTCCGGTATTGGATTTTTCCCCGAGTACACACTCGGGTTGATTCACGAGTCGAACTTACTCCACGTATCGCGAAACAGAACTCACGGTGGCGGCAGCGATGCCCGATGGTGTCGACGTCGACTCAAATAAAATTAGCGATCGAATAGCCGTGACGCTTTCAAACTCAAATCTTCATTTCATTCGTTATCCAAGCTCATTAAATCGTGCAATCTCAGAAATATCTTCCATTTCCACAATTCTTCAATATTAAGAAGATATAATCAAGTGCTTCGATTTTTCCATGCATTTTTATTATTATCAATATCATTATTGTAATTTCTATGTACAATTATTAAGGATATTATAATCATAGTTCTTTATAATTAAATTAGATATTCTTATAAGAATTATTTGCCAATATGAATACATTTCTGTTTGCTTAAGTTTATTATTCTTACTGCTCAAAGAACAGGATAGAATCGAGTGAATACAAAATTTTTAATAATTGCATTAATTATCGAATAATAACGAGATTGATATTCATTATATTTTTCAGTCATTTTTTCTAATTAAATTAAGACAAGATATTAATTTATAATAACTATAAATCTATCATTGAAAAATCAATGCCGGTTATATCATCTAATGCGACAGTTTGGCCATCATTTCAACTTATTGATTTGGTCCAAACGACTTAAAAGAAATTTACATTAGAAAAGATCCGATCTCGAGAGTCTCGAGTCGAGAGTACGCAAACTTTTTTGGCGTCGGGCGACTAGTCGACATAATTTCATTTGACGGTAGTATTATCGGGTGGATGCGGTGCGGGGAACGACATGGAAAAAGCTCGCGGCCGCGACAGTAAACAGGAGAACTTCCGTTGGGACTCCCGGGTGAGCGATGAGAAGTGGGTACAGTGTGGCTGCGGGGTCGGGGAGCCTCGATGGTGGTACGGTCATAGGTACGTCGCGGTGCCGGCTCAAAATTTATGTTTTTAATTTAACTCCGAATGACCAACTGTCGAGTCGAAAAAAGTACACGGCGGGCCATTAGCATCGCGCGGTAATATTTCGTCGAATTCGCGAAAACAATATGCTAATGGAGAAGTCGGTGAGAGCGCGAAGAACCGATGCGACGCGACGCGACGCGACACGACGCGACGCGACGCGACGCGACGATTCGACGGGGGTTTGGATGCCACGCCGTTGGTATGCGTTAGTGACCGGTGAACGCAATGTAGAAACAACGCCAGGCATAAGAAGGGATAGAAAAGGAAGGCGAAGAAAGAGGAGAGAAATAAACGTGAGTTAATACGCGAGGGAACGTGAAAGCTGCGTGTAAGCTCGTGCGTGGGTGTTACACGTCGTTGTTGCGTACAAGTGTGAGGTAGAGGGAGAGACCATGGGCGGAGAGGCTTGAACGAGCATGAAAGGAAGAAGAAAGATGAAAGTAGAAGGAAGATGGAGAAATAGAGGCTGCGTGAGCGGAAGGAATGACAGAGAGAGCGTCGCGATGCCGCTGCGGGTAAGAGCGAGGTGACGGCGGTGGCGTGTAGCCTGTAGGTAGGAGGAGCGACGTCGGAGGAGAGGTACATCAGAAACCTGATTTTAATTAGTCCACAGTTTAATTACTCGGCAGATAAATCGTGCACGTGCACCGCATAAACTAGCCGCTTTCATTTTTCCCGGACGCGGCCGGCACACGGTCGACGCTTAGCTCTACGCCGCGCGAATGCAGGATGGGTCATTGTTAAGCCGGCTTGCTCTCGTGAAGAGAGAAACGATCGTACCGATATCGCTTCCGTCATCGAATCATTCGATTATTCTACGATGCGCTTCCGTGCCGATTTTTCTTTCATGGGCCGAAGACGTTGCGATATTTTATTTCCGAACAATCGCCAAGCATTTGCTTTTATGCGAATAAACGCTGCTGTTTATATTCGTAAGTTTAATATAGTCGTATTTCTTATTCTAATTGACTTATTCTCGCAATTGTAAATATAGGCACGAAACTTGGCAAGCACGTCTTGCAGATCTGTGTATTTATATTCATATTTCTTATATTTAGCACTGAATGTGACAGTTCAAATTGCATGCATAATTTTTTATACTCTAATACTTTATAGAGAAATTACCGTCGTATCTAAACGTTAATCTAAACGGGAAACTGAATATAAACTGAATAATATTTAGCTTCTTTGGATTAACATAAAAATCGCGATAATTGTAAATAGAAATAAGAAATACACAAGTCAATAATAATAATAATAATGTAGATACTAACTGTTTTAACTGTGATAAATTTAATATCCAATCATATTTTTAAAAAATTGCTGCAAGAGTGAAGAGTGTCTTAGCGCTCTTTGACGTCAAAATCGTATCGCAGTGCGTTTTAATCGTCGTACGACTACACGGATTCCTGATTAGCTCACGGTCTAAAGTTCATTAGATTTTATCATCTCGTAAAATTTACACCTTCTGGATACGTAGCTCGAGAAGCTTAGGGAGTATCTTTCGCGTCACAGTAAAGCCACCGCATTGCGTTGCTGCCGCGAACGAGTAGCCGCCTCGCGATCGTGCGGTAACGGTTTCTCCCATTCTAATTAACATTCCACATATTTATTAAATGCGGATCCGCAATTAATCAGGTGAATTCAATTAGCGAATTACCAATTAGCACGCACGCGTTCGCACGCTCTCGCACCGACGCGCAGACGCGAAGTCGAGGCCGCGCTGGACGATTGCGAAATAATCATGTATCAGAAATACAACGTTAAAACTTGACTTGCAGCCGAGAAAGTCTCTCTTTCTCTCTCTCTCTCTTTCTCTCTCTCTCTCTCTCTCTCTCTCTCTCTCTCTCTCTCTCTCTCTCTCTCCCTCTCTCTCTCTCTTCGATAAGAGAATTCTAGTTATTATTTATATTAATTATAGAGTGTTTATATAGCACGTCGAAAGGAACGTTGCATTTATGATACTCTTCCGACATAAATACATGTTGATCTTTTTTGAAAAAAAAAAAAAAAACAAAATTTCTCACGGTATCTGTGCGATATTTCTTAAAGTATCGTAGGAATATTACTCACCTCTCTTCTGCCTCCTTCATCCACCTCTCGAGAACAGGCTTAATTTTCTGCGCGCTTTTCGGCGTAATGTCCAGCTTTTCGAATCTAAAGCCAAGAATAAGGCTTGGTCCATTTTCTTGCTTCTATTTTTCGGGCAATTGATAAAGGGAATAATGTGTCGAGAAAAGACGACAAGGACGTAAAAAGATAAATTCTAACGTAATATATTGAATAATATGTATATCGAAATGCTTAAAAAAAATTCAAAACTTCATTTAAATTTTCTTTGAACATTTGCTTTTCGCCCTTACGTCTTTGTCCCACTAAAGGAGCACTAAGAGGCATGCATTGATTCAATAACAGGACATTGACAATGCGTGCATGCTTTAAGGTTTGGTGATGCCGTGTATGATGTTGCCAACGCGCTGCGCAAACACTTGTTGTGCGAGCGAGCGAAATGAATCCGATCCCGCAATTCTCGATGAAACGATCCGGAGCTTAAACTCGGCGAACGTTAAAAATTCTCGGTTTCATTCTATTCTTTTATTCTTAGCGCGTTGGCGACATCATGCCCAAGTTTGCCAATGCCCTGGCTCGAAGAGAGTTAATTTTAGAAGTGCTCCTTTCGCATCTCTTTTCCGAACGGAATTAGAAATTAGTGAGAGTGCTTGTGCAGCTATACCCAAATATGCCTGCCAGTTCTAAGCGGGAGAGGCCTGATCGCAAATCAGTCGAACGCAAATAGAGAAGAGGAAGAGAGAAAGACGACTGAGGTGTCTGTCTTATTTTAGACGATATGCATCGTTGATTTTAACATGGTGAATTAATTAGATTGTACTATTTCTTAACCTCCTTTTTCAAGATCGTTGGAAAATTCGTGCACAATTTTCCATTGGGTATAACTGCGGTTTCTTAAAGGATTTTAGAGTTTTAGATTTTTAGGTAAATTAAGTAGCATGGAGGGGTGAACGTACGTAGCTTGCTGCTGAGAGGCAATCTGCGAGGCAGCGTACATCTGGGTAGCCAGGGCACTGGGGAACAATCACCAATGCTTATGTTAGTTGATACGATAAGAATTTTCTAAGAGATATAAACATTTTCTCTTTGCTTGCTACCGGCATTACCACGGTGGTTCCCATTCGCATTTCGAAGATACGCTCGATCGGAAATGACGAAGAGGGTAAATAACGGAACCCTACAGCCACGAAAATTTAAGTATCAAGTATTATACGTTCAGTAATATAACAAATTTGTAAAATTTCTGTAAATAAGTAATTTTTATTTTACGAGTAATTTTAATAACTCGATTTAAATTAAATTGTAGCATAAATCAGGAACCATCGTGGTGGATTACGGTATAAATAAGTTTCTCATGGCACCTCAAAATTGGATAATGCACCTGCGATAATTATATTAGACTCCATTGAATTTCAAATTGCGACAAATACTAAATAATGAAAAAAGGCGTAAAAAATAATTTTGCTGAGTATACCATGTAAAGAAGAAAAATAAAAACATAAAATTGCTTCAAGATTCTCTTAACTTTACGTTCGGGCGTTCATTCCTAACGGAAAATGCTGTTACAAGGCCATCGAACACGGATAACTATCTGTTTTTGTTACTCTGAACAAATCTCAACCCTTTCTACGCCATTTCCAGTGACCTGGCACACTGTCGTTTTACATTCTATCATATTATTGAATTCTCATTAGCGACGTCTGTTTCGACGAACGCGAGGAGGACGCTGTAGCGACAACTAACCTGCATATGGCACTTTGGCTGTATGCGGGGCCCTCAGTGACACTCAGAGCCTGACCAACTTGGGTCTGTGTCAGACCCAGAGACAGTCTGCGCAGCTTAAAGACCTTGGCGAACTCCTTGATCTCATCCAAATTGATCCCATCGACTACGTTATTAGTGGCCTCATTGATCGTTGGTTGATCTGTAATAAAAATTCATTCTATTCTTTACTTCAATTCTTCTATTCTTCTTCATCTTCTATTCTTCACCTCGGTCTATTCTCATCACGATCAGATAATAATAGTATAAAAGTATAAAAATCATTACAAATCGCCGGATTTTTCGTGGTAAGATATTACAATAAATCTAGTATCATGCTTAATTCTAAATGAATTAGCAGTGACCTAAGCATTTAAAAGCTTCGGATATTCTTAATCTTATCTCGAATTTCTTTATTTTTTTATTTTAAGAACTATATCTAACACTTCCCTGTTCTATAAAATATAATAAAATCGATAAATTCTTGAGTAAATATATGAATCGCGCGTTGCGAGTTAATTATGGAAACGATACAACTGAGCTGGTCATGAATGAAATAAATATTCGTAGTTCAAGGATTACACGATAAGCAAGTTTTGCGTCGTGCATGATCAGTTTTACAGTAATTCTAATATCGCAAATGTAGGTGACTTGGGACAGTGTAGGGAACTTGGGACAGCATGTATTTTTGTTAAATTCAGTTGTGGTATCCATTCATGAGTCACTAAATAAAATTTAAAATTTAAACAGTTTTTAGTAACTCATGGATGGATATGGATGGATATCACGACTGAATTTAATAAAAGTACATATTGTTCCTGCATTGTTCCAAGTCACCTACATTTCGAGAAGATTAGTACATTTTAAGCAGATTAGATTCACTATCGATTATACGAAAGCTCATTTCAATTGATCGGAACGGAGCTCCGGTAAGAAGATTGCCTAATGACATCAGGCGGCTTCGTTAAAGCAGCTACCACCGATTTCTCTCATAAATCTGTCACCCGAATGTATACGAACGCAATAGAAATACCCACATACTCCGTAATCTCGACCAGTTCGCCTGGTTTCTGTGTCGCGTAATAAACTAAGTCTTTCTTCCGCGACGGTGTTTCTACGATCGTTAATTTCTGATCAAGGCACCGAGTACTTTGCGCGCTTCAAACAAAAAGCTGTGAGCAAGTTATATGACTCGACCATGACACGATAAATAAAGGAATAAGAATATCAAGAGCGAAGTATTCACCGCTGTTCAGTTCACAACGTTAAATGATTATGGCTTTGATCATAATTATGATTATTGGACTAGTTTCTTAGTTTTGTACGTATTACAAATTGCATAAATAAAATAAATAAGAGATGTAAAAGATAATCACTAATAATCATTAAAGCTAATAACGAAGTGTATAAATATCAGAACTCAACATTTAAAATACGTTGTTTAACGTGGTTTCTGCTCGTACTATATACAAAATAATAATAGAAAAATTAGAAAACTGTTTATATACAATAATATATATTTTAATTACAAGATCGTTTTTCCTGATCTCTACGCGAGAAATTCTATCTCTGAAATTCTATCGGAGAAGAGTTAACAAAGGCAAATATTTATGAGATAATACTCGCATCTGACACTAGCAATTGAGAATCGTTAGGCTTCACGCGTCGAATGATTATTCCACCGCGTCAGGATGACGAAGTGCCAGTCTACGCGATGATTGTGAGTTATTAAAATTATTGTCAGCCAACACGAGGTTACGCGCGCTGCTGGAATCTTTATGGCTTCCTAGAAGGCAGTAAGGAACGAACTAATGCCCCGTATATTTATATAATGAGTCTAGTATACGATATCCTATTACACTTGTCAAGCATTCTACGATCGATGCTAGTTCGAAATGTTATTTTCCAAGTTCAAATACAAGTTAAACATTAAATCGTTCCTTCCAGTGACAGTAACGTTTCGTAAATATTGTCAGGAGAAATGCTATTTAAGCGACCGATCATTAGAAAAAATTGAAGGTGTACTTCAATTTTCAGAGATATACGCTTGCAGAGTTGCATGCGGCCGGAAGATTAACACCTTGTCAAAAATATTGTCAGAATGTGACAACCTGGCAAGATAAAGATAAAGAGCGCTTTTGCATGTGGTAATTGCTTCTTTAAAAGTGATCATTATGCATGCAATCGCTTGTCGACATTAGCGAGTGTGCTTCGTATAAGCAAGTGATTGCGTTATAGGAAGATGGTGTCTCCAGCGAAAATTGTAATTAAAAGCTGTCAAGAAATAACACGGCTACCCCCGAAGGCATAGCACGATTATCATTTACGCGCGCGATGTGGACATCGTTTTAAATGCTCTATCAAGTACCATAAAACCAATTGACACAGATCATTCCTACTTTCGATTCATACGTTAATATCACAGTAAGAAAAAGGAAATAAACTATATCTTACTCGGTGAATCGTTCAAGAGATCATCCTCCTCTTCCTTTATTGGACTATGCATACTGCTCGGAGAAGCCTTTACCCCAGCACCGCCAGGTCCGTGTGTCGTCGTGATAGTGATCTCGCCATTGCTAGCGGCCAATCTGTTCAAAGCGGATGCAGCGGACACCACGGATTCATTCAATGGCGATGACTGCTCCGGTCTGTCCCTGTGATGTTTTTCCGTCGGCTATGAACACAATGCGATAGTAGGGACGGATTAGTAGCTCACTGGGGATGAGAGCGCTCCTCTTCCACGTCAATTATGCATTTAATAATGAGACAGAACCTCGAATCGAGACACTTTAAAGTTTAATTAGTGGAAAGATGCCGCCAATACGGAATACTTTCTTAACGAGATCATTCAGTGCTGAGAATTATTGGTTGCTTCGCTAATCTTGCCAGTAAGTTTACTTCGCGCGTTTGACTGTGCATCGCGATTCGATAGAAATCCGTTTACATCATTAGAAAAAAAATGGAAAAGAGGAGGTATTTATTCTCTTTGATTCATATGGCGCAGTGTTATTCGTTGATGGAAAGTTAACTACACTAACGGTTATAGTTGAAATTATTGAGAAAGTGAATAACACGTATCGTACGGCCACTAGTGAGATAAAACGTGAAACGTGCATACGGTTTTTAAAAACAATACAACTATATACGCGATATCATGAAAATATGAAGCTTATTGTAAAAGAAAAACATTGCTATTTTAACAAGCAATGATATGTCTATCAATTTCGTTGATAGCATGACATGAAGAATTTTACTATTTTATATCTAGCAAAAATAGCTACATAATTATATAAAGCTAATTATTTTATAATAAATGCAAAATTATTATAGCTTTATGGGAAAAATAGCATCGACTCTAAATCTTAAAATATTTCTATCGTTTATTAATATTTCTCATATTACTGATAAATTTACTATCTATATTTAAAAGAACGATGTTGGAAAGGGCGAGTCATACGTACTGTGTAATGATTTATATGCGAGGTGTGTCGGTGGCTGTGCTGTTGAGGCGATGTCGTTAAAAGCGGTTGCTGAGAAGCCTGAACGGCCTGTACAGCCTGCGCTGCTTGCGCTTGTGCCGCCTGGGCAGCCTGAAGCAGTTGCTGCGGCTGCATCGCGCTCAGAAGTTGTTGGCTCGCCGAACTATTGCTTAGAAGATGCGGCAAAGCGGCAGGGTTCAGCCCTAATCCCGATGCCAAGCTGGGGCTCGTGGGAACTGATAAAAGGACAAGTAAACACGCATAGTACGACATCCGATGTTGGGTTAATCGCAATGTAAATGCAACAATTGTGACAACTGAAATTATACACACATTTTCATTGAATACGTTATCATGAAGAAATGATGTCGACTATTATAAATATTTTTAATTAATAGAAATAACTTAAAGCGGATCTTATGTATAGTGCTTAAATATTTCAGAGTTAATGTACATATCCAATTTCGCAAGTCGCACGCCAAAATTTTTTTCGGTCTTGAAACGCGATTATGAACTAAATTAGAGTAGTAACATCACATATTAAATTGATATTGATAAGTAATTTAATAATTTTTTATGCTAGTAAGTATCTCAGATATTAATAATTGGTGTAAATAATATAAACATCTTAAGAACTGTAAATAATGTAATTTATTGTGAAAAATTTTTGTTTAATAAAGAAGCAATTTAACATTTTGAGTACTGTAGACTTATGGATAGGTGATTTTGAATCGATCTTTTGAAGAATCAATTCTTTGCACGCCCAGAATGCGTTGTGAATATTTGGATTTATTTTTTTGTCTTTCTGCATTCTTATTCGAAAAATTTTTATCGCTTAATTTATAATTTAATGTATCGTATTAATCGTGGTAAATAAATTTCGGTTTTCTTAATAATAATAGCTCAATAATTGTTCAGTAGAATACATTTGTTTAATAATGTATTCTAAATGTAATGATATCTAATATTATAACCACAGGAATAAAAATGAAAAGAAAAGATTTTTATAAGAATTATTTTTTTTATCTATCACATAATTATTTTTTAACTATCTACGTGAACGAAATGATGCTGAAACTGCATACAAGTTCAACATTTGATCATAAATTAATTATTCAATGCACAATTTAGCTGCATTGCAAAATTTTCGCAATAGTAATGAAAGTCATAATATTGTGTTTTAATAAATTAAGAATTATTTTATGCGTTTCACTTGACACTCACACACTTGCGAGTATCATTTTTGCGAGTCTCATTTGTTCTTGTTTAACATTTCATGAATAACAAGGATGAAATGATTCCAAGTGCATTACAAGCATCAAATGGCACCTCGATTGCAAAAGAATCGCTTTTTCAGGAGATCGATTCAAAATCGTTCATCTCTAGCGAGTGTGATGCATATATGTGCTCAGCGTTTCTTATTTCTAATTTATCTATGAAATAATTAATGATTTTACATGAATATTTTATAAAATTCTATATCTCCATTATTACCAATTATATATTCTGAAATCATTCGATAAAATTCCTTAATATTTACGCGATTTTTAAGAAAAATCAACTACAATGCTTATTACTGCTGACTTCCAATTACACAAAACGCGTCTCTGAAATATTTTGTTTTTGAAGAATTAAACATTCAACATTTGATATTGCGATAGATTTAGCAGATGCAAAAGATCATTTATTTTATGTACATGTAAATACATTTTATTAAATTTTATAAGAAGGATAAAAATAATAATTTAATCTTATGATGACTTTGTAATAATTTCAACGAAGTAGTTAAAATATATTAAAATATTTTATATAGCTTCGTAGAAGCAAAATTATATTTATATCGTGACGCGCGTAAAGATGGATCAGGGGACATGGTAGTATCTCGACGAAGAGCACGCGCAGTGATATTATATTAAACGGTTACATCGAATACACGGTACAGGAAAATCTTATAAATAGATTAATATTGAACTTACCATTGCTCGTAGGCGTATTAAGCATATTTTGCGGTTGAGCTAGAGATTGGAGATTCGCCAGTGTCGTAGAAACTACTTGTCCATTACTGAGCGCCAAATTCACCATTTGATTGTTCGTAACGTGACTGACTGGTATAGTCAAAATGGTTTGGGTAGCGATACCTAAGAAATGAGAAACATTTTTCAAAATGAATGTGTTTCTCTGACAGAAAATTATTCCAAGATAGAGGATGACAAAGATAATTGATTTTACAGTAGCCCTCGATAATATTATATGATCATATTTCAAATCAATAGATACTTCATTTCTATTATGAACATAGTCCACGCGTCGTTGATCCAGGATGGGTAGTAAAGTTATCAGAGTCTCATAGAAGGATTATTAGGCAACCCATAGGGCAGGTAACCTCGCAGGCTAGCGTAGTTGGCAAACTATTATCGTCATCTTAATAGTGGGTACAGGTACTGGTACTGGACTGCGCTGCGAGAAGGACGCCTAATCATACTTAGAATAGTTTCGGGATTACCTCCAGCTCCGCTAATCTGATTACCCTGTACACGCGCTTAATATGATTACTGATCATGAGTACGTACCCGTGTTGCCACCTACAGCTAAGCTAAGCAAATCCCGTATTCCGAACAGCCATAAAAGTTTCACATTCTGAGGTAAGGTCAACCGACAATCCGATTAACGTGCAGTTCAAACGTTACCGAATGATAATGTGTCGTCAATACTTCCACTGTTGATCACTGACTCTGACAAGAGTGTAATGATTTGAAAATATTTTATTCATCGAAGCATAGCAATATAATATTTACGGTAGCAATTCAATATTTGCTTTTCGTTAACACGCCATCGTCTACTAAAAGTAAAGAAGTCTCTTCCACATTTTTAGGAATATCGGAGATTTATTTATATCTGATATAAAGAACGATTCGCGGATGATGTTATTTCCATTTTCAACGAATCAAGGCGTACATGACCTCCCGTGTATTTTAATCTTCGTCGCTTTTTGGATCTTAATCGTTCACACGATAAAATCTCGGACGGCTGATATCATTTTAAATAAAGCCGCGGACATTCCTGCGGACAATAATTTCTATGAACGACAACCTATTGACCGCACTTTCAAGCACTCCTCGACTCATCCTCGCCGACACTCGATGTCTATCAGAGACCAATCGAGCGTTAGTCAGTTACCATCGATTGAGTCGAAAAGCAGTGCAAACATTATTTGCCGCCACGTAACTCGTCATCCTACCGCGGCCGGTCCATATCCACGAACTTCAATCCACTTAGGCGGAATCCCAAAGTTCTGCCTCTCGTCCTCTGCTCATGCTATCTCTCTCTCTCTCTCTCTCTCTCTCTCTCTCTCTCTCTCTCTCTCT